>NC_083594.1:3311167-3621167 GCF_027579695.1 Neoarius graeffei | reverse complement strand
GACAGATAAAAGGGGAAGAAAAAAGCATTAAACAATTTTTTTAAAAATATGATTGTTTGCTGCAGTATCAGAGGAATAAAGCACTTCCTTTCAATTTTACATTTTAGCACTAAGGAGGAATTTATCATTCCTTGTTATCATTCCTAAAGCATATATTCAGTCTGTTTACTAAAATGTAGACGGGACATGTGACATACTGAGGAAAGATGATTAAGATGCACAGTAGTTTATTGTAATATCATCAACCGTAACCGGAGTCTGTCTGAGCAAAGCCTGATTACATATGACACGAGACGAAACACAGTGATGTCTATCGCATATTAGTGTGGAGTGTGTGTGTAAAGTGTGTGCAGAAAGCAGCACTGAGTAACACAATCAGTAAAACTGATGGGGGCTTTTATTTTGTTTAGTCCTCACTGCAGTAAGGTGCTGGAGCTGATACTGTGCCGGGCGAGAAACATCCAAAAGCTGATGGGAATGATGGCATCCTGACGCCCAGGACCCGGAGAGAGCCTGTCGATGAGGTTTAACACAGATAACAAAAATAAAACACAGAACCAATCTCCAAAACATGAGAAAAAAGATAACAATCTGAAGAGCACTTAAAAAGGTCACAGACAAACATTTTTGAACATGAAAAAAAAAAGAAAAGAACAGATGGTAACGTTTACCATTCCTACACTTCAGGAAATCCCAGCATCTAAATGTCATAGTATTGCAGTTAAAAAAAAACAACAAAAAACCAGCCTACAGAGAGATAGAGAGATGAAAACATAAAATATACATAATAACTTGGAATACACTACTGTTCAAAAGTTTGGGGTCACTTTGAAATGTGCTTATTTTTGAAAGAAAAGCACTGTTCTTTTCAATGAAGATCACTTTAAACTAATCAGAAATCCACGCTATACATTGCTAATGTGGTAAATGACTATTCTAGCTGCAAATGTCTGGTTTTTGGTGCAATATCTCCATAGGTGTATAGAGGCCCATTTCCAGCAACTCTCACTCCAGTGTTCTAATGGTACAATGTGTTTGCTCATTGCCTCAGAAGGCTAATGGATGATTAGAAAACCCTTGTACAATCATGTTAGCACAGCTGAAAACAGTTGAGCTCTTTAGAGAAGCTATAAAACTGACCTTCCTTTGAGCAGATTGAGTTTCTGGAGCATCACATTTGTGGGGTCGATTAAATGCTCAAAATGGCCAGAAAAATGTCTCAACTATATTTTCTATTCATTTTACAACTTATGGTGGGAAATAAAAGTGTGACTTTTCATGGAAAACACAAAATTGTCTGGGTGACCCCAAACTTTTGAACGGTAGTATATATTTGTGTCAGTTCACAAGATTTTCATACCAGATGCTCAAATGATGGATTTTGAGTTTTACCTGCTGCATTAAACTACCAAGCCTCCGTATGGAGGAAATACAATCCAAAGTGAAATTGGACCGAGGGAACTTACTGTAAATCTGTAACCCAAAATGAGCCATTTTCCAGGCACTGACTACAGATGATACAGAACTTTGTGAATCCATCAAAAGACAATCTCGACTGCTGGTGAATTTCCCAGATTTGCTGAGCAAGAGCACAAAATGCTGCTTGGAAGGTCAAGAAAACACGTGGTGAGCTATCAGCGCTGCCAAGCGAATGTTGCACGAAAACCGCGTTCGCATGATTGACGCATTTTCACCACAAATCAAAACGTCATTCGCCGATTTTTACAGCAGAAGGAAGATCTATACTTGTCCCAGTCGTGGATGATGTTAAAAGTGGTAAATGTATCCCACTAGTGAGGTGATTATTCATTGATAGTTACTGGATCAGCCAACGAAAACGGTACGAAATATCGTGCAACATATATTCAACACCGTTTGTATGCATTCTCTAAATGGAGCATCTGGTACAAAAATCCCGTGGCGTGACACATATTTCTCTAATCAGCACTAAAAACATTTACGCAATATTTTTTCTACGCCATGCCACCTGATTGATTTATTGTGTTTGCCTAATGATGGCTATTTTTCAATCGTTCATGATTTAAAAAGAACACATTTTGATGTATTGCTTGTCCAAAATCTAAAAGGCACAATTAACCAAGTGGTACAGGATCATAACGTGGCATGATTAATCTTATCCTTCTGGACATGGGCAAAGTAACCAAGCAGGGCTCGCTCTCTGAGCACTTGGTTTTCTCATGAAATAGAGCTGAAATCAGGTACGATCGCGTGACAGGCCTATCCTGACAGGCTGATCGCTATCAGGTTTCACACGGATAGGACCCAACATGACCTCAGTGGAAACAGTTCAGGGCAATTCCATGCAAATGTCAACCTTACCATAGAAACAATGTCAACAAATGTCAACTTTACCCTGTCAGCAGCCAGTCAGCATTAAAACATTTTTTATTTTTACTTTGTTCGTTTTCAGTTTTATTCGTACTTCCATATAGTTAACCACATGATACAGCCATGTGATTTTTATATATACAGTCAGTTGTAATGTTTTATATAAAAATGCTCTCATGCAAATTGAACCTGGTGTGATTGTATAAGACATTGCCATTGGTTAGGAAAACCGCGAGTTGGCCTAGTGGTTAGCGTGTCCGTCTTTTGACCGGGAGATCGTGAGTTTGTTCGTGAGATCTACTTGCGGCAGGCTTGTAGTACTCAAGTCTGACTCGTGCCCTAATTTTAAGGACTCATGACTTGACTTGGACTTGAGCACTGATGACTTGGACTCGTACATTAACTGCATTTGAACTCATAAATTGGAGACGAGGACTTGGAGCTTTATTTTTTGTAACATGCCATAATAAGGGCGGCACGGTGGTGTAGTGGTTAGCGCTGTCGCCTCACAGCAAGAAGGCCTGGGTTCGAGCCCCGTGGCCGGCGAGGGCCTTTCTGCGTGGAGTTTGCATGTTCTCCCCGTGTCCGCGTGGGTTTCCTCCGGGTGCTCCGGTTTCCCCCACAGTCCAAAGACATGCAGGTTAGGTTAACTGGTGACTCTAAATTGAGCGTAGGTGTGAATGTGAGTGTGAATGGTTGTCTGTGTCTATGTGTCAGCCCTGTGATGACCTGGCGACTTGTCCAGGGTGTACCCCGCCTTTCGCCCGTAGTCAGCTGGGATAGGCTCCAGCTTGCCTGCGACCCTGTAGAAGGATAAAGCGGCTAGAGATAATGAGATGAGATGAGATGCCATAATAATTTGGCATAAGATATTTATATCTACATTAATTTTTGTATGAATTTCGTGCAAGAGTGTCACACCTGCATGCCTTGGCGCATGCATCAGATAGACTCTCAGGCACGCTCCGGACAGCGCGTGTGCCAAGTGGACTCTCGCATGCGCCGTAAATGGTTTCACATAAAGGCAGCAACAGCCACTGTCAAATAGTGCGGTTGGAGTCTTGTTCTCGGACTCGACTCAGATCAATACTGGACTCGACTCGAAATTTTCTTTAATGACTTGACCTTGACTTGAACACTGGAGACTCTAGACTGGACTTGGACTCGAGGTTTAGTGACTTGACTACAACACTGACTCGCGGTCAGGTTATACCAAAGACTATTATAAAAATGGTACCTACTACCATCTCGTAGTTACCATAGGACCAGCCCTCCACTGTAACCCTAGCTATGTAATAGTTGAGAGGCCGAGGGCTATAGAAATGGAGATCGGCACCGCCAGATGTTCCTTGTGGCATGGGCCATGGCCTAATGGTGAGAGAAGCAGCTTTGGGACCAAAAGGTTGCCGGTTCGATTCTCTGGACCAGCAGGAATGGCTGAAGTGCCCTTCAGCAAGGCACCTAACCCCCAACTGCTGGGTATGTTGTACGCTGCTCTGGATAAGTAATGGAAGGACTTTGGTTAAGAAGAAATCAGGCAACAACTCGCCTTCATGGTGAAGGATGTTCTCAGACTAAGAGCACTTGAATGGAAAAAGCTACAAAGTCATAGCAAAGCCAAATACAGTGGGGCAAAAAAGTATTTAGTCAGTCACCAATTGTGCAAGTTCTCCCACTTAAAAAGATGAGAGGCCTGTAATTTTCATCATAGGTACACTTCAACTATGAGAGACAGAATGGGGGGAAAGAATCCAGGAAATCACATTGTAGGATTTTTAATGAATTTATTTGCAAATTATGGTGGAAAATAAGTATTTGGTCAGTAACAAAAGTTCATCTCAATACTTTGTTATATACCCTTTGTTGGCAATGACAGAGGTCAAACGTTTTCTGTAAGTCTTCACAAGGTTTTCACACACTGTTGCTGGTATTTTGACCCATTCCTCCATGCAGATCTCCTCTAGAGCAGTAATGTTTTGGGGCTGTCGCTGGGCAACACGGACTTTCAACTCCCTCCAAAGATTTTCTATGGGGTTGAGATCTGGAGACTGGCTAGGCCACTCCAGGACCTTGAAATGCTTCTTACGAAGCCACTCCTTCGTTGCCCGGGCGGTGTGTTTGGGATCATTGTCATGCTGAAAGACCCAGCCACGTTTCATCTTCAATGCCCTTGCTGATGGAAGGAGGTTTTCACTCAAAATCTCACAATACATGGCCCCATTCATTCTTTCCTTTACACGGATCAGTCGTCCTGGTCCCTTTGCAGAAAAACAGCCCCAAAGCATGATGTTTCCACCCCATGCTTCAAAGTAGGTATGGTGTTCTTTGGATGCAACTCAGCATTCTTTCTCCTCCAAACACGACAAGTTGAGTTTTTACCAAAAAGTTCTATTTTGGTTTCATCTGACCATATGACATTCTCCCAGTCCTCTTCTGGATCATCCAAATGCTCTCTAGCAAACGTCAGACGGGTCTGGACATGTACTGGCTTAAGCAGGGGGACACGTCTGGCACTGCAGGATTTGAGTCCCTGGCGGCATAGTGTGTTACTGATGGTAGCCTTTGTTACTTTGGTCCCAGCTCTCTGCAGGTCATTCACTAGGTCCCCCCGTGTGGTTCTGGGATTTTTGCTCACCGTTCTTGTGATCATTTTGACCCCACGGGGTGAGATCTTGCGTGGAGCCCCAGATCGAGGGAGATTATCAGTGGTCTTGTATGTCTTCCATTTTCTAATAATTGCTCCCACAGTTGATTTCTTCACACCAAGCTGCTTACCTATTGCAGATTCAGTCTTCCCAGCCTGGTGCAGGTCTACAATTTTGTTTCTGGTGTCCTTTGACAGCTCTTTGGTCTTGGCCATAGTGGAGTTTGGAGTGTGACTGTTTGAGGTTGTGGACAGGTGTCTTTTATACTGATAACGAGTTCAAACAGGTGCCATTAATACACATAACGAGTGGAGGACAGAGGAGCCTCTTAAAGAAGAAGTTACAGGTCTGTGAGAGCCAGAAGTCTTGCTTGTTTGTAGGTGACCAAATATTTATTTTACCGAGGAATTTACCAATTAGTGGGCGGCACGGTGGTGTAGTGGTTAGCGCTGTCGCCTCACAGCAAGAAGGTCCGGGTTCGAGCCCCGTGGCCGGCGAGGGCCTTTCTGTGCGGAGTTTGCATGTTCTCCCCGTGTCCGCGTGGGTTTCCTCCGGGTGCTCCGGTTTCCCCCACAGTCCAAAGACATGCAGGTTAGGTTAACTGGTGACTCTAAATTGAGCGTAGGTGTGAATGTGAGTGTGAATGGTTGTCTGTGTCTATGTGTCAGCCCTGTGATGACCTGGCGACTTGTCCAGGGTGAACTCCGCCTTTCGTCCGTAGTCAGCTGGGATAGGCTCCAGCTTGCCTGCGACCCTGTAGAACAGGATAAAGCAGCTACAGATAATGAGATGAGATGAGATTTACCAATTAATTCATTAAAAATCCTACAATGTGATTTCCTGGATTCTTTCCCCCCATTCTGTCTCTCATAGTTGAAGTGTACCTATGATGAAAATTACAGGCCTCTCTCATCTTTTTAAGTGGGAGAACTTGCACAATTGGTGGCTGACTAAATACTTTTTTGCCCCACTGTACATCCTTGTCAACACAAGTGGAATTATGCAAGAGGATCAATTTAACTAATCTCGGAGAGGTGCGCCTCGCAAGATTTCAGAACACTCAAATTAGGAAGTCTTTTCACTTCAGGGAGAGGGATTGCATGTATGATTCCAAGAACACCATACACACAGTGATGTACAAAGCTTGGAGCATCATGATATGAGGCTGCTGCTCTGCAGACAGTACTGGGTCATTACACATCATCAAAGGAAGACTTTAAATCTCATCAGCCAACAAAATAAATCTGGGGAGAAGATGGAACAAGACAACGACTCCAACAGCCCAACATACAGCCACTATAATTCAAGAAGGCCTTGCATTTAAGAAGCTCTCGCCAATTTCCTGACCTGAATCCTATTAAAAATGTACGGAGGATTTTGAAACTGCATGCTTATCAGTGGGATAAATACAGTATTCATCGTAATATTGCGGAACTGAAAATGATTTGTCACAAGGAATGGGATAAAAAATAACCACAATCCTGGAAAAAGCTCATTATTTCCTACCACAGATGCCTTAAAGCTGTAATTACCAACAACAAAGTCATAATGTTGGTCATTTGTGATGTCTGAGTACTCCCCCCCCCCCCCATTAATTCCGTTTCTAAACACATCTTTATGATGTTTATGCTCATGCTTATGAATGTGTACTTTCATTATCATATTTATAAATCAAGTCGAGATATTGTGTATAAATTTGACGCAAATACATATTTTCCCTGACAGTATTTGATGTCACACATGATCCTGATAAACTATTCTGTCGTATCTGTGCAGTGATCCTTCAGTATTTGTACACTGATCTTCCATCTCTCCAGAATTGACCTCCAGACTTCCTGATCGGTCACATGACCAGCTTTGCATACTCCGTTAATAGGGGTTAAAATGTCACATCATAACCCTGGAATTACCCTTCAGAAGGGCGGCTGGCAGTAAACAAAATGATTTGTACGTTCAGGAAGAAGAGGAAACTTGGCTAGAAATTCCACACTTCGATGTGATATCAGAACTGGGTTTATGTGCCGGTGTTGTGATTATAGCAGCTAGTTGGAGGTCGCCATGGTGACCTGATTATAATGTTTAATGACACGTTAACAATTCATAGAAAAGGGTTTAAAAAAAGTACTGGTCTGGGAACAACTACCCTGTAATAATGCAGCGTAATAAAATAAATATAATTTTTGTGGTTCTTGCGTTCAGATTTTTGATTACAAATCTGCACAAACAGTTTCATTCTGGTTATACAGACTTACCCGTCTACATCTGCTGCTCAGTTAAAGTTGTTTGTAAAGGAGGTTCCATCAGTTTAATCATGGTTACAAATTGGCCATGTCAGTAAACACATGGACATGTGGAGTATGTTTGCTGTTTTAAGACTGTTTACTTCTTATAATGACTGACAGTAGATTAGAAACCATTTATTCAGAATTCAATCTAATTCCAAAAAATTCACAAAAGATTCATTATACACTGTGTGTGTCTGAGTAAATGAGAGATGGATGGATGGATGATCAGTAAGTGGATGACGGACAGATGGATAATCATGTATGAATAAGTGGATGGATGGAGCCAAGTCCAGATGTATGTTTGTATGAGTGGAATAAGGATGGAAGGATGAATGAAGTGAATAAATGTGTCGATGGATGTACATGGATGGATGAATATATGCATGAGTGGATGGTGGACAGATAGATGAATGAATGGATGGCTGCAAATATGTATCAATGAATAGATGGTGGATAAGTGGCAGGAAGAGTGGTTGATGGACAGATAGATATGTAGATGGTGAACAGACAGACGGATAGATGGATGAGTGGATGACGGAAGGATAGATGAATAAAAGAACGGTGGGCAAAGGAATGGATGAGTGGATAAATGGACAGATGGATGAATGAGTGGATGATGGACTGGTGATTGGATGGTGGACAGATGGATGGACAAGTGGATAATGGAAGGATGGATGGATTGATAAGAGAATGGTGGACAGATGGACTGGGTGAATGGATGGTGAACAGATGGATGGGTGAGTGGATAATGGAAGGATGGATGGATGGATGGATGGATGAGTGGATGATGGATGGATGGATAAAAGAATGGCAGACAGATGGATGGATGAGTGGATTATGGATACAAGGATTAGTGGATGAATATACATATGGATAAATGGATGATGGACAGATGAATAGTCATGTATGAATGAGTGGATGGATGGATCCAAGCCTAGATGCATGTTTGTATGAGTGGAATAAGGATGGAAGGATGAATGAAGTGAATAAATGTGTCGATGGATGCACATGGACGGATGGTGAAATGATGGATGGATAGATGGCTGGATGAAATATTTATATGAGTGGATGGTGGACAGGTGGAAGGAGGAGTGGTTGATGGATAGATGGACGTGTAGATGGTGAACAGACTGATGGATGAGTTGATCATGGGCAGATGGATGGATGAATGAATGATGGATGAAGGAGTACTTCATGTTCTCACCAGCAGGGCTGAAGGCACTGTTCCTGTCTTTGGCCTGATCTCCATGGAGCTTCTCAGATCAAGGCTGTTCATCTCGGAGCCTGTTCCTATCGAGCTGTTTGACCATCCAGACAGACAGTGCTGCACGAGGAACCAGAACACTGCTCATCAAACAAGTACGCTCCTCAACAGCTCATCTACACTTTACCACAAACTACAGCTTTCCTCCACGGATTAAAACGTGATCTCTTACTTTTATATTGATATAAAAAACCAAAGCACTGAGTGAGAACTCACAGACGGCAACCCAAGGCTGTCCGACGGATCGAAGCTGCAGCGGCGGTGTGCTTTGTATCGATACGCTGGCAGAAGTGTTGAACGAGGAATACTGACCCTGTCTCACACACAAATAGTTAAAGTTAACCGTGTACATTTCCCTGAAAGAAACACAGCTTGTCTCTAATCACAGTCGCACCTAATAAACGCAGGATCATTCTCCGTGCGTGGATGTTTCTCTTTAGGCATCTTACAAACGGGACATGTAGCCTGAGGATCCAGAGGACTTGCAAAAAGCCGACTGTTGATTCGGTAGCAGAACGTGCCTTTAATAAAAAAAAAAAGTTTTACCAGATCATCACCAGGTTTAAGAGAACAAATTGCTGCCATAGTTTCATGTACAAACACAAAACAGTCCCACATTGGTGAGAGTCTGGAGTATGCTTGTGGTTAGTCAGATCATCATCTCCAGATAACGTCCAGAGGTCAGCTGCAACAGGAAGCCTGTAAAATTCAAACACAGTGATGCAAATGACTCTGGGGATTCACCCTGTGGACTTTTTTACCTACTCTGGTGTTGAAAATAGAAATAATTCTTTGACCCCTTTGTGTTTGTCTTCCAGGCATCGCTACTTCTTAATTCTTTCTAATGACTCCAGAGATATTGGGCATGTTTGACAATCCAGGGCTTTAACTACAGCAATCATCTTTCAGAAACATTTCACATAAATTAGTAACACTTCTATGTAAGACAAGCAGGCAGAAATTTAAAATTGGTCTTTTAGTAAAAGTATGCGACATCGTAATAACTGAGTCAAAATTAAATTTACTTTATGCCACACTACATGGCCAAACGTACAGCCCCGCCTAGCAGTATTGGCACCCCTTAATTTTATTCACAACTTTTGTAATATCTCCAGAAATAAATGGAAATGGACACAATTTGCAATACCAAGATCTTTTAATTGAAGGTCCAAAGGAACTGAAAAGTTGTTTTCGTTCAAAATAGGCATTTTAATTTCTAAGACAACAAAAAACAGAAATACAGCAGGTGCAGGAATATTGGCACCCCTCCTTAGTATTTGGTTGCACACCCTTTGGCAGCGATGACGGCCTCCAAACATTTCCTGTAGCCATCAGTGAGCTTCTTGCATTTGTCTTGTGGTATTTTCCTCCCACTCTTCCTTCGGTATGCGCTCTAGGTCTTGGATATTTGAAGGATTCCTTCTGCCAATGGCAGATTTCAACTCCCCCCAAAGATTCTCAATTGGATTGAGGTCAGGACTCATTGCTGGCCATTTCAAAACAGTCCATTTTTTCTTTTCTAACCATTTTTGTGTGCTTTTAGATGTGTGTTTGGGGTCTTTGTCCTGCTGGAGTACCCAAGATCTTCGCCTCAAACCGAGCTTTCTTACACTGGGCAGGACATTTTGCTCCAAAATCTGTTGATAATCTTCAGATTTCATAATACCTATGACACGGGTAAGGCCTCCAGTCCCAGATGCAGCAAAGCAGCCCCACAGCATTATTGATCCTCCACCATGCTTGACTGTTGGTAGGGTGTTCTTTTCTTTGAATGCTTCATTGCAGCGCCTGTAAACATACTGCCTGTGAGAATTCCCAAAAAGCTCTACTTTTGTCTCATCTGTCCACAGGACATTTTCCTAGAAGGACTGTGGCTTGTCCAGGTTCTCTTTCGCAAACTCCAGACGCTCCTTTTTGTGTCTTTTTTTCAATAATGGGGTCTTCCTTGGCCTCCGCCCATGTAGCCCTGCTGTGTTGAGTGTGCGCCTTATGGTGCTTCTTGAAACAGTTACCCCAGACTGTTCCAGGTGGGCCTGCAGGTCCGTAGATGTTAACTGAGGTGATTCTGCCACCAATCGCACCAACCTTCGACGACTTCTATCATTGATTTTTCTCTTACCCCCACGCCCAGGGAGGTTCTTGACAGTTCCATGCTTCAAATATTTCTTAATAACATTATGCACTGTTGACACAGGGATACCAAGCTCTTTGGAGATGGCTTTATATCCTTTGGAGCGCTTGTGTTTGTCAACAACTGCATTTCTTGTTTCTTCAGACAGCTCTTTTGTCTTCACCATTGTGAAAAAGGGACTGAGTGAAACAGTTGGTTTTTCAAAACACAAATCTCATCATTCATTGGCCATTTCATGTCACATGGGCACAGACAGGTCTTCACAGGTGATTTCCATTTGTAATTTACCATAGGTGAGTCAAATTAGGTTTAGTTAGGTTGGGTTTTAGGACTAACAGCAAAGGGTGCCAATACTAGTGATACAGCAAGATTTACCTTTTTCATTTTTTTCACTCTAATTGTTTATTTTTTTATTTTGTTGACACTTTGCTCTTTTATATTAACCACGAGCTATCTGTAGAAAATTCTGCATCACTACATCACTTTTGTTCAGGAGATGCTTAACTTTAAGTACATAAACTTCAAGCGTGCCAATACTACTAGGCGGCACTGTATATAGACACCTGACTATCACACCAATACGTCCTTATTGATTATTATCCATACAGGACACTTTTTCGACGGAATAAAAACGTGTTCTATTCCCTTCTAGCGGGTTTCATTCATTTCGTTTGATAGCATGCAATATCACGGCTCGAAATTCGCGGTGGTCCGGTTGCCCGAGGCGACTTAATTTGTCATTTGGTGGGTAATTCCTGTCACTAGGCAGCCCGGCTGGCTAGTTGAAAATAAAAAATATATATGAAGCAAAGATTCAGACACACCGTCAACTAAAGCTGCCACTTATTAAGCGTGTGCCGTGTCGGTGTTAATCGATGTGTTTATCAGCAGGACGGAAAATACCGAAGAATTCCGAATCATATCGTGTACGAGTCAGGCTGTTGTTTTTTTTCACTACTGTGCATGCATATAACGCATCTCGTTGAATATCGCGGTAATCACGTTATCAAATTCAATAGATGTGGCCACATTATCGCCCATTTAAACACGTGCTTTTGTTGTTGTTTACATCTACATCTGCCAAAGCTACGTTGCGATGTGGAATTTTCTGAAAGGTGTACAGAAACCGCCAGAGACGGGGACAAAGCGACCTCGGTCTGAAGAGGAGAAAAAGGCCGCCGATAAAGCGTACGAGAAGGAGAAACGACAAAGGACTTATAAGCAAACGTGGGAGCAGGGTAGGCCTTGGCTGCGATACGATTTTTATGGAATAATTAATTTTTTTCAAGTTGATTCCTAGTCAATATGAAGCTCCGAATGCTTTCTCTCTCATAAATAGTTAAATACAGAAAGCATGCTGGACATATTTTGGGTGCTATAGTCATGATAGTAAGTATATTTGTTTTCAATACTCGTACACCAAGTTGCCAAGTTTTCCAATATATTATTATTTGTTGATATTATATTATGGTGCTCTGTGTTGTTCTCATTTATGTATTTAACAACAGGATCAAAATACTCGGGTCTTGAAATAAATGCACATTAGTCATGAACAATGGTAACGACTCTCTTTTGTGTTATTTTTGACAGAAGTAAAATTCATACATGAACAAATATTGGCGAGTTGATTTTCTGTTTGGCGAGTTACTTTGGAAGGGAACTAGTCCGGCTGGCTGGTGAAAAAAATATATGAATTTCTAGGCCTGAATATTGTTAGCGTATCGCTTATCCTACATGTGTTACGGTCACTCTACCCAATGGAGAATGAGCGATGAATATGGTTGACGATACTGCATGGTTGTCAAGACAAGATGATGTCACACAACGGAGACGTAAAACTTCTGCACTAGCAAGAGACTAGGACAATTTGTAAACACACATGGCTGCCAGGTTTGCTTCGTTAAATACAGAAAATTTTACGAGA
Source organism: Neoarius graeffei (assembly GCF_027579695.1). NCBI lineage: Eukaryota > Metazoa > Chordata > Actinopteri > Siluriformes > Ariidae > Neoarius > Neoarius graeffei. The sequence goes on along the minus strand of NC_083594.1, from coordinate 3,608,569 downwards.
ATTTTGAAAAAGAAAGACGTGTTGAACACCCGAAAGGAAGGTGTATGGATAATAATAATGGTTGGATTTTTTTCGTGGTATATCAGATATATTCCATTCAGCTACTCATCTTCAACTTGTTCGATATCATGCTAGCTGAATGGAATATATCTGATATACCACTCAACACCAGCCAATATTATTTAAATATCCCATCCCAGATTTATTCCCCCTTTGCGGTTATAATAAGCTCCACTCTTCTCTTCCGGGAAGGCTTTCCACTAGATTTTAGGGAATTTGTGTTCATTCAACTACAAGACCGTTTGTGAGATCAGACACTGATGGTAGGATGTTGAGGAGGTCTGGGGTTCAGTCAGTGTTCCAGTTCGTCCCAAAGGTGTTCAGTGGGATTGAGTTCAGTCAGGGCTCTGTGCAGGACACTGGAGTTCTTCACTCCAACCTTAACACATCATGCCTTCATGGAGCTCCTGTGCTTTGTGCACACGAGCACTGTCATGCTGGAACAGTAAAGGGGATTTTAAATGTTACAGCATACAAACACATTCTAAACAACTGTGTGCTTCAAAATTTGTGGCAACAGTTCGGGAAAGAAGCACATGAGTAGTTCTTCAGCAGAGAGGCCAGAATTATGAAATGATTAAGACTGCTTTCGCTTGTCCGCTCAGTGATCTTACTAAAGTATGAAATCCAAGGCAAAATGTACTGAAAACCATATTTAAAAATCATCACCCCAATTACACTGCAAAAAATAAAAATCTTAGGAAGTTTATTTGTCTATTTTCAAGTCAAAACATCGAGCCACTCTTATTATAAGACATAATTGCCCAACAAGCAAAACCTCATTTAGCTAGAAAGGCTAGTTTTTAGACAGTCCATCTTGAAAATCTTGTCTAGACAAAATGTCTTGAAAAAGTCTTATTTGGAGCACCTTTGAAAATAAAACAAGTTTTTTTTAAAAACAAGTAAGTACATTTTGGACGTTTGTCAAATGCAGTTCATCTTGTTTCAAGAAAAAAAAAAGTATGCTTGTTTTGGGAATAAATGAACTTTACTGAAATCTTTGAATCTTTCATGTTGCTTTGGCGTTGTGTAAGCACTGTAAGTCAAAATGCGTAGACTTTTTTTTAATTATTATTTATTTTTGGTGCCTGAGGTCCTGGGGAAGTGGAATCTTAAGAGATGTTTTAAATGTTTGAATGTTGAAATGGGAAAAAAAATAAACTTGTTGCAATGCTACACATGTCGTCAACTTGATTCAAGATAGTCTCTGGTCTCATATCTAGAGTATTTTACTAATTACAGGTCACAAAAGGAGAATCTTTTAAGTTAGCAATGCTTAGTTGTAGAATTTAACAATCCTAATATTAGTATATTTATCTTAAATTCAGTTTTACTGCTAAGACTTTGTCATGAATTTAAGTGAAATACCCTTAAAATGAAATAAATAAAAATGACTTGAAGGGCTAAATGTAAGAAGTACGATCTTGTTATAAGAACTATTTTGATTATTTTGAGTTAATCAGATCTCGCATAATAAGTTCCCCAATCTTATTTTGGAATTATTTCATCTAAAAACAGGTTAGATTTTTCATCTTACTTTAAGAAATCTTACCAAGTCAAATTTGACTAGTTCCATTGGCAGATTTTTTTCACCTGATTCAAGCAAATATGCTTTGTTTTAATCTTTTATTTCTTATTTTTGAAAGGCCATTTTTTGCAGTGTATAGCAATGTCGCTTCAGAGAAATCTTGGTTTGAATTTTAAGAAATGAAAATTCAGTTCTTTTTGACGTAACTCCGTTACTGGCTTTTCTTTCCTTCTAAAAGATTTTGCGTTCAGAGTTAAACATAGACAATTTTTCAATGCTTTTCAAGGGTCAAAACAAAGATACCCCACACGGTGTGAAATTTTTATTTAATATTATTATCTTGAGTGCGCCCTGTGATGACCTGGCGACTTGTCCAGGGTGAACCCCGCCTTTCGCCCGTAGTCAGCTGGGATAGGCTCCAGCTTGCCTGCGACCCCGTAGAACAGGATAAAGCGGCTACAGATAATGAGATGAGATCTTGAGTGCTGCAGCTAAAAAAAATAAAATAAAAGTTCCCACATTTTGCTGTGAATGTAATTCCGTTAACGAAGAACTACCCACATACAAGTGTGAAGGTCAGGTGTTCATAAACTTTTGACCATATCGTGTATCTACAAATAGACTTTGTAATATGCGAAACATTCATGCACTTTCCTTTAAAATTCAATCACAAGCTCGAGTTGTGTGTATGACTGATAAACACATGCATACTGATGAAGGGAACTTTTCTGAGCAACGTGAAATGATGTGCCTGTAAACAGAAAGTGAAATACAACTTGATGACAATCACAGCATGCGCACACACACTCCCACACATACAAGTAGTCACACGGAAAAGGCCAAAAAAAACTTCCACAAATCTAAAAACACAAAAAGATACAGTTTCCCTTCTGACCATGAGGAAGCACTGTGGACGCACTCCTCCTTATTGACTTGGCGAAAGGTGCGAAGCTCGCTGAAAAACTGCTCGGAGCGCTCGGTCAACGAACTCTCAGCGTCAAGCAGGCCTAAGCAGAAATACACCAAGAGCAGGGCTGTTTCAAGGAATGCACCAACACCCTTTCTACATCTACATCATCTGTAGCACGTGTTTGCAAAGTTTATATGAAACAGTTATTTAGAACAGATTCTAGTTTATAGTTATTTATTTACGTCTTCAGGACAGATGAGTTTATATGATGGGTTTCTCAGTAAAATTACAAGCTGCGTTTTTTTTTTTGTCTTAACTTCCAGAGAGAGAAAAAGAGAGGGTGGTGAGGGAACAACTGTTTATAGCTGCTATAACGTAAGCAAGAATGTTCTTTAATAAGGACAAAACTATAACAGTTGGCAAATTTCTGTGGTGTAAGACGAATAAAATGCATTGGGATATACTGTTGTGCATATGTGTGGATGAATGGAAGGTGGACAGATGGATGGATGAGTGGATTATGGAAGGATGGATGGGTGAGTGGATGATAGATGGATTGATAAGAGAATGGTGGACAGATGGACTGGATGAATGGATGGTGAACAGATGGATGGGTGAGTGGATGACGGATGGATAAGAGAATGGTAGACAGATGGATGAGTGGATTATCCATATAAGGATTAGTGGATGAATGTATGTATGGATAAATGGATGATGGACAGATGAATAAATCATGTATGAATGAGTGGATGGATGGCTCCAAGTCTAGATGCATGTTTGTATGAGTGGAATAAGAATGGAAGGATGAATGAAGTGAATAAATGTGTCAATGGATGGTGAAGTGATGGATGGATGGATGGATGGATGGATGGATGGATGGATGGATGGATGGATGCATGAGTGGATGTTGGACAGATAGATGGATGAATGGATGGCTGCAAATATGTATATATGAGTGGATGGTGGACAGATGGATGAGTGGTTGTTGGATGGATGTGTAGTTGAACATACAGATGGAGGAGTTGATCATGAACAGATGGATGGATGAGCGGATGATGGAAGGATGGACAGATGGATAAGAGAAAGGTGGACAGATGGATGAATGAGTGGATAAATGAGAGATGGATGGATGGATAAGAGAAAGATGGACAGATGGGTAGATGGATAAGAGAAAAGTGGACAGACGGATGGATGGATGAGTGGATAAATGGACAGATGGATGGATGGATAAGAGAAAGGTGAACAGATGTACAGTGGTGCTTGAAAGTTTGTGAACCCTTTAGAATTTTCTATATTTCTGCATAAATATGACCGAAAACCTTACCAGATTTTCACACAAGTCCTAAAAGTAGATAAAGAGAACCCAGTTAAACAAATGAGACAAAAATATTATACTTGGTCATTTATTTATTGAGGAAAATGATCCCATATTACAGATCTGTGAGTGGCAAAAGTATGTGAACCTCTAGGATTAGCAGTTAATTTGAAGGTGAAATTAGAGTCATGTGTTTTCAATCAATGGGATGACAATCAGGTGTGAGTGGGCACCCTGTTTTATTTAAAGAACAGGGATCTATCAAAGTCTGATCTTCACAACACATGTTTGTGGAAGTGTATCATGGCACGAACAAAGGAGATTTCTGAGGACCTCAGAAAAAGCGTTGTTGATGCTCATCAGGCTGGAAAAGGTTACAAAACCATCTCTAAAGAGTTTGGACTCCACCAATCCACAATCAGACAGACTGTGTACAAATGGAGGAAATTCAAGACCATTGTTAGCCTCCCCAGGAGTGGTCGACCAACAAAGATCACTCCAAGAGCAAGGCATGTAATAGTCGGCAAGGTCACAAAGGACCCCAGGGTAACTTCTAAGCAACTGAAGGCCTCTCTCACATTGGCTAATGTTAATGTTCATGAGTCCACCATCAGGAGAACACTGAACAACAATGGTGTGCATGGCAGGGTTGCAAGGAGAAAGCCACTACTCTCCAAAAAGAACATTGCTGCTCGTCTGCAGTTTGCTAAAGATCACGTGGACAAGCCAGAAGGCTATTGGAAAAATGTTTTGTGGACAGATGAGACCAAAATAGAACTTTTTGGTTTAAATGAGAAGCGTTATATTTGAAGAAAGGAAAACACTGCATTCCATCATAAGAACCTTATCCCATCTGTGAAATATAGTGGTGGTAGAATCATGGTTTGGGCCTGTTTTGCTGCATCTGGGCCAGGACGGCTTGCCATCATTGATGGAACAATGAATTCTGAATTATACCAGCAAATTCTAAAGAAAAATGTCAGGGCATCTGTCCATGAATTGAATCTCAAGAGAAGGTGGGTCATGCAGCAAGACAACGACCCTAAGCACACAAGTCGTTCTACCAAAGAATGGTTAAAGGCGAATAAATTTAATGTTTTGGAATGGCCAAGTCAAAGTCCTGACCTTAATCCAATGGAAATGTTGTGGAAGGACCTGAAGCGAGCAGTTCATGTGAGGAAACCCACCAACATCCCAGAGTTGAAGCTGTTCTGTACGGAGGAACGGGCTAAAATTCCTCCAAGCCGGTGTGCAGGACTGATCAACAGTTACCGCAAATGTTTAGTTGCAGTTATTGCTGCACAAGGGGGTCACACCAGATACTGAAAGCAAAGGTTCACATACTTTTGCCACTCACAGATATGTAATATTGGATCATTTTCCTCAATAAATAAATGCCCAAGTATAATATTTGTGTCTCATTTGTTTAACTGGGTTCTCTTTATCTACTTTTAGGACTTGTGTGAAAATCTGATGATGTTTTAGGTCATATTTATGCAGAAATATAGAAAACTCTAAAGGGTTCACAAACTTTCAAGCACCACTGTATATACTATTATAGAAAAATCAGTAACTTTAGTACGGTACCAGTAAATCCAGTGAATCTGTATCTATAGTTTTATATGGGTTACTGAGCTCACATGCCTGAAGTGATGAACATACACCCACACGCTACACGCGCGGTGGATGGACGTTGGATATTTTGGATGTTTCTCGGACTGATGTCCGCGTTCACATGATACATCATTCGTCTGGGTTTATTTTATGAAAATAACAGGAAAAAAATTCGGAGTTTTCCTCAGAGTTTACCAGCTATCCAGTCATATCCCAGTAAAGGCTGCACACATCGTGTCTCTGACTCAGATACAGTTTCCAGGTCATCCATTCCACATGGAAATCTGACTCGTCCCACAGCTCTCTGTAAGAACACACAACAATCAGAATCATCTACTGTAATTATAGTGACAACTTTTCATTAATGGTATCATGAAGAACTAATCAGTGCCGCTGGTTTAGTCATGCCATGTGTTCTGTGCAATAACGACTTATCGACTGATCACCATCAACTAATCACAAAAAGATGTTACTCACTGAGAGATTAGAGCAATAAAATATTCATCTGGGATATGCAGTGCAGACTGTACGGAGTGTTTTAACCCAAACAAGGGACCTGAGAACTTTGAACGCATGACAGTTGAGAGTTACTGCATCATAAAAATGTAAACACCAATCAGGTTCGAGGATGCAAATGCAGGGCATGCAGCGATGGTTTACGTGGACGAGTTTATGGGATGTGCACGGTTAGTTTCCATATTCATTTCATCATGAGGATAAATAAAATATTGAGGCATGGTTTTGTGACTTTTTCTGTCTGCGTCGAACTGCCATGTCACGCAATTATTACTTAATATAGAAAAATCGTACGCAAAGATGTAGAGATGGTTAAACGAGAAGCTCGGCCTCCTGCAAAAAGCAGATTACAGGTCCAGCCTTGGGCGGCACGGTGGTGTAGTGGTTAGCGCTGTCGCCTGACAGCAAGAAGGTCCGGGTTCGAGCCCCGTGGCCGGCGAGGGCCTTTCTGTGCAGAGTTTGCATGTTCTCCCCGTGTCCGCGTGGGTTTCCTCCGGGTGCTCCGGTTTCCCCCACAGTCCAAAGACATGCAGGTTAGGTTAACTGGTGACTCTAAATTGAGCGTAGGTGTGAATGTGAGTGTGAATGGTTGTCTGTGTCTATGTGTCAGCCCTGTGATGACCTGGCGACTTGTCCAGGGTGAACCCCGCCTTTCGCCCATAGTCAGCTGGGATAGGCTCCAGCTTGCCTGCGACCCTGTAGAACAGGATAAAGCGGCTACAGATAATGAGATGAGATGAGGTCCAGCCTTTTTTTTTTTCCTCTTCCCTCCCTATAATTGGGCTAGTAAATTGCTCAGGTACTGGACACTAACATTTCTTCCTCTGATTGACAAAAGTCTGATTAAATTTCACAAGCAAATTTGATTCGATGTATATAGAGGACACAGTGGTGCTTGAAAGTTTGTGAACTCTTTAGAATTTTCTATATTTCTGCATAAATATGACCTAAACATCATCAGATTTTCACACAAGTCCTAAAAGTAGATAAAGAGAACCCAGTTAAACAAATGAGACAAAAATACCGTAAAATACCAAATAATAGCCCGGGCGATTATTTGTCTCAATCACGTAAGAGACCCGGCGCGTATTAGAGACTAGGCGGCTATTTGGAACAGGCGATTAATTCCTTCTTCACAAACACCTTCCCCAAAATCTACCTCAAAACGGGGAAAAAAATCATTCTCAGATAGGCCTACTTTTAACCAGTATAACTTACAATTTGTTTAGAGTTAGATTACAGATAGCACAGTGCCGACTTCGGGGAATTTTGAAGACGCAGAATGCATCTTCGCATGGCACAGTCGGGGTGGATAAAGGATAAATCACACACCTTTTCCTGTTAATGACTAGTTAAGTGCATGCTTTACAAAATAATCAAGAAACCACACCATTGTCTGTGCGCAGCACTGTGATTTAATTACTCTGCAAAGTTATGGTCACTTGCTATCACCCTCACCCATGCAGCCTCCACCCTTTGCGCTTCGCGATGTCTGTCAATCTGAAATTGCATGGAGGGCGCGACGTTGAAGCAACATAATTAGGGTGCGAAGTGTCAAACCAAAGGGTTTTTTCTTATGCTGAAAAATAAGTGACCTGCAGTGGCTACATACTGTCATCTTGCATCACGTTTCTCTCCAAGACGTCTCCCTATTTGGCCGATATGAGCCTATTCCCCGAGTGAGTTGGTACGGTGGCTCGACCCCGTAGAAAACTTAAAGTTCGGATGAAAGTTAGTTGAACAGGTTACTGACTTGTAGGCCTACATGTTGCCTGCCTGACGCGTGCTTCTGCCCAACTTGCACGACAGATTACTTGTTGAAAAGGCCCCTTGGATTAGATTGGCCGCGAGCAGACTGAAATGCATGTTAGAACGCTCTCACCTTTTTTGTAAAGCGTCTTCCAGATCCGAATGGGTAAGGGCAAGTGAAATGGTATAAGGTCTTTAATAAAACTCAGTGTGTGCTTTGACGCATGCATTCGGCAAATTAGGTCGTTTAACAGAAGCAGCAGTCCAACCTTGGAAACCCGCAGTCCTCAATGTCACCACACACGCTGGCTTTCGTTGGGTATACCCAAAGGGGTGGCTAAGACATCTGTCAAAAGTTACGGAGTTGCATTCCTCAAGAAATATTACGGTAGACCAAGATTATAACATTGAAATGGCATGTTTATTATCACGTAACAAAATGTTGTAAACAGTATTATAGAAATAATTTCATTCATTCATTCATTCATTCATATTGTTTCGGTAGAAAACTATGCAATGCAAAATCGTTTAAACACCAGAAAACCAGAAAAGTGCTGGGCCTCAAGATTCTAGATAGAACGTTCGGACGCTTTTTTTTTTTTTTTTTTTAAGACCCCGGCGAGTATTCGGAACCGGCCTTTATTTGTCACAACACACGCGTACACCCGGCCGTTAAAGGGAACTCGGCGGTTAATTGGAACTCGGCTATTATTTGGTATTTTACGGTATTATACTTGGTCATTTATTTATTGAGGAAAATGATCCAATATTACATATCTGTGAGTGGCAAAAGTATGTGAACCTCCAGGATTAGCAGTTAATTTGAAGGTGAAATTAGAGTCAGGTGTTTTCAATCAATGGGATGACAATCAGGTGTGAGTGGGCACCCTGTTTTATTTAAAGAACAGGGATCTATCAAAGTCTGATCTTCACAACACATGTTTGTGAAAGTGTATCATGGCATGAACAAAGATTTCTGAGGACCTCAGAAAAAGCATTGTTGATGCTAGTCAGGCTGGAAAAGGTTACAAAACCATCTCTAATGAGTTTGGACTCCACCAATCCAGAGTCAGACAGATTGTGTACAAATGGAGGAAATTCAAGACCATTGTTACCCTCCCCAGGAGTGGTCGACCAACAAACATTACTCCAAGAGCAAGGCGTGCAATAGTTGGTGAGGTCACAAAGGACCCCAGGGTAACTTCTAAGCAACTGAAGGCCTCTTTCACATTGGCTAATGTTAATGTTCATGAGTCCACCATCAGGAGAACACTGAACAACAATGGTGTGCATGGCAGAGTTGCAAGGAGAAAGCCACTGCTCTCCAAAAAGAACATTGCTGCTTGTCTGCAGTTTGCTAAAGATCACATGGACAAGCCAGAAAGCTATTGGAAAAATGTTTTGTGGATGGATGAGACCAAAATAGAACTTTTTGGTTTAAATGAGAAGTGTTATGTTTGGAGAAAGGAAAACACTGCATTCCACCATAAGAACCTTATCCCATCTGTGAAACATGATGGTGGTAGTGTCATGGTTTGGGCCTGTTTTGCTGCATGAACTGAATCTCAAGAGAAGGTGGGTCATGCAGCAAGACAACGACCCTAAGCACACAAGTCGTTCTACCAAAGAATGGTTAAAGAAGAATAAAGTTAATGTTTTGGAATGGCCAAGTCAAAGTCCTGACCTTAATCCAATGGAAATGTTGTGGAAGGACCTGAAGCGAGCAGTTCATGTGAAGAAACCCACCAACATCCCAGAGTTGAAGCTGTTCTGTCCGGAGGAATGAGCTAAAATTCCTCCAAGCCGGTGTGCAGGACTGATCAACAGTTACCGCAAATGTTTAGTTGCAGTTATTGCTGCACAAGGGGGTCACACCAGATACTGAAAGCAAAGGTTCACATACTTTTGCCACTCACAGATATGTAATATTGGATCATTTTCCTCAATAAATAAATGGCCAAGTATAATATTTTTGTCTCATTTGTTTAACTGGGTTCTCTTTATCTACTTTTAGGACTTGTGTGAAAATCTGATGATGTTTTAGGTCATATTTATGCAGAAATATAGAAAACTCTAAAGGGTTCACAAACTTTCAAGCACCACTGTATTATACTGTTGTGCAAAGATATGAAGTTTATCTTTGAGTGGTGAATGTATATATCTGCAAGTGAGTGAAGCGAACAAATGAAAATATTTTCAACATGAGAAGATAAACTTCATATCTTCGCACCACCGTGTAATGTTCTTTATATTATATGGACACATCCACACAAAAAAAATACGCAAGTTAATCAAAACAATTTTAATTTTAAATCGGGTCGCCTTTTTGACAAGTCAGCAGGAAAAACACTGGGAGTGACATCATCAGAGTGAAAAATCAGGAATTATTATCCATACAGGACACTTTTTCAATGGAATAAAAATGTGTTCTATTCCCTTCTAGCGGGTTTCATTCATTTCGTTTGATAGCATGCAATACTGTTAGCATGTCGCTTATCCTACGTGTATTACGTCACTCTACCCAATGGAGAATGAGCGTTGAATATGGTTTACAATATTCAAGACAACATGATGTCATACTTCGGAGAAACTTCTGCGCTAGCGAGCGACTGGGACAATTTGTAAACAAACACGGCCGCCAGGTTTGCTTCGTTAAATATGGAAGATTTTGCAAGAATTTTGAAAGAGAAAGACGCGTTGAACACCCGAAAGGAATGTGTATGGATAATAATATTCGACTCGTTCAGTATCATGCTAGCTGAATGGAATATACCTGATAGACCACGAAAAGAAAGCCAGCCAATATTATTTACATATGTCACTCAGATCCGTGATGTATTTCATATAAAAAAGCGAGTTTTTCAACACGAGAAGATAAACTTCATATCTTCAAGCCAACATGTGATTTTCTTTTTATTATATCGACACATTCACAAACAAAAAGTCCCCAAATTTATGTCATGTTTTTGGTTCTCCATGTCCCAGATGTAGCTCGTATGAAAAATATGAGTGGTGTGTTTCATTACATCACATTACATTAGAGGAATTTAGCATACGCTCTTCTCCAGAGTGACGTACAACACACCCAGAGCAGCCTGGGGAGCGGTCGGGGGGTTCGATGCCTTGCTCAAGGGCACTTTAGCCGTTCCTGCTAATCCAGGGAATCGAACCAGCGACCTTTTGGTTTCAAAGCTTCTTCTCTAACCATTAGGCCCCTGCAGTAAAACACTTGCGTCCATATAATATAAAGAAATATAGCACACTTCTCGGAGGTCTTATATTTCACAGGAGTGTGATATGCTCCTAGTACACATATACTAAAAATATGCAAAAAGTTCATTTCATTTTAGAAGATGAAAATATTTTGAATATAGTCAAATATAGGAAATATAGTATTTCCTATAATCAGATTACAATTAGAAAACAAATTACAATTAAAGCCATTGCTTACTCGACTCTGAAACAGTTTTGCTCTACTGGCAGATAAATGTTCTAATTGTCAGCATGTATTTCTAAAAAGAAGGAAATACAGTATATCTGCCCACCGAGTATGAAAATGTAAAGGTCTAAAGGGGTAAATTCATTGAGAAAACACACTTAATAATCTCATATTTGTTTCATTATAATCTTGTAATCAGAAATGTTCGATAAATTTGCGCATATTCAAAATATTTCCACATGGATTTTTTTTTTTTTTAGGAATGAAGACCCTTCCACTCACTCGACCCTCGTGCTGTGAGCTAACGGACACGGGCTTCATTGCTCCAGTTGGATTAAACTGAACATGTAGACGACTGTCCCCTGGGTCTTGAAGGAGGACGTCATGTCTGGCGTCTTCTGATGGACACTCTGTTCCTTCATGTACTGAACTGTCTGAGGTCACTTCTGAAGAAAACAGCATTCATAAACACAACAAAGTCCCCAGACCTGAGGCGAGGATTTACATGCCACATTCTTAAATATTATTAAATATTATTAAAATGTGGGCGGCACGGTGGTGTAGTGGTTAGCGCTGTCGCCTCACAGCAAGAAGGTCCGGGTTCGAGCCCCGTGGCCGGCGAGGGCCTTTCTGTGCGGAGTTTGCATGTTCTCCCCGTGTCCGCGTGGGTTTCCTCCGGGTGCTCCGGTTTCCCCCACAGTCCAAAGACATGCAGGTTAGGTTAACTGGTGACTCTAAATTGAGCGTAGGTGTGAATGTGAGTGTGAATGGTTGTCTGTGTCTATGTGTCAGCCCTGTGATGACCTGGCGACTTGTCCAGGGTGTACCCCGCCTTTCGCCCGTAGTCAGCTGGGATAGGCTCCAGCTTGCCTGCGACCCTGTAGAAGGATAAAGCGGCTAGAGATAATGAGATGAGATTATTAAAATGTTTATTCATCCTTCAACATGCCTGGGGAAACTCCATGCAAATATGAACCACATCCCAAGCAAACAGATTAAGGGTCACTTTTGTATCTCTCAGGCATTTCAGATGAAAATTCAAATTCAATCCAAATTGCTTGAAACTGCTCTCATTGAATTCAGAACTGAAGGCAGAACAACAGACTTTTTACAGAATTAAAATATGTTTACCCGTTCTTGAGATATTACAAATCAAAGATTTTTTAAAAATGTTTTAATTTTTAGAAAACTGCTGTAATATTCTGTCTGAGGGTCACATGGTCCAAAATGGGCCTCATTAACCAATGAGATCACATGTTTTTTCTTCATAACTTTTCTATTTTTCAAGATATTTACATGGAAATTGGCAGCACATAGATGGTTGTAGACTGAATACAAAGTTTGAAAATGTAGTAAAAACCAAGTATTTAATTAGTATTATGCTAATTAGGTAAAAATGTTAAAACGGTACACTCTTTTCTTCAAAGTTTCACTAAATGGCTTTATTTGTGCAATATAAAGCTGATCTTAACTCTGATTTATACATCACAAAGAAGAAGTCAATGTTAATTATAAAATATGCATAAATAAAAACATTGAACATTCACATCTACCATTATCAAAATAAAAAAGTAATAAACTATTATTTCTAATCTCCTCTTTGTGCTCTGTAGGCCTTCGTATTTCTCAGTAAGCCCTACTATTGTTTATATGAAAGAATATAAATTATTATTTCGATTAATGTTCACAGTTTTCAATGGGAACCTCGAAAAAACTGTCTGATCCACATCCAATAAACAATTCACATTCACTGAACTGAAATCGACGCTCGCGTTTCTGACTTCCGTTTTTTAAAAATCTCACTATTTTTCATCAAAACAACTCCAGTTATATTCTAAAATAGTTATTTATTTACAGGAATCAGTTTGATTTGAAAAAATAAGTAGGTAAAGCTATGAAAACTCACTTCAAAGTTTCCTGTGAATCATAACGTCAAAACTATCAGAGGGAAAATTTTGCTGAATCAGAAACAGTGAGAGCGAGAGAACATCCCGATAAAAGTTATCTGATCGATATTCACAAGTAATCCAGTGGGAAACCGATCAGGAGAGAGAGAGAGCCTGACCGCTTTCCCGTGACTCAAAAAGAAAAACACCGGCAGTTTCCCGACGTCCCACGAGCAGAGTTTTTACTCTGTTGTACCGAATTCAACCTGCCGTTACTCCCAAAGTACTGAACAGATCTTAACCAGATACATTTCTCTGGAAAACAGAGATGAGCTTTGTAATGAGAGTAGTCATGATAGAAAATATTCAAGAGTTAAGCAATGACAGGTTTGGAAACTTAGAGCATCTGCACGCACAGTTTTCACAGCACGGCCAGCGAGCGTCTGATATTCTGACTGCATGAGTGGATTTCTAAGGGAATTGTTTAATTTATACATCAAACATGCTGTGTATAGTTTTTGGTTTTCTTTTTTACCACTGTCTTCACTTCCCATACACACTACGCATCAATGTTTTTATCTGTACATCACAAGTGATAAGAACTACTTGTTTACCGAACGTTAAATAAGCAAAAGGAGATACAGATAAAATGGAAAAATGATAGTTTTAGAATTAAAAACGTATTTATAACAGAAACTGCCCTTCTTCACACACACACCATCCTTGATTATTTTCATATAACAGCACAACACTGAGCGTTTTATTCCTTACTGAATAAGAGCATATTTTCTGACTGCGGTGGCGTTCTTCGTTTGGATATTATATTTGTCAACCCAAATGACTTCCATCTATTATTATTTTTGATATGACACAGATATCAAAGTTCCAAGAACCGGATTACACTTGAAAACCAGCATTGTAAAAGTCAGAAACGGATTGTGCTGCAGTCATGCAAAACTTCAGTCAACCACACAAATCTTCCTGGTGTGAAAGACTTCAAAGGAATTGGATTCGGAAGGAGCTGAACCTGTTCCAGGTAATTTAATTAGTTGAAAAAATTATGCAACCCAACCTTTACTACTTCCTCAAAAAAAAAAAAAAAAAAGGCAAAGAGCAGGTCGCTGAGTGAATCTAAATTTCATATATGAATTAATATTTTACTTTTAAAAAAATGTTCCTTGTAAAAAGTTAATGTTCCACAACATATATAAACTTCTTTCTCAGTACTCAGGATCAACATCACACCTTTAACACATTACTTGCGCTCATGTAATGATTTCCGTGGACTTCACAGACTCGTATAAACCATTTCCTTTTACGATCTCTTAGGGACATTTTGTAGCCAGTGAACTCTTAAAGGGATCCTCCAGCGGATTTATTCTCAAACTTTTCAGTAAAAGTAGTCGCAGGTTTCAAAAATCAAACTTTCATTTTCGGAGACCAAATAGTATTTAAAGAAAATTCATTTTCCTCGAAACGTCAGATGGCCTTCCTGCGGTGGTGACATACAGGGCCGTCGACAGGGGGGGACAACCGGGTATTTTGTCCCAGGCCCAGGCATGAGGGGGGGCCCAGAACTGGTCCCTCATGAAGATGCCATTAATCATTCTGTTTCATTTCAAAATGTGTTGATTTGGGGGAGAAAAATGTGCTATATTTGCATTCAATGAATGATTTCTGGTTCTTTTGCCTTTATTGTCTTCGAAAATAGATTCAAGAACCCACCTACCACCCCTAATTCAGAAATGGTTTGGTCTTTGATTAAGGCGACAAATAACACGGCACTATTCCATCATAACGCTTCGACAATAAGCGTTTGCCAACATGCACAAGTCAGGAGCAAAGAAAAGAAAAGAAAAGAGAAAAAGAGATGAAGAAGCCAAGAGCCTCAGGGGCTCACTGCATAGATATTTTAGAAAAGATTCAGATGATGCAGCAGGTGGTGAAGGCAGTGGGGCAGCTGAGCCAGGTAAGACACAGATAACTTTTTTCCAGCCCCGTAATGTAACCCCAGCACGCGCGACGCGCCATTCATAATTATAAAGTAGGGGATAGCAGGGTACACTGAGTGAACACTGAAATGCACAGGGCATTGAATTATTTCATAAACATATCGGTTTAATAACACTGTGTTGCATATATCTCAATGAAGCAAAGAATAGCACATTGGCCCGCACTCATATCCAAATGTTTTAGGCACGCTTGCTGAGCTGCGCTGAGCTGGACTCCGGTTAGCTGAAAGCCCGTGGAACGCTGCCTCTTGTTAATTAAACCTTATTTTGTTGGAAATCATCCCGTGTAGATACGACGGCATGTGAAATTGCCAGCTAGATAGAGTTTAATGTAACGAATGGGCTATAAATGGGGTGTTTTGAGGTTAGTCTGTTGCAAAACATTAAACTTTCGCTTAGACTGGATACTCTTCAAACAATTCCCTTGCTCAAGTGAAAAATGATAGGCCTGTATGAAAAGTGCAATTAATGAAAGTAGCCTAATAAGCCCTAAATGAATAAAACAACCTCTGTTTTATTGTTGTTGCTTACACGTTAAGATTTTGAAATCTTCTCGGTCCAGTTCTATATCCAGGGAACGTTGTAATCCTTTTGGTTTATCCGTAATAAACGTGTCAGCCCCCAGGTCAGATAGGCTAATGTTACGTGGTTGGGAGGGTGTCAATTTTTTTTGTAATATTCTAAATCGAGTACGGAAAGGACGTTTATGAAAAACAAGACAAAAAAATACACTGAAAAACTCACTGTACACATCACTAGTGGTGATGCTTCTATGTTCAGATTTTGGGAAAGCCATAACTCCGTTCTCATTGAGGCCCAGTTCCATCCCGTAAACAATCATTTTGGTTTATCAACTACCTGCGCTCAAACATGTCACAGGAGAGGCTCAGTGGGCTGGCTATGCTCTCTATAGAGCGCGAACTTGCAAAGAAGCTGGACTTCAATGACCTTATTGACGACTTTGCCACAGCAAAAGTCCGGCGCATTGCATTTCGCACCTGAATAGTTGCAGACAAAGGAAATGTTCAAACTGTAAATATGTTGAAATAAAATGGTTGACTGTTATAATGGGCTTGGAATACCTGTTATTTAAGGGTTGGAGTGAATGGAGACTGTGAAAAGAGGGGTTGGGTGTGGGTGGTTGCTGTGTGGCGATGTGCGTGCGCGCGTATGTGTGTGTGGGGGCACTCAGATTATTTGGGGGGGGGGGGCCCCACTCAGATTATTTTGTCCCGGGCCCAGCCAAAGCTGTCAACGGCCCTGGTGACGTATACAATGATGTCATGTAGTGGTCGCTTGGAGCAACTCGGCTGTTTATATTCTCTGCTTACATCATACTTTTGCTAGTTTTACAAGTATTTTACCAAATTTATCAGTTTTTAAATGAGTATGCCTCATTGTGTAGCATTTAAATGTCACAATGATGCTAAAAATAAAGCATAAGATGGAACTGGACTGCATTTCCACACATTTCCGGTTTCTGGTTGAGCACACGCTGGCGCATTTGCTGCCGCTGCTCACCGGCCCTTATTTGTTAATTTTACTGAATATATGGACTCTGCAGTAGATATTTTACCTTCAGCAAACACAGCGCTGTTGGTTTTATACCTTGGCTCCCCTATCAAAACAACCTGTTTGTCAGTTTTGTCTGATCTGGTCTCCTCACCTGTGGGGCTTCCACACCTCCCTACTCCTACTGCTTTCTGGGAACGTTACTTCTCTCTCGCTCAACATGAAGATTCACAATCTTGCCGTGAGGTTTGTGTTTACCTGGACTGTCCATTATATTTAATCCATCGTCAGCCTTACTCCAATACACGGCTGCTGAACTCCTCTAGCTTCGGCTCCACCGATATGATCCTCCACTGCTTCAGCATCTCTGCCCTGACATCGCTCACCCAGCTCCTCGGAAATACATCCACCGTGGCTCCCGACGAAGCTACCACGTTGACGACTCCACTGCAATCAACTCCATCTGGTCCACAATTCGACATCCTCCGAGAAACTCCGGTAGGAAAGTGGACCGCGGTGTATTAGCCAGCCTAGCCAGGTCGGCGAGTGTCAACTTCACCAACGAGCGCAGCGACGTCAAAATTGGATTATTTAACATTCGTTCTCTTACAGGCAAGGGACAACTGCTCCAGGACCTCCTCCATGATCGCAAGTATGACTTTTTATATCTAACTGAGACGTAGCAACAACCCGATGACTTCTCTCAGCTGAATGACTCTGTACCACCTGGGTTTGTTTACACCTGCCAGCCCCGTCTCACCGGCAGAGGAGGAGGTCTCGTGATAATCGACTGCGAGACCTGGAAGGTCTCACCTGTTACAGTTCCAGCATATTCATCTTTTGAAACTCTGGCTCTTCAAGTTAATGGTCCGACTCCAACTGTTCTAGTTACTATCTATCGCCCACCCAAACCTAACAAGGACTTTATTAATGACTTCTCTGCTTTTCTTACTCACATCTGCTCTCTCTTTCCCAATGTAATTATGCTTGGTGATTATAATATTCATATGGACAACTTTAATCAGGCTCTTACCAAGGATTTTACATCATGCCTGGACAGTTTTGGTCTAAAACAGTACATTGACTTCCCTACCCACACTAAAGGACATATTTTGGATCTGGTCTGTTGCTCTGGTTTCACTCCCTTTAACTGTTCCGCTGATGACCTTCCCATCTCTGATCACATGTTAACTTCACTCAACTCCTGCTTAAAACTGTCCAAAACTAAAGTCACGTCTTATCTCTTTCTCAAGACTCGTATGTCAGAATGCTGTTCATAGACTTTAGCTCAGCATTCAACACAATCATTCCTCAGCAGCTCATTCATAAACTGGACCAGCTGGGACTCAACACCGCCCTGTGCAACTGGCTGCTGGACTTCCTGACGGAGAGACCACAGACTGTACGGGTCGGCAGCAACTCCTCCAGCACCATCACACTGAACACGGGGGCCCCCCAAGGATGTGTGCTAAGCCCCCTCCTCTTCACTCTGCTGACCCACGACTGCACACCAACATCCAGCTCAAATCTCTTCATTAAGTTTGCGGATGACACGACTGTGGTGGGTCTCATCAACAATGGCAATGAGACAATCTACAGGAGTGAGGTGAGCCGCTTGGCCATGTGGTGCAAGGACAACAATCTCCGTCTGAACGTGGAGAAGATGAAGGAGATTGTTGTGGACTTCAGGAGAGAGCACACCCAGCATGCTCCACTATCTATCGACGGTGCTGCAGTGGAGAGGGTGAGCAGCACCGAGTTTCTGGGTGTGCACATCTCTGAAGACCTGTCCTGGAGCAACAACACCGCATCACTGGCCAAAAAAGCCCGACAGCGTCTGTACTTCCTCTGCAAACTGAGGAGAGCAAGAGCCCCGGCCCCCATCATGCACACATTCTACAGAGGCACCATCGAGAACATCCTAACCAGCTGCATCACCATGTGGTACGGCGCCTGCACCGTGTCCTGCTGCAAGTCTCTGCAGCGCATCGTGAGAGCAGCTGAGAGGATCATTGGTGTCTCCCTCCCTTCTCTAATGGATATTTATAACTCCCGCCTCACCCGCAAAGCCATCAGGATTGCAGGTGACCCCACCCACCCATCTCACAGCCTCTTCAGCCTGCTGCCGTCGGGGAGGAGACTGCGGAGTCTCCGGGCCAAAACCAGCAGGCTCAAGGACAGTTTCTTTCACCAGGCGGTCAGGAGGCTCAACTCCCTCCCTGTTCTGCCCCTCCTCCCCCCTCTGCCCCCTGCCACAGATTCTGCCCGCAAACCCCCCTGCCCCCCCTTCAGCATCTGACATGTCATCCTCACAGTCCCCCCCCCCCCCCCCCCCAAACACATACATACATCTCATCGTTCATTAACACACTGAACTCAGGGACCGCACATCTCACTTTACCTCGCTCATTTGCACTATTCCGCACTACCTCATCTTAACAGCTGCTAGTTTGTTTACACTGCTTATTTCATGTTTACCTGCTATACCTCAAGTGCCCTTGACTGTTTGTTTATTTGCACCAATTTACGTGTGCGTGTATATATATATATATATATATATATATATATATATATATATGAGTGTTTAGTCTAAGTCTAGTTCTTATCTAGAGTGTTTATACTGTTTGTTTTTTCAATTATTCTATTTTTATTTATTGCATTGCCTGTTTGCACCGTGGGTCAGAGAGGACTGATATTTCATCTGCGCTGTATGTCGAGCATGTATAGCATATTTGACAATAAAGTTGACTTGACTTCTGTAATATTAAAAACATTGATTTAGCCGTGCTCTCCTCAGGTATTGACAGCCTCTCCAGTTTCATTTACTCCTCCCTTCCTGATCAACTGGTTACCCTCTACAATGATCATCTCCACAGTCTGTTGAACTTACTTGCCCCTGTAAAAACTCGGACTGTATCATTCACTCACTCTGCTCCCTGGTTTTCACCTTTTCTACGACAACTCAAAACCAAAGGACGTCAACTTGAACGGCTCTACTACACTGCAAAAACTAGCCATCCTAATATAAGGAAAAACATAATAAATTTGAGAACATTTAGACTAAAATCAAGTGAAATAATCTGCCAGTGCAGTAAGATAATTACACTTGGCAAGACATCTTAGAATAAGTTGGTTGCAATCTAGAACTAGGTTTAATAATCTCAAACTTGGTGTCTTGTTTTTTTCTAATAAGAAATGCTAGATCGTTTCAACTATTTTCAAGATATTTTCACTTGCTAAGATATCATTTTTTTGCAGTGTAGAAAACTGGACTCTCTGTTCACAAGGAAATGTATCACTCCCACATCATCTCATCTCATTATCTGTAGCCGCTTTATCCTGTTCTACAGGGTCGCAGGCGAGCTGGATCCTATCCCAGCTGACTACGGGCGAAAGGCGGGGTACACCCTGGACAAGTCGCCAGGTCATCACAGGGCTGACACACAGACACAGACAACCATTCACACTCACATTCACACCTACGCTCAATTTAGAGTCACCAGTTAACCTAACCTGCATGTCTTTGGACTGTGGGGGAAACCGGAGCACCCGGAGGAAACCCACGCGGACACGGGGAGAACATGCAAACTCCACACAGAAAGGCCCTCGCCGGCAACGGGGCTCGAACCCAGGACCTTCTTGCTGTGAGGCGACAGCGCTAACCACTACACCACCGTGCCGCCCTGAATGAATTATTATTATTATTATTATTAAGCCATAATAAATGAAACAAAGTCGATATTTGGTGTGAGACGACCCTTTGCTTAAAAAATAAAAAAATAGTAGTCTGAGGTCCAGTGAGGTCAGTTTGATGTGGAAATGAGCTGCAGGTTTTCCTGAGCATCTTCCAGAACCAGCCCCAGTTCTTCTGGACTCTTTGACTGTCACACTCACTTCTTCATTTTGCACCAAAACCCAGCAGCCTTCATTATGTTTTCTTTTCTCATCTGAAAAGTGCTCTCTGATGGAATATGCTGCTCAGATACAAATGCTTTTTTTTCTGTAACATTTAATTTTGTGCTGGGAAAAAAAAAACGAACGTTTGGAACTCTAAAATGTTTTTGTAATGTTTTGACCCGATAATGTAGAAGTCATAAAATAGAAATATATAACAAAAGTTTGTATGAAAAAGACAAAAACCAAAAAAAAAAAAACCATAGGGTGTGTAAGACTTTTACACAGGACTGTTTATAAAGGAAATATATGACTAGTATTGGGCTCACTGGTTAAATGTATACAGAAATATATCTTTCCATTATTTTGTTTGTTTATTTTATTATAATTATTTCTGAATTGTTTACCAAAAGAGCACTTGAGGTCCAGGGAGATATTATTTACAGGCTGCTTATTTTTGAAGATTAGCTTAATTATAAGAGCTTAATAATAAAAAAATAAGAGCCTGTGAATTCCACCACTGAAGGAAAAATAGAAACACAAACCGGAAGTGACTGCTTGTGTAAATTATCTCAGTTTCCGGTTTCTCACCTGGTGTTTTCATGATGTTTATCGGTTTACACAAAGCATTTCGGGCCACTTTTGGACCATTTCCACTGACAGTCAGATTTATAAAAGCATCTGAGACATTTAATAAACTTCCATTTCCCTCTGTTAGGGGCTTCCGGTCGCGTGCGCTACCGTTTCCTAATTCCCGCACAGCATCAGAATCGGATTCCGGTGTTTCATTTCCCGGCGGTTTTCTCGAACAACCTAAATTTAGACGCTGTAGATTTTCGGTTTTATGTTTCAGTTTTTGTAACAGTTCCTTATTTTGTCTTCGCAAAGCATCCAAGTGTTCAAAAGACGACATCTTGAAGACTTGTTGGTTTGCTAACGCGGGCTAACTAACAAGCTAGCGGGTTGCCATGGTAACTACTGCACCAACACTTAAAAATGTTACCAAAAAGCAGGTGTCGCAACATATTTTGTCCGAATTTAATAAGATTATTTTTTTAATCGTTAAACTGGATTCCGTGTGAAAAAACCCCGAACAAACTGAACAACAGCATCCTTTTCTTTTTAGTTTAGCAACAAAACGGCTAACAGACGTCTCTGATTGGTTACCGTGATTTCCCACAATGCACCTGTAACCTGCGTTTTAAAGACACAGATGTAGCTTAAATCCTTGTCTGCTCTACAATTTTTAATAATAATCAGGCCCGCCGACAGGGGGGGACAAACGGGTATGTTGTCCCGGGCCCAGGAATGGGGAGGGCCCAGAACTGGGCTCTCATGAAGTTGCGATTAGGGCTGTGCGATGTCCCCTTAATTGGCATCGACGATGTTTACAGTGCAAACATCGTGATGGACGATGATATCGTGGGCGGGGGGGATTTTAATACCACGTTATTATTATTATTATTATTATTATTATTATTATTATTATTAAAAGTATTAGATACTCATCCGAGGCTTTGGCACGTAAAGGAAAAAAAAGCGCTAGGTGATGTGGAATATTTGGCCTTGACAACGGATATGTGGTCCAGCTGCAACATGATGCCCTATGTCAGCTACCGTACATTATGTGGACCGAGAGTGGGCAATGCAGTCCAAATGCCTGCAGACGAGTTTCATGCCAGAGACGCATTCAGCGGACAATTTAGAAGACGCATTGCGCGAGACACTTGCCGAATGGAAAATAGACGAGAAAAAGATCGCCTGCAACAACGGGGCGAATATTGTCACAGCCATCAGGCAATTGAAATGGCCGTGGTTAAGTTGTTTTGGGCGCAATTTGAACCTGGCCATAACCAACTCGCTTGCGCAACAGAGGGCCAGTACAGACCGAGCATTTGGAGTTTGCCGAGCAGTCAACACTGCGTTTGCGCACAGCTGGCTTCGGAGAAATGAGCTGCGCAAAGCGCAGGTGGAAATGAACCTCCCCGAGCACTCACTGATCACGGCAAGATATTAATCTGCTCTAACAATGAAAGACTAGTATTCAAACTAACTACACTTAAGCTATTACTCATTGTTTATTTACACCATATCAATTGAAGATGCGTTTCGGCCTTTAGTGCGCACTTGAACGCGCTAATTTTTCCAATTTATTAGTGTTTGAATTATTGCGCCAGCTTTTAAAATCATGATTTAATATTGTTTTTTTTTTACTGTCTTTACATTTATCAGAATCACCTTCATTCTTCCATTTGGTTTTACATTATGGCTTAGAGTGGACCATTTTGAGTCTGAAAGTAGGCCTGTTTACCAGATTAAAGTTATTTGACTTCTGCCGAAGTCTGCGCTTCACTGCCGTTTGATAAGGTGAAATATTTCCCGACTGTTAATAGTGGCTATTTGTTTGAACAACATGACAAATTTTACATTAAAAGTATAGTGTAGGCTAAAAAATGAAGTCGAAATTTATTATTAGTAGCATACTGTATTTGTGTAACCACGTTATGTTCACTAGCACGTCCCTGCACCATAGCCTACGTGAACAAGCGGTAATAGGATATTACTTTATAATGATTTATATAATTATGTATTTATATATGTTATATAATATATTTATATATTAAACAAAACTAACTAACTAAACTAACAAAAAACTAACTTTTTAGGTTAAATAGGCCCAGATGATACCGTATATGCATGTTTATGACAGGAGGGGGCGTGGTATCACGATGGTGGCTCTCCATCGTGATGGATGACCACCATCGTCGATGGACGATGGCATCGTCTATCGGCACAGCCCTAGTTGCGATTTTTTTATTTCATTTCAAAATGTGTTGATTTGGGGGAGAAATGTGCTATATTTGCATTCAATAAATGATTTCTAGATCTTTCGCCTTTATTGTCTTTGAAAAAGGCGTCAAGAACCCCCTACCACCCCTAATGCAAAAATGGTTTGGTCTGACTCTTTGATTAAGGGGAAAAAACCGACATCGTTCGATCATAGCGCTTCGACAATCAGCGTGCGTGCCATTTGCCAACATGCACAAGTCAGGAGCACAGAAAAGAAAAGAAAAGAAAAGCAAGGAAGAAACCAAGAGACTCAGGGGCTCACTGCATAAATATTTTAAAAAAGATTCAGATGATGCAGCAGGTACTAGCAAAGGCAGTGGGGCAGCTGAGCCAGGTAAGACACAGCCAACTTTTTCCAGCCCCGTAAAGTAACCCCAACCAAGCCACGCGTGGCACGCAATTCATGTTACAAACAAGGGGAGAGCAAGTCACACTGAACACCATATCAAACACACAAGGCATTGAATCATTTCATAACCACAACGGCTTAATAACATTGTGTTTCATATATCTGATTGAAGCTAAGAATATTCACATTAGCCCGCAATCATATCCCGCCGTTTCTCGAGCGGTGTGTTCTTCTCTGCTTTTCACACTGGACAGTACGCACGCACAGTATACTATGTTCGCCTCCAGCCCTGCCCGAAATCCCCCGTCCATCGCTGCTCCTTCAAGAGCACCCCAATCGCGTGAGTAGAGACTGAGATAAGAGAGGTGGGTGTGTGTGTGGGTTGACCTGGGGGGGGGCCCATTCAGAGCATTTTGTCCCGGGCCCAGCCAAAGCTGCCGCGGCCCTGATAATAATAATAATAATAATAAACAGTGGAAAAAGTATTACTGTTTTACAGTTTAACTACAAATGAAAAATGTTTCCAAAAGGTTAAAGCTGAAATGTAACAAGACAATAAAATAGGTTATTATCCATTCAGGACACTTTTTCGATGGAATAAAAACGTGTTCTATTCCCTTCTAGCGGGTTTCAGTCATTTGGTTTGATAGCATGCAATATTGTTAGCATGTCGCTCATCCTACGTGTATTACATCACTCTACCCAATGGAGAATGAGTGTTGAATATGGTTTACGATATTGCATGGTTGTCAAGACATGGCATCACACATCAGAGACGTAACGCTTCCATGCTAGTGAGTGAGTGAGTGGGACAATTTGTAAACAAACATGGCCATGAGGTTTACTTTGTTAAATACAGAAGATTTTGAGAGAATTTTGAAAGAGAAAGACGCATTGAACACCCGAAAGGAATGCATATGTATAATAATAATATTGTCTGGCTTTTTTTCGTGGTATATCATCTCATCTCATTATCTGTAGCCGCTTTATCCTTCTACAGGGTCGCAGGCAAGCTGGAGCCTATCCCAGCTGACTATGGGTGAAAGGCGGGGTACACCCTGGACAAGTCGCCAGGTCATCACAGGGCTGACACATAGACACAGACAACCATTCACACTCACATTCACACCTACGCTCAATTTAGAGTCACCAGTTAACCTAACCTGCATGTCTTTGGACTGTGGGGGAAACCGGAGCACCCGGAGGAAACCCACGCGGACACGGGGAGAACATGCAAACTCTGCACAGAAAGGCCCTTGCTGGCCCCGGGGCTCGAACCCAGGACCTTCTTGCTGTGAGGCGACAGCGCTAACCACTACACCACTGTGCCGCCCTTTATGTCTATTATCTTTATTCTAATTTTTTAAAATATCCCTTTATTTCCTGTCCTGTCTTTCATTCCTGTAGCCTCTAAGCAAAGGGGAGGGGGAGAAAAAGGGAGAAGAAAAGAGAGAACAAGATGAGAGGAAGGAAAGAGGAAAAAAGGAGAGGAAATAAAGTGGGAAGGTGGGGAAAAAGAAGGGGGAAGGAAAAGGGGGGATAAATGGTGGCTACTTTGAAGAATCTAAAATATAAAAACTTTTTTTAAACACTTTTAGTTTGTCACATGATTTTGTGTGTGTTCCAGATGTTGCATAGTTTTGATGTCTTCAGTATTGCTCTGCAGTGTAGACAATGGTCAAAATACATAAAAACCTATGAATGAGTAAAGTAGGGGTGTACAAACTTTTTGACTGGTATGGTATATACAACAAATCACTGATACTGTATAAATCACTTAAGGATTTATTTTGCACTTTAAAAATCCACCTCTTCACTTTGTTCATTACACATCTCTTGTATTCACTGTCTATGCACTACTGTCTGTCTATTGTCTTTGGTTTTGTTTTGTTGTACAGCCTTTGTGTTGGTATTTTAAAAAAAAAAAGTCAAAGTTTACTTTCAAACGTGACCCTAAAACCTAAACGTGACTAAAACAGCCTGCATTCCAGTTAATTATTAAGAGAATTATTACATTCTGTACAGTTTAATCTTCAACATGGCCACATGCACAGACACATTACAGCTGAGTTAAGCCATTAAAGGAAAATTCCAGATTTTATTTTATTTTTTAAACCTGGGCCCTGTTTTCACATCTATTTGGGTCTTTATCCCCCCGAGGGCCAAAAACAATTGAAATCTGCCCAATATTGAGTTAGAAAACATCAGAAAACAGCCCCATGTCATAATTGACTACAGGCACCAAACATGGGACTGTCAGAGACTGGAAGGAGAGAAAAGTAAAACAACGAGTGCAGAAACAGTCATTTTCTCCAGTTCCTTTACAGTTATTGAGGTTAGCAGACACACAGTACTGTACAAAAGTCTTAGGCACCCTATTTTTTTTCTTCATACAAACTTTGTTATACTGTAGATTTTAATTTTATGACTTCTGCATTATCAAGTCAAAACATTACAAAAACATTTTAGAGTTCCAGACGGTCGGGGGGTTCCAGCACAAAATGAAATATTACGTAATGGTTAAAAATCTTGGTGTTTTCATTGACAGCGAGCTAAACTTTGACAGTCACATGAAAGCAATCACTAAAATGGCATTTTATCACCTAAAAAACATTTCCAAACTAAGAGGACTTATGTCAAAACATGATCTGGAAAAACTAATACATGCCTTCATCTCTAGTAGGGTTGACTACTGCAATGGCCTTTTCACAGGCCTGCCAAAAAAGACCATCAAACGACTTCAGCTGGTTCAAAATGCAGCGGCGAGGGTTCTCACACGAACAAAAAGAACAGAGCACATTACTCCAATTCTAAGGTCCCTTCACTGGCTTCCAGTAAGCTATAGAATTGACTTTAAAGCATTGCTGCTGGTGTACAAATCTCTAAATGGTACAGGGCCCAATTACCTCTCTGATATGTTGCAGCGGCCTAACCCAATCAGATCTACCAGATCGCAGCAGCAAAATTTACTATTAAAACCAGTTGTTAAAACAAAGTGTGTTGAAGCAGCTTTTAGCTACTATGCAGTGCAGCTATGGAACCAACTGCCAGAGGACATTAAAAATGCTCCTGCTGTTGGCAGCTTCAAATCTAGATTAAAGACCAAGTTGTTTTCAGATGCTTTCTGTTAAATAATTAATATTTTTACATTTTTTATAATCTTTACTTTCTCTGCATGTTTTAAATTTACTTTAACTTTATTCTATTTTATTCTGCTAGTTTTTTTCCCTTTCTCTTTCTTTTTCTCCTTTTTCTTTTTGGAATTTTAATATTTTATTTCTACTGTTGTTTAATTCTTATTATTTTCTTTTAATTCTTTTAATTAATTATTTTAGAATAAAGATAATATTATTTTATGTAATTTTATTTCTCTATTGTTTACTGTTTTGTTTTTACTTCTGTAAAGCACATTGAACTGCCATTGTGTATGAAATGTGCTATATAAATAAACTTGCCTTGCCTTGCCTTACGGGGAAAAAACTGTTTGTAATGTATCTGAGCAGCGTATTCCATCAGAGAGCACTTTTCAGATGAAAAAAGAAAACATAATGAAGGCTGCTGGGTTTTGGTGTAAAATGAAGAAGTGAGTGTGACAGTCAAAGTGTCCAGAAGAACTGGGGCTGGTTCTGGAAGATGCTCAGGAAAACCTACAGATCATTTCCGCATAAAACTGACCTCACTGGACTGGAGATTACTGGGGGTTTTTTTAAAGCAAAGGGTCGTCTCACACCAAATACTGACTTTGTTTCATTTATTATGGCTCACTGATTACTGTTCATAGTATTTTTAATGTTGAAACATTTCATTTCATTATTTTTTAAGCCATTTTTGATCTACAGCATTTCTTTACATGTACCGAAGACTTTTGCACAGCACCATAGATGTATCTCTGTAGGGATCATTTCCATGTTGTCAGACACTTATGACGTTATGCGTCTGTCAGTGGCAAAAGCCTGTGGTTTAGTTTAATGCAGATGATTTCCCCATGTGATTACACTGTACAGACATTTTGCAGTTTCCTGTTACAGCGTCCGGATTGATTTCAATTGATTTTGTCCCGAGTCCATACTTGGACACAAAGAGATGAGACCATAGGGCCCATCACAACCTTTTAGGGCCTCACACAACCATCACACCTTCAGTCAAACTGTTACCACGGAGTTAGAAGCACACAGCTGTATAGAATGTCTGTACGCTGTAGGATTACATTTTCCCTTTGCTGGATCTAAGAGGCCCAAACCTGTTGGAGCATGACTCTCAGCAGTGCTCTTACAACTGAGGGATCACGAATCCCCACAGCCCCAAGGCGAGGCTCAAGTGGAAATACACAAACATTTTAATCAAAGAAATTTCACTGAAACCGGAGCTCAAAATTTCATGACAAAATAAATCGTGGATGCTGTCGGAGGTCACGTTAACAATAAAGATTAATCTGCAAGTCGTTCAGGGTGAAAGTTAAACATTTGCACTGATGAATGTTGCTTTAGAGAAGAAAATACAAACCTGGGGGCTTCATCATCTCTCTAACGCTGCGGTCATCGAAACAGTTGAGCTGCGTTGTGTTAATGCAGGGTGAGGCATCAGCAGGGATTAAAGGAGTCTTGAGTCATCTTGGGAGTTTCTTAGAGCCAAGATTTGGACCTGATGTTAACCCTCAGGTGAAGAGGAAAAGGTCTGAAATCTATAAAAGCATAGCAAAACAGGTACTTTCTTTCTTTCTCTTTCACTTCCTCCTTCCTTTCTCTCCCTTCTTCCTCTTTCCCCTTTCTTTCTCTCCCTTCTCCCTCCTTCCTTCCCTCCCTTCTTTTTTTCTCTCTCTCTCCCTTTTCCCTCCCTTCTTTCTCTCCTTTCTCCTTCATTCCCTCCCTTCTTTCATTCTCTCTCCCTCCCTTCTTTCTCTCTCTCTCTCTCTCTCTCTCTCTCTCTCTCTCTCCCTTCTTTCTTTCTTGACAGCTTAGGATTAATGATTACAAAGTAAAGAGGGCTGCATGTTGGCACAGAAGGTTACGTTGCTGCTCCAGTGGAGTCCTGGGTTCAAGTTTAGTTTAGGTTCCATTCCGTGTGGAGTTTTGCATGTTCTCTCTGTGTTTGTGTTGGGTTCTCTCTGTGTTCTCCAGTTTCCTCCCACATCCCAAAAACATGCCTCAGATAAATTGATGTGAACGAGTGTGTAAATCTGTGTGTGTGGATCTGACCAGGACAAAACAGTGGACTGAACATGAGAGAGTGAGAATACGACACCGCTTAAAGGATACGGGACATGAAACATAAATGCACGCTATATCAGTTTCTTTCCATTAAAAATATGAATTAATTGCATCAACAAATACAAAATCGTTATATTCGTGATGATTATATGGCATTTCTGCTCGACTTCCGATATGCATTTTCTACAACCGGAAGAGCCGCTGTCACGTGATCAGACATCACAAAAACTTTCGGGCACAGCACAAGCGGGTAGATGAATGGAGAAGTGGATGACAAGAAAATTGTTTTTATAGTCTTTAAAGTACATTGGACATCATACACTGGACATCATGGTGTATTGTGCTGCTTATGGTTGCAATAATTCCAATGGGAAATGCCCTGGAGTAAGTTTTTTTTTTGCATTCCCCAAGGACCCGAAGCTGAGGAAAGTGTGGGCTCACTACTGCCGTAGAAAAAACTTTGCACCTACTGTTTCCCACAAACTGTGTTCGGACCATTTCACAGAGGATTCTTTCAACTTTAATACTCAGGTACTGAACGAAATTAATTGCCAAGCCAAATTTACCTTCACTCAGAGTTGTACCATTATTTTTTAGACAGGGCGGACGAACCAGGGCATTCGCCCGCCTGGCCGTGCCCGACGAGGAGCGCTCTCGGCCGGCTTGGGAGGCAGACGGCAGCCCCTCCTGGAAGCGTGGTTTTACCATGGGCCTCATGCGGAAAAGTGCCGAGGTGCATTCGCTAAGCGACTGAAAGCCGAGGTAAGGATTAGTATTATAATTTTGGGTGTATCAATTATTGATTATCATAATTCTGACTCGTTTCGCCATTTTGAATGTTTTCATCTCGGACTCTGGAAGCATTGTATCTCAATCAATCTCGAAAAATATCAGCAAAAAAAACTAGCTTGCAACGGACTTTAGCTAGATCTATGATGAACTTTCAATGTATGATACAAAAATAATACTTCTTTCAACAGATCATTAGCCTTTGAGCAGAATTGTTTTTAACTTACCAGGAAGTGTTATTGAGCCGACTGCTTTCAGTTTCAAATCAAATCAAATCAAGTTTATTTGTACAGCGCTTTTAACAATAAACATTGTCGCAAAGCAGCTTTACAGAATTTGAACGACTTAAAACATGAGCTAATTTTATCCCTAATCTATCATGGGGACTGAATGAACTCTCACTCTCAGAATCATCTGACCCGTCAGAGTAAAGACAAGATCCATGTTCATGTGAATTTCCAGCTATCGGTTCGAATTGATAGGGTCTAACTTCACATCTCTGTGAAACATCGGGAATGTCACTGTCGATGGTGTCCATTTCGGTAACCTGTTTACATTAGATTCCCAAGCGCTGGCTCCTTGGAAAGTTTTTATGTCACGAGTCACGTGACCACCTAGCTCATTAACGAATCCTTGTTTTACGCTGATGTATAAAAAAAACTTGAATAATGTGATGATTTTCACATTTTTGACGCCCTGCAGTGATTTAGATGGCATTTCTTATGTCCTTTATACATAATTATGCCCAGAAAAAAATCCATGTCCCATATCCTTTAAAGATCAAGGCCATCAGATCCCTGCTCCATCCAGGTGGACATCATCACATCCATCTGCATGTGTTGCTTAAATGTAATCACACACACGGCGGTCCATGCAGAAAAAATGTAAAAAGTGTCTGTTCGTGCGTGAGCATGGTCACTGTTTATTCACTAAGGCTACACTGTGTATGCTAAGAAAACAAGCATGCTGTGATTTAAGCTGAAGGAGATATTACTCAGCACTCACTAAACCTCATCCCTCATCCTCATCATGAGCCTACTGTCCACAATTTACCTCCTGCTTCCTGAATTCTTCCCCCTGTGACTGGAAGATAATCAGACATCACATTTACTGTAGAAAAACACAACGAGTAATTAGGACAGATTTGGCAACACTGATTACTCAGAAATAAAACAGGCTGATGGGGCTGAAGCGTCAGCTGGGGATCTAGAAAAATCATGAAAATAAAATAAAATCACACTGTTTAAAAAAAATCCCAATTTTACAAGAAATAACTCAAAAAATTTTATGGTAGTTTTCTGGTCTGAAGTATTATCCCAATAATGATAAATTATATTTATTTCTCATTTTCGTACAGAAAAAATATTATTTATACATTTATACATATTTTTCTGCTTTCTTAAATTACATGCAAATTTATGTAAAATGACAATTGTCTGTAATTAAATATGCAGCTCATGATATAAAGGTTTATATAATAATAATAATAATTATTATTATTATTATTAACAATTATTAATAAAAATGTCATGTTTTTCTTTGTAATTTTAACAGAAATCTTATTAGTTTTATATTTATGCGTACTTTCACATTCAAATTCTCAAATTCCGGCTACAAATTTTGCAAATTTTTTTAATTACATCAAACAATGTATAGTCTCTCTCTCTCTCTCTCTCTCTCTTTTTCAAGACTACAAAGCTGCTCTTCTCTCAAGATCTAAACTTTCAGACATGTTAAACCTCTGGCCACGCCCAATCAGTGATGTCACAGTGAGTAAGAGCACATACATGCCAAAACTAAGTAAGATCTGGAAACAGGAGAGAAAAATGGAGGATGCGAGTGTGCGAATGAATCATGAAAGACCGACTACAGTAACGGAAAGTGAGAAGAAAAGATGTTATGTTGCGAAGGAACACAAGATGTCCAGGAAGACCTTCGTTACAAAACTCTTTCAAGCATCACATATCTGTAAGGAAAGACAAGAAAGGACTTTGGGTTTGATTGCACAATATTTGCAACAACATTTGCACAAACTGGTGTTTTATGTCAGAAAGTATTTTTCACTATTTTATGAACACCAGTATATGATTTAGTAGATACAGAGCTCCTAAAGGGACATGTGTACACAAAAATTGAAAGTTTCCTATGCACACATCATCTGTTGGTTGATTTACTGTATGATATACTCTGGTACATTTCACGTTCTCATATATACCCCTCAGTACGGGCTCTCCTCTCGGAAATGCCCATACAAGTAATCTGTCATCTTAATCTAATCTGAATATGAACTCACACACCAGTAATTCTGGAAACTTTGATGGTTCAATCAGAATTCTAATTAATTCTCTGCAATACCAAGTAAAGCAGGTCACTTCTGTAAAACACAGCAGGTCCAAGCCAAACCTTCAGGCCATTTCCAAAACAAAGATTAAAGCTAGACGGCCTTTCGATTTCATAAAATCAGTGAAATTTAGTTCCCTCTGAAATGTGGTCATTGTGAAATGTTTATTTCTGTAATATCTAAAAATATCAGGCCATTCTGTGGCTGGGAAGTTATTTAATTTGAGGGGATTAAAGCAAATAATGTGCATGAAATCGCTTGCTTGGCACAGTCAAGCAGACAGAGGAAGTCCGTGTGCGCATGCGCAAATTTACCTTCTTCTTCTTTTGGGTTTTACGGCAGCTGGCATCCACAGTGTTGCATTACTGCCATCTACAGGTTTCCCTTTGAGCGTGCACTGACAGTTCCATCATTCTGTCGCTAAACGAACAGCTGATCACACCGAGGTGCTCGCTGAGCGCCAATATTTATTAGTTTGGTCCCACGTTTCCTTTCCTTCGTATATAACATAACATCTTTTTCTTCTTCTCGCTTTCTTTCCGTTACTGTAGTCGATCTTTCACGTTTCATTCGCACACTCGCGTCCTCCATTTTTCTCTCCTGTTTCAAATTTGTATCCCATAATGCCTTGCGTGAACGGGGAAAGCCCACCACATGATGCATGATGTAGTGTCTTGAATTGGGTCACGGTGAAGCAGGAAAAAATAGCGGAGAATTTAGGGCCATGTGGCTCTGAATTCATTAATTGTTCTCTTAAAAAAAAATCTAATAAAATTGGAAGTCTGTGTGAAAGCTACTGAATTCAGTAGCTTTCCGTCACTAAACAAAAATAATTAGGTGTCGGGGGGAAAATTCTTTTTATGACCTACACTTGAAAAATCTGAAAAGCAGTCTAGCTTTAATCTGAATGCACACTCTTCTACATTTATAGAAAAAAAAACATGAATGTATGTTTTTCCATGTTGTCTCATTTAAGTGTTGCATTCAGTGCCTTTTCAGGCACGTTAATATTCTGATTAAACCCCACAGTTTCTGAAATGCCGTGCAAACCAGAAATATGATTTCTGTCATCAGGTTATTCAAAGAAATTAAAAGAAAGCTGGTTAGTACAGATCGAGTTCTGCTGGAGAAACACCATCACTGGTCCATCACAACTCCTCACTGTTAACACACTAATGTTTAGGAGAATAAAAACTTAACTGACTGGTCGACACGTTAAACGATGCTTAATAATTTTATGCTGATGTTCCTGTAAAGGAAAAAAGTTCAAACAATTTGCTGTACATTAATGGCATTTAGCAGACACTCTTATTTTATCCAGGGTGACATACCGTACAGAGCAGCCTGGGGGGCAGTTGGAGGTTAGGTGACTTGCTCAAGGGCAGTTGAACCATTCCTGCTGGTCCAGGGAATTGAACCAGTGACTTTTTGATCTCAAAGCTGTGTCTCTAACCATTAGGCCATGGCTTTGAACAAACACATGGCGAATGAAAAAGCTTTTTTCCTGCTGAACAAGTCAGTTCTGCCCAGAGTGGAAGCTCAAAGAAGGAAGGTTTCTCCAATGAGTTTCTCCACTCAAAGGATTTGGGTTGGTTTGGTTCAGAGCTGTTTGCTGCAGGTCATCTTCCCATCACTATCAAACAAAGCAGAAATGTAAAAATCTTTCAAAAACACACCTACTGAAACATTTAATGAGTCCAGATTAGATTCATTCTCACATCACATGAGCTATTCAGTTTTTTTCCATAAGCAATTTGCACTTTAAATACTAACAAGCACAAATAACAATATAATTCATTCATGCTGCTATGCACCTGCACTTTATTTTATCTCATTGTGGCAGCGGGGGCGTGGTCAAGCGTCGGTCTGTGACTGGAGGGCGGAGTCACTGCATCTGAGGTTAATTAATGTGTTTGTGTGTCTTCCCCAGTGACCACGCCCTATTTAAGGAGACAGAGCGAGAGCAGAGGGAGCTCTCTCCCCAACCAGACGACTGGAGCGTGTGCGGGCGTGTGTGGCTGAGAGAGTGAAATACTGAAAAGTAAAAATAAGAGTTTGTGAACTCAGTTCTGGCCTGCCGTCCTTCTGTGCTCCACCCACCCCTATGAACTGCTACACTCATCTCATTACCTCTAGCCGCTTTATCCTGTTCTACAGGGTCGCAGGCAAGCTGGAGCCTATCCTAGCTGACTACGGGTGAAAGGCGGGGTACACCCTGGACAAGTCGCCAGGTCATCACAGGGCTGACACATAGACACAGACAACCATTCACACTCACATTCGCACCTACACTCAATTTAGAGTCACCAGTTAACCTAACCTGCATGTCTTTGGACTGTGGGGGAAACCGGAGCACCCGGAGGAAACCCACGCGGACACGGGGAGAACATGCAAACTCCACACAGAAAGGCCCTCGCCGGCCACGGGGCTCGAACCCGGACCTTCTTGCTGTGAGGCGACAGCGCTAACCACTACACCACCACGCCGCCCCCCCGACCAAGCAATTAAAAAAAAATTAAAGTGTCCAATAATACCAAATATTTATAGGCCTACTATTTAGTTTCTTATTTTGTAAATAAATTTCAGTGTCAAACTCAAGAATATCTACTAATCTACTAGAAGAATAGAATATTTCTTTCAAACATCTGTCTCGATGGATTTGATGTTCAGGATTATTTTTGAAAACTGAACTTGTCCTTGTTGAGCCAACAGATGGCGATATTTGGCAGCTTGTAACAGGGTTGCCAGATTCTCTGAACATTTTCCCAACCAGTTAAAGGTACTGACTGCAAAATCTCATATCATCTCTAGCCGCTTTATCCTGTTCTACAGGGTCGCAGGCAAGCTGGAGCCTATCCCAGCTGACTACGGGCGAAAGGCGGGGTACACCCTGGACAAGTCGCCAGGTCATCACAGGGCTGACACATAGACACAGACAACCATTCACACTCACATTCACACCTACGCTCAATTTAGAGTCACCAGTTAACCTAACCTGCATGTCTTTGGACTGTGGGGGAAACCGGAGCACCCGGAGGAAACACACGCGGACACGGGGAGAACATGCAAACTCCGCACAGAAAGGCCCTCGCCGGCCACGGGGCTCGAACCCGGACCTTCTTGCTGTGAGGCGACAGCGCTAACCACTACTCCACCATGCCGCCCCGACTGCAAAATAATCTGATTTTTTTTTTTTTGTGCATGACATTTTCCTCTGTCTCACAAGAACAATATTATTTGAATGAGATGTGATCATTTTGATGATCATCCTGAGGGTCGCTTTTCTCCATTTAGGGAGCATTTTCGTCCCTCTTGAGGTAAACAATACGGCGCTACAGAAACAGGAAATGGCCGAACGCAAGAAGCTTTAACTAATTAGTATAACTCTGAAACTGTGTCACACCAAGATGACAACACCACCGAGAAAACATCGTGACTCTGCATCGACCTCGGAGAGTTTTGAGTAGCAGGGATGTAATTTGTGGTTGACATTTGCGAACAGACCTGTGAAATAGACAAAAGACGAATACATATATCTTTTCTCTGTTACTGCTTTTGTGTTATTGTTTCTTTCTCTGTAAGATCAAAACATTAGGTGTATAACTCCATACTCGCTACCATGGAGTTCTAAGGCTAAGATAGCTAAGCGCTAGCTAGAATGATTTAGTTATCTGTCCAGAAAAATGACACGTCGTCTAACCTTGCTCTATCTTGCAGTTGCACTCACTAGGCAGGTTTTTCTTTCCTTTTCCGCTGGCGGGAGAGCCGAGTCTGCCATGTTTGCCCACGCTGACTTGTTTTGGTTAAAAGTAGGTCCGACACGCCCCACGGTGGTCACGTGATATTGTTACTCGCTTGCTTCGGTGATCTCCAGAATCGTAAAACGTGGGACGCTTTTTATCTCAGCAAAACATTTACACACAGGATACACAGTGCGTGTGCAGCAGCAGCAAAACATCTCAAAACTCCAACAGCAATAGAAATAGAACCTTTTACCCAGAATTCAAATTTGCAGTCAGAACCTTTAATAATTCTGGGGTTTCAGATCTGCACACTTTCCTATAAACAGCTCAAACTGGATCAAAACTGGATGTTAGACATTACCAGTAAGACATTTATCAGTACAATACTTTCAGTCTTGGTGGCACGGTGGTGTAGTGGTTAGCGCTGTCGCCTCACAGCAAGAAGGTCCTGGGTTCGAGCCCTGGGGCCGGTGAGGGCCTTTCTGTGTGGAGTTTGCATGTTCTCCGCGTGGGTTTCCTCTGGGTGCTCCGGTTTCCCCCAAAGACATGCAGGTTAGGTTAACTGGTGACTCTAAATTGAGCGTAGGTGTGAATGGTTGTCTGTGTCTCTGTGTCAGCCCTGTGATGACCTGGCGACTTGTCCAGGGTGTACCCCGCCTTTCGCCTGTAGTCAGCTGGGATAGGATCCAGCTCGCCTGCGACCCTGTAGAAGGATAAAGCGGCTAGAGATAATGAGATGAGATTATCTGTAGCCGCTTTATCCTGTTCTACAGGGTCATAGGCGAGCTGGAGCCTATCCCAGCTGACTACAGGCGAAAGGCGGGGTACACCCTGGACAAGTCGCCAGGTCATCACAGGGCTGACACACAGACAACCATTCACACCTACGGTCAATTTAGAGTCACCAGTTAACCTTACCTGCATGTCTTTGGACTGTGGGGGAAACCGGAGGAAACCCACGGGGAGAACATGCAAACTCCGCACAGAAAGGCCCTCGCCGGCCACGGGGCTCGAACCCGGACCTTCTTGCTGTGAGGCAACGGCGCTAACCACTACACCACTGTGCCGCCCCCTAATAATATTGGCTGGCTTTTTTCATGGTATATCATATATATTCCATTCAGCTACTCATCTTCGACTCGTTCAGTATCATGCTCGCTGAATGGAATATATCTGATAGACCACGAAAAAAAGCCAGACAATATTATTTAAATATGTCACTCAGATCTGCAATGTATTTTGTATGAAAAATGCAAGTTTTTCAACACAAGAAGCTAAACTTCATATCTTCAAGCCAATGTGTGATTTTCTTTTTATTATACTGACACATTTACAAACAAAGTCCCCAAATTTATCAAAACAATTCATCGATTTCCTCACAAGTGACAGATAGAGATTTAAGTCACGGTTTTGGTTCTCCATGTCCAGGATGGAGCTCGGATGAAAAATGCAAGTGGTGTATTTCCCAGTAAAACACTTGTGTGTGTATATAATATAATACAATCTTTATCAGCATGTCAGTTCAGATGGGGTTATTTCTGCTGCTTGTTTTACAGAAGGTCAAATATGGTGTAATCTTTCCAAACACATACACAGATGGTCCATAAAAAAAAAAAAGGTTGATGCAATGAATTCAGACGGGACTAAAATCCCAGAGATACTCTAGTAATGATTTCATTACTCCACCATACGATGTAGAACTAATCCAATTCAAATAATGCTTATGATTAAATTTCTTCACTAGGATGTGGACGTGAGGGGTTTGAGAGAGGAGCAGGATGGATAAAGGTCTGAGGAGGGTCAGCAGTGTGATTGATGATGCTGGCCCTCTTCAGTTCTGTCACACACAAAAAAATGCATAAATTGGAAGGGCACTCAGTAGACTTCATACTCTACTGAGCCAAAGCCGAAGATTTGCATCAAGATCTAATCAGTTGTTCCTTGGCCCATGGAACACCATTACTCAAAATCCATTCACTACTTTTTGAGTTAGGTTGGGAAGAGGCAAATAAACAAACGGAGGAGAAAACATAACCTCCTGGAGGTAATGACAAGAAACTGCGTCATGACGTCTCATGCTCAGATCAGACTACACAAACTCAGACTGATTTTGACACGATTTCCAGCATCAGGACTGAATATGAACGTCAGGAATGACGAATAAGCCTTGTGACATAATCAAAGGACTGGGACGTCCCACGACACCCTGACGAAAAGTCTAGAAAAGTCTAGCATGTCAGAATTGTTTGTATTTTCCCTCCTAGTTCAACAACTCCTACGACATGTTCCTTGACGTTCCTTCTGTCACACTGATTGACATTTTCTTGACCCTTCTCCCCAACAACATGCAAGGACGTGAACAATGATTGGTGGGAGTCAAACTTGTAGTGTTTCCCCACTGCAAAAAATGGCCTTTCAAAAATAAGAAATAAAAGATTAAAACAAAGCATATTTGCTTGAATCAGGTGAAAAAATCTGTCAATGGAACTAGTCAAATTTGACTTGGTAAGATTTCTTAAAGTAAGATGAAAAATTTAACCTGTTTTTAGATGAAATAATTCCAAAATAAGATTGGGGAACTTATTATGCGAGATCTGATTAACTCAAAATCATCAAAATAGTTCTTATAACAAGATCGTACTTCTTACATTTAGCCATTTTTTAAAAAATATTTTTTGGGGGTCTTTTCCACCTTTATTGGATAGGACAGTGTCGAGACAGGAAGTGAGCAGGAAATGACCTCAGGTCAGAATCAAACCCAGCTCCTGGATTTATGGTATGGCGCCTTACCTACCTGAGCCACGACACTCACTTAATTCACTTAAGTTCATGATAAAGTCTTAGCAGTAAAAACTGAATTTAAGATAAATATACTAATATTAGGATTGTTAAATTCTACAACTAAGCATTGCTAGCTTAAAAGATTCTCCTTTTGTGACCTGTAATTAGTAAAATACTCTAGATATGAGACCAGAGACTATCTTGAATCAAGTTGACGACGTGTAGCATTGCAACAAGTTTATTTTTTTTCCCATTTCAACATTCAAACATTAAAACATCTCTTAAGATTCCACTTCCCCAGGACCTCAGGCACCAAAAAAATAAATAATAATAATAAAAAAGTCTACGCATTTTGACTTACAGTGCTTACACAACGCCAAAGCAACGGTGCATTTTGGGGGCACTAGATTCAAAGATTTCAGTAAAGTTCATTTATTCCCAAAACAAGCATACTTTTTTTTTTTCTTGAAACAAGATGAACCGCATTTGACAAATGTCCAAAATGTACTTACTTGTTTAAAAAAAAAACTTGTCTTATTTTCAAAGGTGCTCCAAATAAGACTTTTTCAAGACATTTTGTCTAGACAAGATTTTCAAGATGGACTGTCTAAAAACTAGCCTTTCTAGCTAAATGAGGTTTTGCTTGTTGGGCAATTATGTCTTATAATAAGGGTGGCTCGATGTTTTAACTTGAAAATAGACAAATAAACTTCCTAAGATTTGTATTTTTTGCAGTGCCATCTCTCGACCACACTGCAAAAAATTGAAAACTGAATTTGAGGAGAAAATTACTTAACACTAGTGAAATTATCTTGCTGCATAGACAGATATTTTTACTTGATAAGACAT
The DNA here is from genome assembly GCF_027579695.1 of Neoarius graeffei. Classification (NCBI taxonomy): domain Eukaryota; kingdom Metazoa; phylum Chordata; class Actinopteri; order Siluriformes; family Ariidae; genus Neoarius; species Neoarius graeffei. The sequence goes on along the minus strand of NC_083594.1, from coordinate 3,569,225 downwards.
CTTAGAATAAGTCGGTTGCAATCTAGAACTGGGTTTAATAATCTCAGAATCGGTGTCTTGTATTCTTCTAATAGGGAATGCTAGATCGTTTAAACTATTTTCAAGATATTTTCACTTGCTAAGACATCATTTTTTTGCAGTGCGAGACATGGCAAGAATTTACGGCCCTGTGATTGTCTAATCTGGCATCGTGACCATCATGAAAGACAAAAATATCGTATCGTGTTGTCTGATCTCAGCATTAGCAGTGTCCTGATGGTTGCTCAGCATGATATGGCTACATTCAGCACGATTTTCAGAACAAGACATATCAAGTAAATTGAACAACAGTGTCAATGCAGCCATGTGAAAGTGGAACTCTTAAAAAGAAGTTCACCATGACACCGACATGAGAAAATATGGATGTACAGGTGGTTTCGAGTGATTTGAGTCGAAGGGATGGTTGCCGGAGGCAGGCTGCTATCGAGCCGGCTGACAAAGAGACATTTTGGGTCGATTGCTCCCTGCTTGGAGGCTGATAGGGTTGGGATGCTATTAAGATAAGGAAGATTAGCCGGACACAGACAAATGAGAACACACAGTAGATGAGCAGGCTTACAGAGTCGCGAGAGCTTCACACTTACCATGAAAAATGACATGAATTTCACACGTGATCATATGTTTTTCACACGAACATTTCAACATACTGTGCCCAGGAATTGCATGTTAACTCAAATGAGATCATGTGAATAAAATAGGATAAAGAAAATGTGAAGGAAATCATGTGTGAATAAATCAATAATGTGAAACATTTGTGTGTAAATCAATTAATTGTGTATTTAAAAAAAAGTGTAATAAAAATTAATTGTGGAAGAATAAAATCGCCTCAGTGAGGCCCACTTTACACGGGGACGGTCTGAAACAAAAACGCAAAAGTCCGTTTTCGTTCTCACTTTTTTCCGCGTCTACACGACCGTTTTCAAGGAGGAAATCTGCGTCTATACGGTGACGCATAAATGTGTGGAATTCAATTGGACGTGCATGCCAGGCGGCTTAGTGGTGCTGTGAAAGACCTCCGCTATGTCTGCACGCATGCGCAACGTCTTCCGTCTTGTCTGATCTGCACATCTGCGCCGCGAAAACTTTGACTACTCTGCCTATGGCTACTCGTGAGGTTGCCAGAGCAGCTTGAAGGTCCATTGGATCGATGTAATCAGACATGCTGTAGCCGTTCTATATGAGTGGGTGGAGCACAGAGGACGGCAGGACAGAGATCAGGTTTACAAATAGGCTTTACTGCCACACTTTTCAGTCTAACAAGATTTTTAAACCAACAGACACACGCGCAACCGGCGTCTAGCTTGGGGATGAGCGTCTCTGATCTCCCTCTTTAAATAGGGCGCGGTCACTGGGAAGACACACAAACACAGGTTAAGTGACATCAGGTGTAGTGATTCTGCCACTTACCTTCCCTGACTCCACCCTCCTGTCACAGACCGGCGCTTGACCACGCCCCCGCTGCCACACATGCTCTTACTATGACGTAAACGCGTACCCGACGTGAGCAGATCCGAGCAGAGTTTCGCGTATTGGGTAGTTTAGACGGATATGCAACGGGGGCTGTTTTTAACTTATCCACTCTGGAAGGCATTTTCAATTTTTTCCGTTTTTCAGCCTCGAAAACTCCGTCCCCGTGTAGACGAAAGGCACTTCCGATAAAATATTTAGTCGTTTTTACCCGACAGCTTCCTCGTGTAAACGGGCCCTGAGGCTGGAGCTCATACCAGCCACTGCTGTTGTGTGTGAGTTTGAAATCTGATCAGTCCTGTAGGAGGAGTAGCAATTTTTGTGAAATTGCATGTGACTCCTGTGTAGCTGCATCCATGGCAGGTGGCGCCATCTGGTGAACAATTCTTGTTGGAATGTGTCTTTAGAGTCTTTTGGGTGAGTTTCAGTGAAAACATCCCAGCAGTTTACGAAGAGTAGCGTTTAATGTGATGAGTCACCCAAAAATTTCAGATGCCCATAAGATCGTAAATATGACAGGTGGCGCCACCATCTCAACAGCTTTTATGCACACTTCCACCTGGGGAACATTGCGTGTGAGTTTGATCGAAATCTGATCAATCCTGTAGGAGGAGTAGCGATTTTTGTAAATTGTAGACAGACGACGCGTGATCGCATAAGCTCATCCGGCCTGGCCCACAGCCCGATGAGCTAAAAATTGTGTATTTAAAACAATCCTATGTTAAAAAAATGAATCATATGAGGGGGAATAAAAATACCTGCACAACTTGTGAAACTGTCTGGAACATAACATATCGACTGTCTGAAAGCCCTGTGCGATCATTCTCACGTGAAGTTTGTGTGACTTTTCTGTAAGGTGATATTCTGATGACTTCACTCCAATACTAACGGAAACATTAAAACTAAATCTAATCCAAGTTCTGAGGAAAAATGTCTTCTTAGTAGGTGTTTCCTGAAGAGAGGTCAACTCACAGTCCAGAGGATTCACAGCCACATCTCCATATTGCCTTGGTAACAAAAACGGTAATGATAGGTTTCTGTGTATTAAACACAGAGACAGAGTTCGTTCGAAACACAACAGTGGCACGTCTCTTCAGGACAATAGCACGTGACGGAAAAGGGAGAAACTCTCTCCTCTCTATTCAAACGCTGACCTTTCGGAGGTTTGTTCCTGACTTCAGATTACATCACCGTATCTGCCTGAGCACGGAACAGAGTAGCACCTTCTTTGGAGATAATGATTTATCGTGGATTCGGAAGCTTCTCATACATTATCGTTTCTACGGCAACAGCTCTTTCGCAGGAGATGTTTGAAATAAATTGATTAAAAACGTGCATGATTGTTGATGTGGTGAAGTTTGCTACGTATAAGGAGACGTTCATGTAACAGTTAAGGAAGGAGTCTTCAGTGTCAGAGGGAAAGCTGTAAGTTTTCTGATATCTTCAGGTCAGAGGAGTTTACACTTTTTGCGGTTTCTTGGTAACATGACAAGCTGTGCTTGTTTGTTTGTTTTTTTGTCCTTTGAGTGAGGAAAAAGAAAAAATGATGAGAGAATGGCCGTAAGTGAGAACAGGAACTTATTTCATGGATGTTCCAATGACAACATTCAGTGTAACTATAAATGGATAAATATAGCCACCAGCACCAAGGAAGGGAGCGAGCACCTCTGGTACACCAAATCTGGCATGAATCTAACAAATTGCCTCAGAGGAGAACGTCAAAATGTGACGCATGTCAAAACACACAAAACCAAAACAATAACTCCCTTCCTGTTGAGTATGGCTAATGCAATGTACAGTGCAGTTTTGTTTGTCTTGGGCCACCACACACACCTACCAAATTTGGCACGGATAGGTGAAACTATATACCGGGTAAAAGTCTCAATGACATGTGGGGGCGCTATTGAGACCCCCGGACACACCTGGGGCCAAGCCTCTATCCCTGAGTAGCGGTGGCCAGGACTGATGTGTACACCAAAGTTCATGAGTTTTCACCCATGGGAACCACCTCAAAAATGGCCAAATCTTGAGGAAAAATAATAATAATAATAAGGAGAAGAAGCAGAAGAGGAATCCTTAGGAAAACAACAGGGCCTTGCACTAGAGGTCTGCGCAGGACAGAATTTTCAGTCCCGCTCCCGCAAAGAATTATGATTTTCAGTCCCGCTCCCGCCATATTTTGTCCCGCTCCCGCCCGCAAATCCCGCATGATGCAGGCGTTCGCGTTATTTCTCACGAAAGTTCTTGTCATTGGCTTGGGGAATGAAACATGCCGAGCTTAGCTGAGCTCTCCACTGACCGATCCTTCACCTAGCGCACGTAGCGAGGGTGCGCGTTGCCAGGCGGCATGCACAGCTGAGGCTTTACAGAGATACCCAACACACCTACCAACATCTACAGTGGATATTAAGAATATTATACATTGCACATAGCTTATATGTCACTCCTCACATTTACATTCTATGAAATACAAGTAGGCCTATAAGAAATTAATATAATTTAAAGACACAGCGTGATGGTGCCCCGCCCCCTACTTTGAGTGGATTTGAGCATAAATATCTACAGCTCACGTTCAGGGGTGCGTTTCCCAAACAACCAACCAAGTTAGCATTAAACCAATATGGTACGATGCAAGTTTGAACTAACTAACATCCAACAAACGACTGTTTCCCAAAGCTGTAGTACCAACTTGGTCTGAACCAACACAGTTCAAAGTGATTTCAGGACTCTTGACTTTTTAACGGTAAATGTACCTCTTTTTAAAGCAGCACTTCCTTCTGAAGCACTGTGAGCTTCACTAGAGGAGCTCTGCTCTTCTGCCATGATCGGAGATCTCAAACACGGAAGAGCGGAAAGGAATCGGAAACGTACGCGAGATTAGACCACATCCGCAAATTTAGGCATCTTAAAATGTTTTTATTAATGCCAAATAAAATATCCAGCACAAATTATATATGATAGACATAAATTAATAATTTATAAATTTTATTTTAAACATGTTTTTAGTTAGCGGGACTGCAGCTTATCACCTCTCCCGCCCGCTCCCGCATTGTGCACTCCCCCTCCCGCCCGCGCCCGCAATGAGCTTTCAAAATTTGTCCCGCGCCGCACTGCTTTGCGTCGGGTCTCGCGGGAGTGCAGGGCTCTACCTTGCACCTCGGTGCAGCGCCCTCCAATGGACACCGGAGGCCATGCACCTCTGGTGCTCAGGCTCTAAAAAAAAAAAAAGTATGGCATTCTTGAATTAATGCATAAATTTGTAAACACTGGCCAATGGTGTGGTATAAGAGGAGAAACACTCCACAGAGTGGACGAGCTGTTATAGTAATTATAATCAAGTTTAGGGTGATAACAGTAATTCTGCTTCATCACCACCACGTTGATTATTTTCCTGTAACACTATGACACAGTGTTTTATTTCTGACATAAAAGATGATTGACGTTCTGGTGGTTAGAGACTAATCCAAAGGCTGGAAGACAGAGACAAAGAGACCATAGCCACGCCTTCTCCTTTCTCATTTTCTTTTGGCTCACAAAACCTAGGTTTGCAAATCCAAAACTCAAATTTGACAGTTTTATCGTTTTGACTGCTGCTTTAGCTAAAAAGAAGAGCAGAAGAGTGTAGTTTTCAGCTAGCTTCAGGATCGAGTAAATTGAAGCTCTAAAAGATTCCTTAGAACAGTTGGATTCTTTAATTATTTCCATAAAACAGAGTTAGATTTCCTTTATTTATGTAAAAAAAGATGAAATGAAGATGGAAGTCCATCTTAAGAGGCTGTCGATGTGTTTACGGTTTGGCTCAGTGATGATGCAGCTCTTGAATAATCAGACAGCAATCTTTCTCCCCAAGTCTGACTGGGGAAACGATCTGTCAGGGAAAACACACCGAGCAAAACAACCCTCGAGAATAATGATTAATAAACTCGTTTATAAAGGGCTCTCAGACTCGCGGCTCTTCTGAGAACATTTAATCTTCTGTAACAATCATAATATGGGCTTTTAGCAAAACGGCACAAACTTGCCCTTTAACAATAACGTTCCAGTTGAATAGCTTAATTTAAAAAAGCTTTTACAGCTTGTTTTCACTGAGGCACTAATTCAAAGTGTATACGCCAGTCAGACAAAACACAGCGAATAAATCTCTAATCGTTTATTTTTATTTTGGGAACAAATTAAACATGCTCTCGTTTAAACTCTGCCTTTCTTTTGTCTGTTAATGAGGCACAGCACATGTTTCATGTTTGTGTTGTGTAGAAAAATAATCAAGTGTTTTATTCGTCTTATATCACAGCAATTTGCCAACAATGGCAATTTTTTAATTTAATAAAGAATCAGGTTCTTTTTATCCATTTACAGTTATGTTCTGGAATGTCTGCAAAACAAGGTAGTTCCTGTTCTTGCATACATTACAGAAGCTATAAACAGTCGTTTCCTCACCAGCCTCTCTTTCTTTCTTTCTTTCTTTCTTTCTTTCTTTCTTTCTTTCTTTCTTTCTTTCTCTCTCTCTCTCGATGTTAAGACAAAAAAAAAACACAGCTTGTCGTGTTACCAACAAACCACAAAAGTGTAAATTCTTCTGTCCTGAAGGCGTCAGAAAAATCTAAAACTTTCACCATATCAAACGTGTTTTTAACCTGTTTATGCAGATCGCTCACCATACATGTCCCTGTTGCTATAGAAACAATAACGTTACCAGAACGAACGCATAAATATAAACCTGCGCCGTAAAATTAATCAACACCTTCTGACCAATCAGAATGCAGAATTCAACAGCTCTGTGCTCGAAAAACAGAACAAATGTGTCCTTTGGCAGTGCTTTTGGGGTTATTACTGTCTCTTTTATTATCTGGGACGAGCTACTTCCGGTAAAATCATGCGCTCTGATTGGTTCCTTGGCAGGCAGTATTTTCCTGTCATGCCCGTGGGTGATTACGGACTTTCTTTCCAAGGCGGTGGCTTTCAATGTTGCAAAAAACAAACAAAACGACAAAAAGAAAAGATTCATTGGAAATCAAAAATGGCCGAAACACAAAAGACAAACAAGAGTCAGCCAGTTATTCAAGAAATGAGCAACGAAGAGCATTCAGAAACCACTAACCGCTAAGAGAAATTCAGTTTTGAAACCGCTAGCTGGGCGGCACGGTGGTGTGGTGGTTAGCGCTGTCGCCTCACAGCAAGAAGGTCCGGGTTCGAGCCCCGTGGCCGGCGAGGGCCTTTCTGTGTGGAGTTTGCATGTTCTCCCCGTGTCCGCGTGGGTTTCCTCCGGGTGCTCCGGTTTCCCCCACAGTCCAAAGACATGCAGGTTAGGTTAACTGGTGACTCTAAATTGAGCGTAGGTGTGAATGTGAGTGTGAATGGTTGTCTGTGTCTATGTGTCAGCCCTGTGATGACCTGGCGACTTGTCCAGGGTGTACCCCGCCTTTCGCCCGTAGTCGGCTGGGATAGGATCCAGCTCGCCTGCAGAACAGGATAAAGCGGCTAGAGATAATGAGATGAGATGAGATGAACCGCTAGCTGTTTATTCTGCATGCGTGACTCAACTACGTTACAAATGATGTGACTGAAAGCAGCGTCACGTCTCGTTATAATGCATCTATTTTAATCTTAGAAATAAAAAAAAGACATATAATAAACTCCTTATTAACCTCGCTAGCTCCGTCTTTACGGGAAAATATCAGACTGAGGTCTTTTCGTACGAATCTCGGTCTGATATTTTCCTGTAAAGACCTCACGCTCAGTTAATAAGTAGTTAATAATTTCTCCGAAAATGGTTATTATACTTTGACACACATTGAAGAAGTTTTTAAAAAACGTTTTATTCTGTAAATCTGAATTGATGTGCTTAGGATTGTGTTTGAACTCATAACTTCAGTCATAATCATACAGCACGTGCCTGAGCTTTTATACACATTAGTCTGGTGAAAATGTTTTTTTAATGCACTCGGACGATTAGCAGTCGTTGAACCACATACCCCTATTGTTCCCTTTCTATTTTAGTCCGTAGCATTTATCTGCTTCGGTGTGTGTTATGATGGACAAAGTGATATGGACAGCTGGGCTGTGAAACGGTAGTTCTGCATCACTGCTGATCACCTGGCTTGGCCCTGCACTGCCAGCTCCGGCTTCGTCTAATATCCGTTAATTACAGCAGTTAATCAGACTGGGAATGAGCCTGGGCATGATGCCATTTCAATTTGACACCGGTGCGAGCGAGGTTTACACCCCCGCCAAGCCAAGACCTCTTCCTGCCAATCCTCGCTCCACCTGGCGGGGTTTACGAGGCCAACGCAGATTAACCTGGAGCTGCACATTCGCCGAGAGGTGAAGAAAGTAATCAACGGAGTGCACTGGATTCTCGTTCTCAGAGAAGAGTAATGAGCCAATGCGAGAAAGACTTCACTCCATTTGCAGCATTTTAGCGCTTTGTACATATTACACACTGAGGGGAGGCTCTCATGACTTATCGCACAGAGGCTTCGCCAGCATCCCTCCCTCTCTCCCTCCCTCCCTCTCTCTCTCTCGTCCTCTCTCCATCACTCCATCTTTCCCTCACTTTCTGCTCCCTCCCTCAGAGGAACACACAGTCCCACTGGCATCCAGCCGTCTGCATGCTGCTTCATTTCTCCACACACCAGCTCTGGGTGAAAACCTAGAAGGGGTGTTGGAGAAATTGAAAGGCGTCCAGAGAGGGTCAGCCAAAAAAAAAAAAAAAAACCAGAGGTAAGAACACTTCTGATTTTAGTTTGCAAACATTTTTTTCCCTCGGATGACTGAAGTAGATGTGATTTATTGTCATGCTGAGGGGCATCGTGGTGCTCAAACGGAATAACCTGTTACTCGTACTCATGAGAGGATTCTCTCTCTCTCAGAGAAAAAAATATTTCACTGATAATATATTTGACATAATTATTATGTAATGAACAGAAATACCCAATGTATGTTTTTCCTTCTGTCATTTTTAATGCTTAGTTCAGATGTTAATGTTTGTCGTATACATTTACATGCTGTAACTGATTGACGAGGTCATGGTGCTATTTTTAAACCGAATGTAGTCTTTATAAGTTCATTTTGATTTAAATATTTTACACAAATTTATTTGACCTTTACATCTAGCTTTAAGTATTTTTGTCAGCATGGAATGCCAATTAACACATTTCAAATGAACATCAATGAACATCTTTTTTCCTACAGAACCCGTAGAATTCCTATTGAACCGTATTTTCTCCTATAGAACCTGTAGAACTCCTATCGAACCGTCTTTTGCCCTACAGAACCCGTAGAACTCCTACAGAACCGTATTTTCTCCTACAGAACCCATAGAACTCCTACAGAACCATGTTTGCTCCTATAGAACCTGTAGAACTCCTATCGAACCGTCTTTTGCCCTACAGAACCCGTAGAACTCCTACAGAACCGTATTTTCTCCTACAGAACCATGTTTGCTCCTATAGAACCGGTAGAACTCCTATCAAACCATATTTTCTCCTACAGAACCGTGTTTGCTCCTACAGAATCCGTAGAGCTCCTACAGAACCGTATTTTCTCCTACAGAACCTGTAGAACTCCTATCAAACCGTCTTTTGTCCTACAGAACCTGTAGAACTCCTACAGAACCATATTTTCTCCTACAGAACTTGTAGAACTCCTATCGAACCATATTTTCTCCTGCAGAAGCTGTTCTTCTTCTTTTATTTCCCTTTTTCTGGGGATTTAACCCCACTAGGGTGTGTCCGTATGGTCTAACAGACACTGGAAATTTGTTCTGTCCGTCATTGTCCTTCTAATCTGCTGAGCATCCATTCCTAGGTATTTCTCTAGTGCAGTCCACTTGGGGGCACGCTCATCAAAAAGGATTTGTTTTTCTACATCATCATTGTCCATTCTACATATGTGCGCTAAGTACTTCAAGTGTTGTTGGATGCAGTACTTCCTTATTGGCCATGTGCCAGTGATGCACCATAGGTCCGCGTTAGATAGTATAAAACGCCATCCCTTATCGTCATCAGCCAGTTCCTCCTCATTCCTATCGTCCTTCACTCTCTTGTAGAACTCCTATCGAACTGTATTTTCTCCTACAGGATGTGTAGAAGTCCTATTGAACCATATTTTCTCCTACAGAACCCCTAGAACTCCTACAGAGCTGTGTTTGCTCCTATAGAACCCGTAGAACTCCTATCAAACCATATTTTCTCCTACAGAACCTGTAGAATTCCTACAGAACCATATTTTCTCCTACAGAACCTGTAGAAGTCCTATCAAACCATATTTTCTCCTACAGAACCTGTAGAACTCCTATCGAACCGTATTTTGTCCTACAGAACTCATAGAACTCCTACAGAACCATGTTTGCTCCTACAGAACCCATAGAACTCCTACAGAACCATGCTTTCTTCTATAGAACCTGTAGAACTTCTATAGACCCATGTTTTCTCCCATCGCTTATTATAAATCAAGATCAGTGCTATATAGAGCATGGGTCAGTATGTATGTTTTCAGCTTGATGTTGAGAGTTATGTAACTTTCTTGATAAATGAAATCTTCCTTCCTCATCCTTTACATTTGAGTCAGTAGAAGACACACACACACACACACACACACACACACACACACAAGACAAATTGCTAGATGTCACATTCTGGCTCGAGACCAATTCCTGCACTGTGTTTATCAGCTGGCTGGTGTTGGCATCTTCTAGCAGTAGTCCACACACATCCATCACACAGTTGGCATAAGTATGTCCATGAGTATTCATCAGCATGGGTTAACGATAGCTGATGGCACGCACACACACTGCTTGATTTATCACCCAACACCAGCGAGCCGTAAGCACACCGCTTCTCCATTTATTTCACAGATAAAACACTCCAAGCCTCCATTACACCGCTGAAAATGCTACGGTTAAGACGTAAATACGTCTCGTCTGAATATCACGAAATAATACTCGTGTCTGATATATTGGTGTCAATTTACACAACAAGCTCCACACACTAGTGCTCATTAATCTCTCTGGATTTGATTCGTAAATCATTGACACAGGAAGCGTGGTGTTCGTGAGAATCCTGTTCGTTGGGAAAAACTTTTGTATCTCACGCTTTGCTCCTGAGTTTACGCTGTCAATTTTAAAATCACTTCTTTATGCCGATTCCACTCCAATCCAATGAACATTTTGTAAAATGCACATTATCAATCTGAAATAAAGCATGAAATAGGATATGACTTGACAATACATTAGGACAAAAGTAATGGCACCCTATAAAAGGAGGAAGTGTTCACATGTCTATAGGAGTCGACACGCTGCAATGGCTGAGCTGCATTACTGGAAGATTTTGTGCACATCATACTTCCGAGGCATGTTTTCATCCTTTAGTTGCCATTTCGTCAGCTCTATTTGTCTTTTATCCTTTTATGGAGTTTTCTGGGTGTGGCTAAATTTAACTCAGCTATGCTGGAAGCTTATGGCTGTTTTGGTACTTATGGACATGTAAGCATGAAGAGAATCAGAGAAACTTTTGTAAGCCAAACTGAACTAAAAATGTCTGTCAATTACCGATTTTCTGTTTAAACTAAAAAATAAAATAAAATAAAATAAAAAACCTCAATGAGACTGTAACTCATACCGGCCAAGATGCCCATAAAATCGTAAATATGATAGGTGGCACCACCATCTTGACAACTGTTATGCACACCCACCTGGGGAACATTGTACGTCAGTTTGATCAAAATCTGATCAATCCTATAGGAGGAGTAACAATTTTTGTAAATTGTGGACAGACGATGGACAACACGTGGTTGCATAAGCTCATCCAGCCGGGTCAACATTTCTCCTTTAAGATCATTTAGTTGACTGGTCTATGTCACAACTAAACGTGAATGAATTCACGCTCATAGCAACAGGGTTTGGTTTGTAGATGGTTTGAAAACTGTGACATCTATTCCACCTCCACAAAACAGTAAACAACAGAGACGCGTGAACAAACAAGTCAAGTGAAAGTAGATCACACTGGCTACATCCCAACAACACTTAACACTCAAGAACTAAGAACCTACCTCAGACCTACCGAGCAACATGCTGCTTCAGAAAGGCCAAGAATATCGTTATCATTAAGGACTCCTCCCACCCTGCCAACACACACCACTTTGCCATCAGGCAGCGTAAAGTACCGGTGTGTCCATTAAAATTCAAGAACAGTTCTTCCCCAAGCCGTATGCATTCTGAATAAATAATGTGAATAAAACCGTCTCAGATGCACTTTAACTATTTTAAGCTATGTATTTACTGTCTTAGAAAAAATAGTTGATGTAATCAGTGTTTTATATGAAGACACAGTAGCTCTGTCACCTGATGGAGACACGGAATTCTTCGAGATACTCGGAGTATTGCAAGGAGATACCTTAGCTCCTCTTCCTCTTTACAGTATGTAATGAGAATCGCTAGTGACAAACCGGTGGCACGGTGGTGTAGTGGTTAGCACTGTTGCCTCACAGCAAGAAGGTCCTGGGTTCAAGCCCAGTGGCCAGCAAGGGCCTTTGTGTGGAGTTTGCATGTTCTCCCTGTGTCTGTGTGGGTTTCCTCCGGGTCCTCCAAAGACATGCAAGTTAGGATAATTGGTGGCTCTAAATTGACCGTGAGTGTGAATGATTGTTTGTCTCTGTGTGTCAGCCCTGCGATGACCTGGAGACTTGACCAGGGTGTACCCCACCTCTCACCCATAGTCAGCTGGGATAGGCTCCAACTTGCCTGCGACCCTGTACAGGATAAGCGGGTACAGATAATGGATGGATAGTGACAAACCTGAAGACACTGGATTCATGCTTAACACAAAGGAGCAGACATCCTGCAGAGATTTTACCTTTGCTGGTGATATTGCGCTGACTTTTAATACCATTGTTGAAGCCCAGTTACTCCTTCATAAAGTAAAAGAGGCTGAAAAACTTGTGGGTCTTCATTTCAATGCATTGATGACAGAAAATATGGGATTCAATCAACCTGAAGGTAATTTAACATCAACAAAATGGCAACTATTGAACTGTGTGGAAGACTTCAAGTACCTGGGGTCTTGGATTAGCAGCTGCAGTAAAGAGACTGAAGTAAGAATTGGACAGCCATGAATAAATAGTCACTGATATGGAAGTCCAATCTGAGTTGATTGGTGAAAATCAACTTCTTCAGAGCAGCAGTGGAGACCATATTGCTATATGGAGCCGAATGCTGGACACTAACAGAAGCTCTTGAGAGAAGGCCCAATGGGACTTACACAAAAATGCTCAGAATTGTTCTAAATGTCATTGTTCATCCGTCGTAGTGACTATGACCACCTAGTCATCCTGTGGTTGGGTTGGGGTAACGTGTCCACAGATGGCCAATGAGGCCGAGCCTTGCGTGGAGTATTTTGTTGTAGTTATCACCGCAAACGGGCGTGTCTTTGACCTACTATATCAACACAACAACCAGGGAGCAAACCAAACCAATCAAAGACCAGAGACAAGAAAAGGTTAAGTTGTAAAAAAAGTACACTTTATTAATAATTACAAAACTTAGTTAAAATTGTCCACAAGTCCAATGTCCCAATATTCAGTCCAGTCCAGAAGTTGCCCCACCCTCCCTCCAAAGATGGTCTACACAGTTCCTGAAAACCAGAGAGAGACAGATGTTAAGGCACACTTTGGATAACCCTCCACACTCAACCAGTATAAACAAAACACCCTCCAAACATGCAAACCCCAGGTCACTACACAGCACAGTCAATTCAATAAATAGTCACTGCAACGATCCTTATCACACGAGTATGGATGGCTCTCACAATACACGCGGATTGAGGTCACACAGTGTAATGTCCACAGCACACAAAAGCACTAAATGCTAGTGCAGTACCACACAATATCCAAAAAGACCAAGAGGAGGGGCTTCCAAAGGTGACTAATTACAGTCTATGAAAGTCTTTACTCCACAGCCAGCCAGTGGAGCTGTAAGATGGAGGGGAAGGAGTTTCTGGACGGGGCTGACACAGGTAAAACACAATAGAGGGGTACTTAACTTGTACAAGAGAGGGCACGTCTACTCCTTCTCTGTCTCCACAGCAAGAACATGGTTTGGCCCGAAGATGGTAGCTGGCCCAGGTGGGGGGATAGAATGGGGGGTCTTCACCATGCGGGGTTCTCCAGGGATCCAGTAGAGCAGATGCCTTTAAGAAGGGTGAACAATTCCACCCCTCGAACTTCCCAGCACCTTATCCCGCCTCAGTGTTACTGTCCCATCAACGAAGCTGCGTTGCCCCCACACGCGCTGGTTACTAGTGAAAGAGAGGGAAGCGTAGAGGACGACACAGGTTGAGACTTACACTGCAGCTCAATCTCCCAAAGGAAGTAACACAGGTAGTGTTTTGGTACTCCAACAATTCAAACCAAATGGCCACTTATCTGCTGGAGGGGTAGACGATTCTACCCCTCGATTGTTCCACAGCACCTCCACAAAGACACCACAGCGGCTCCCACAGGGTCTCGGTTGAGTCTTCCACCACTCTGTTCCAACGCCCTCTCTGTGGTAGTCTTCACAAAGATACCACAGCGGCTCCCATAGGGTCTCGGTTGAGTCTCCCACCGCTCCGTTCCAGCTCCCTCTCTGTGGTAGTCTTCGCCAAGACACCACAGCGGCTCCCATAGGGTTTCGGTTGAGTCTCACCGCTCTATTCCAGCTCCCTCTCTGTGGTAGTCTCCCCCCCCCCAGCAACTGCTCCACCACCAAGTGAACTGCCTTTATATAGCCCAACCAATCATCAGTCCCCAATCCGGCTACACCACTAATTAACTGAAACAGCTAAAGTGAAATCGTTAACACTAATCTGTTGAGGAATGCCCCAATCATCATACACCATTGTGATTGACACAGCTGAAGTCAATTGTTAACCCAACATCCACTAAGTGGCAGCCATCTTGGTACACCAAAAAAAAAATGGTTACCACTAAGAATCGTGACACTTCCCACTAAAATTCCAATACAGTTTTAACCACCCTGTGACATAGTGCAGGCATGGATGGAGGATGGTGTCCTTTAGAGGGTTGCTGAGATGTTCCTTCCTGGCCTGTCTTTTTTTGTTGTGCAGTGGTTGTACGGGTCTCCTCATGGGTAGTGGGTGATGGCTCTTTCCCAGGTTAGATGTCGCCAGTGTGCTCTGTCCATAGCAGTTTCTTCCCATGTGTAGGGGTCAATTTTGAAAGCTTTTAGAGAAGCTTTCAGTGAGTCCTTAAAGCGTTTCTTCTGCCCGCCATGGCACCGTGCACCTTCCTGTAGCTCTCCGTAAAGCAGTCGATGGTCTGGCATGCGAACCAGGTGTCCTGCCCACTGGAGTTGGGACTGCTTTAAGATGGTATAGATGCTGGAGAGATCTGCTTTGGCGAGTACATCTGTATCAAATGTTCAAAATGCATCATGGCGGCAAAAAACCCACAAACAATGCATTATACAAAGATCTACCAAGTCTTAGTGAAACCATCCGCAAGTGTAGATTGAGATTTGCAGGTCGCTGTTGGAGAAAAAAGGATGAAGTAGTTCACAAACTGGTGCTGTGGGAGCTGACTCATGGAAGGAGAAGCCGTGGCAGACCAAGACAAAACTACATTAATCAGCTCAAAGAAGATACAAATATGAACAGGAGAAGCTTGATGATGAACGTGATGGAAGATAGGAATTCACGGAGGCAGTTAGTCAATGATCGGTTCCGAGTGAGTTTGCTTCCGTAGGGGTGGGTAGATTTAATGTTTCACCTTGTCTTTCATGTCATTTTTTACGTGACTGTCTCTTGTCATGTTTTAAATATAGCTGATGATTTTAGCTAGCTAGCAAACCAACCATTAAGTCTTTTATTCGGACACTGTAAAGCCAGACTGACGGTAAAAGCAAGACAAAGTATTTGCATGTGCCAATGTGACGTTGGTTACAGTACAATATACGTACGAATCAACCTGACTTCTATCGCAAAATGTACAAATTAATCTCACCAAACTTCACACATACGACTGCTGTGTTGTTTTCAGAACGCACAGAATGGGAAAATCCGAGAGCCAAATGGATATCATGGAGAAAACAACCAAGCCAAGGAAACATCGCTGGACCGTAGTGGAGATCGGCCTGTCCGTTATATTACTGCTGATGAGCTGCGCTTTGGCGGGACTGGTCGTGCTTTACGCTTCAGCACTCAAAGGTCG
The DNA here is from genome assembly GCF_027579695.1 of Neoarius graeffei. Lineage (NCBI taxonomy): Eukaryota > Metazoa > Chordata > Actinopteri > Siluriformes > Ariidae > Neoarius > Neoarius graeffei. The sequence continues at coordinate 3,553,517 of NC_083594.1, read as the reverse complement.
GAAGCTGTAGCATGTTTTATGGGCTGTGTTCACGTAAATCGTCACTCAGCAATTATTTTGTGTGAAAGATAGAACAAGAACAATTGAGCTGCTAATCAGTTGCATAGATGCAAATAAATCTGTACTACTTTCCCAAATAACAATTAACAGTTATTCTACGAAATCGAGTCCTGCATCAGCTGATAGCCGACGAGACGCGAAGCACTGAGACTGAGTGGAATCGCTGTTTTATTCTGTCCACATTCGCAGGATTTTGAGTAACAGAGCATTTTTATTTTTAGCAAATTCGATAAAAAACTTTATACAAAACATCTGACAAAATCATTTCCGCTTAGAATGTAAACAAACCAGCGAAATGTCAGGCACAATCGGAGAAAAATGCTGTAATAATAATTCTTGAAAAATAAAATAAAAAAACATACATTTTTACCATCAAATACTTTCATTCCATATTTTCTTGCTTTTTTTGTGTGTTTCTTGGGGTTTTGTTTTTGAGTAGAGTTTTTATTTCGTCCTTGGTTGGTTCAGCAACACGCTCCGCCATTTTCTTTTTCTCTTCTCACGGTATATGAGCTGATATTCTAGTAGTAGAGTAGCCAATCAGAGCATGCGATTGCTCATATCCAGTGAATGTGGATAGAATAATTACTAATGTAATAAGAAATAGTTACATAAATGTAAACACTTAATGAATGTTTTTTCATTTTATTTCAGATTATTCCTATCGAAATGGTGCGTCAAAAGGTACTGTATATTACCAGTTGTTACGTTCTTAGGAAAACTAGTATAAGTTCGCTAACGACAACAAACATTAATAATGAATTTCCCCAGAAAATTACAAATAGACATCACAAATAAAACTACCTTTGAGAGAGAGAGAGAGAGAGAGAGAGAGTGTGTGTGTGTGTGTGTAATAGTTTCTTATTAACTGATCAATGCCACCTCATGATATAATGCATTGATCAATACTAGTTTTTCATTCTCGTGTTGATTTGAGATTTTATCCTCACATCTAATTTCACGATCCCAGTTATCCCTTTAGACAGAACAAAACAGTTTCTGAGGAGATTATGGCTACATCCACATGACAACGGCAACAAGATTTTTTTTTTAAATATCGCGTCCACATGGGCAACGGATCAGTAAAATATCAGGTCCATATGGCAACGCAACACTTGCTGAAAACGATGCAATACACGTGCCACACCTCTACGTGCGCTGTAAGACGGTCCTATCGGAGACACCAGAACAATAGAAGAAGTAGACGCATGCGCATAAACCCCTTCTTCTGTAGCATTAGCCACATAAAGTTTTGATTATTAATCAGTAGCGTAAAACGAAAGACGCGGAAAGAGGAATGAACGGGGGTAGATGGAAGCCGGTACGCCAACATTCTGATATCCTCCAGAATTCTTTAATGGTCCGGAATAAATTGAATGCTACACGTTGATGGATTACTTTGTTCTTCTACGCCCTTTTTGAGGAATGTATTGTTGGACTTAAACCAACATCTGAAGAGGTGAGATCGCTCCTTTTTTTTCCCTATTTTTGCTGGCAGGATTGTTTTTGTTTTTGGAAAGTGCACGGGCGGTGCGCGGTTTGGTTATACTCAGTACTTCCGCAGTGTTTGGACTAAAGACTCTGCCCTAAGGGCTATTCTCTCTCTCTCTCTCTCTCTCTCTCTCTCTCTCACTTTGCACCATTACACAATAAATATTCACAGTGAAAATATTTTGAAAGCGCGTTTCATGAACCAAGTTATAGGATTTGTTGACAACTCGCATCGAGTTCGTTACACTTCTACCCGGCGTGAAGCACTGACAGTCATGTGGTTGTGACGTCATCGTAAACAAATCCGTTCTACTCATCCAGACGACTTCACAACGGCGCCGTTGCCAGATTTTTCCACTCTGGAACCCGTTCTCAAATGATTTCGTTTTGGGGCACCCAAAACGCCGGTGCCATGTGGACGCCAGGCCGAAACGATAAACAATTTTATCAGATTCACCTGAATCCGTTGCCGTGTGGACAGGGCCTTTGTCGCAAACAGTGCTAGAAATACACTATTTATTTGCACTTCATGATATGAAAGTGCTGATGATGTTTCACAGGCCTGGAGTATCACAGGAACCCAGACACCACTGTGTGCACAACCCCAGACTGCGTCATGGCAGGTGAAATAAAATCAAATAATAACAGCAGTTCTGAGTAAAGTGGTGTAAATCTGTTCAAAGCATTGCCCGTCTTCAGAGTTTGAGCTGTGTATTTTGTAGCTGTGTATACAATACAGAGTGCCAGGATTCTTAGTTTTAAAACGATGATAAGCGGAGTTATGAGGATGAGAAACGCTTCCCTCACTCACTGCTGTTCTCCCAGCGGCGAGGTTATTACAGAACATGGACCAGCGCGTGGACCCGTGCCAGAACTTTTACCAGTACGCGTGTGGAGGCTGGCTGGAGAAGCACGTGATCCCCGAGACCAGCTCGCTCCACAGCGTCTTCAACATCTTGAGGGATGAGCTGGAAATCGTGCTCAAGGGTCAGTGTCAGTGTCACCTCTGTGTGCGGAGAGACGTCCCGACTTCCATTTACTTCAAATGAAAACTTAATTCAATTTAATGTTCTGTTGTCTGTTTTGTTTTGTTTTGTTTTCCTTCAGGGGTTCTGGAGGCACAAAGTGAACGTGACCGGGAAGCTTTTAAGAAAGCCAAAGTGCTCTACAGATCGTGTATGAATGAGAGTGAGTGTTGTTTCGCTGGGACATCCTGTAGGACTCTAATCGCAGGAGCTTGCATAAGTATTTGCCCCCCCCCCCCTTGAACTTTTCCATATTTTGGAATGTTGCAATCTGGAAATTCAACTGGACTTAACTGGGAGAATAGGTCATTAATCTACACCAAACAGCCCATGATATTGGAGTGTGGATAAAAATGAATATATTTACATTTTTTAAATAAATAAGCAGTATAATAGTTATTTATTAGTTTAGGTTACTGAGTTTGCCACATTTACATAGAATACAAAAAGAGAATATTTTATTAATAATAATAATAATAATAATAATAATAATAATAATAATCTCATCTCATTATCTGTAGCCGCTTTATCCTGTTCTACAGGGTCGCAGGCAAGCTGGAGCCTATCCCAGCTGACTACGGGCGAAAGGCGGGGTTCACCCTGGACAAGTCGCCAGGTCATCACAGGGCTGACACATAGACACAGACAACCATTCACACTCACATTCACACCTACGCTCAATTTAGAGTCATCAGTTAACCTAACCTGCATGTCTTTGGACTGTGGGGGAAACCGGAGCACCCGGAGGAAACCCACGCGGACACGGGGAGAACATGCAAACTCCGCACAGAAAGGCCCTCGCCGGCCACGGGGCTCGAACCCGGACCTTCTTGCTGTGAGGCGACAGCGCTAACCACTACACCACCGTGCCGCCTAATAATAATAATAATAATATGAAAATAATTATGAACAAATGAAATGTGGCAGCGGAAAGAAACAGGACTTGCATCCTGATTGCCAACTAACTCCTACATGCTAAAACATGGTTTTAGTAGAGACAGAGAGAGAAAGAGATGACAAAGGAAGGCTATCCATTCAAAACCAGATACTAAAAATTGAACGATTTCAGTGGATGAATGATAATGAGGAAAATATGAATCAATCAATATTATTACATTTTCATTAGACACTAACATGGAGTACTACAAGGTTCTCTATTATTAATGTAATAGTGAGTTACTGCATAAGCATTCCAGCTATGTAATTTGTTCCAGAGTTTGTTAGAGAACATACATTTAAGAAAAAAAAAAACCTTAATGAAAACCAAGGAGCTATCAAAACAAGCCCGAGACAAAGTTCTGGAAAAATATTCATCAGGGTTTGCCATATAAGTCCATAACATATGTTCATTTCAGTTCCAGCTTGGCTTGGAACACTACAAAAGTAAAAGTTCAAGGGGAGCAAATACTTACCCAAGGTGATGTATTTTGGCCAACTCACTAATATGAACGGACAGGATTTCTGAGGTGACTTAAAATCACGAAGATCATTTTAAATCATATTCCTAATTCAGAATCTAATCTGTATGCCTAAGAGATGTCCGGTTCATGCCGAAAAGGACGCTGCTTCACCAAAAGGTGGATTTTATCAAACCCTTTGTACTAATCTTTCCAAGGGGTGCCAATAATTATGGAGGGCCAATAATTATTGAACTTCATACTCCACATAATTTTATATTCTTACCTGGTAAACCTGGCCAGCTCACAAGCATGATATCTGACAGGGTTTGTGTGAGTATTTTTTTTTTAATAATAATAAAATAGATGTTGATAAATTTTACTGATACAATATCACACCATCAATATCACATGACATACTTTAATAGGATTAAAGCATTAGATAGAGAGGATTTTTAAAGTCATATTCATCATTAATTAATTTTACTGCTAACGGGAGGTGGATGGCTAATCGAAGCTAATTTTCACAGCTTGAGATTAAGTGTTTTTTAATCCATCAAAAAGACAACACTGTTTCGCCGATCAGGATCATAAGGACGCAACTCAACTTCCCAGGAAGAAAAATCATTTAAAAAAATCTAATTATTTAAAAGGAACGCAGTACTTTAACTGTGAGTTTTGTGAATCATTTAATGCTTCGAGAAAAAAACAAAGAAACAAATAAAATACAGTAGATACAGGTTTTGATTAACCCTTTACTTTTAATAAATGGAGTGATCACTTAAAAGCTGCATTTTGTCTTTACTTACATCATCTTTATCTTATATTAGACTTAGTTGGACGATCTAAAACATTTAAATGTGACAAATAAGCAAAAATGGGAGAAATACTTTTTCACAGCACTGTGTATAGATGCGAACTCCTGAGTAAGTAAAGGCACAAATCATTTCATCACCGGGGAGAAAAGAATAGTCAAGCAACAACACTTCAAATAAAGCTAAATCACAGGAGACGAGAACGATCCAGAGAAAATCGAAGCTTAATGATCGGAAGCAGCATGACACTGAGTGAGGCTGAATTTCAGGAAGGAGGAAGATCGAAAATTAAAGATCATGGTGCTCTAAAACCTGCTCCATAAAGATCTTCTGGTTGTCATATACAACTCTTTAAAAAGGCACTATTTCTGCTGTCAGTTTCCTGCCATTGGTTTGTTCCTGATGTGTAAATTGATCAAACTGCTGCCCCCTGCAGGTGTGATCGAACAGCGCGACTCGCAGCCCCTCCTCAAGCTCATTGAGCGTATCGGTGACTGGCCTGTTGCCTCTGAGGACTGGAACAACACAGCAGGTACCAAAGATACCAAGTCCCCCTGTGAGCCTACACAATAGGGGACAGCGGTGTCTCTGTTTTAGCTAAAACAATAGCACAGAGGCTGGAGTCTCAGCAAGATGATAAGGAGCAGATTGATTGGGAAGGTTGGCGCTCCAGGAGAGATGGGTTCAGGACAGGAGATTCCTGACCATGTTATGTGATGTCGTTGATGTGAGCAACAGGGTATATTTTATTACAAGACGACAGATGCTAAAAAAAATGCTAATTTTTTTTGTTGTTTATCTATTTGTGCTCGCAGACGAGTCCTGGAGTCTGGAGGACATGCTGGCGTCCCTAAACTCTCATTACAACAAGAAGGTTTTGCTGGAAATGTTCATTTGGCCTGATGATCGAGACTCAAGCCACCACATCATTCACGTAAAGATAACATTCTCCTGAATGGGTTTATTCCCAAAGAGCTTTATAGCCACTTAAATCCAGTATTCAATAAACTTTATGATACAGAAAATGAAATAGAGTGTGCCACTTCCAGTCCTTCCCATTTCCACAGATTGACCAGCCATCTTTAGGAATGCCCTCAAGAGATTATTACCTCAATGATGGCAACTACAAAAAGGTAAAATGTGCACCGTGTCTTTCTCAGTGATCTGCACAGCCACTCGACGCCCACATGATAATTACAGGGTTGAGCAGCAGCCTCTGTTTGTTTGTATGGGTAGGTGCGTGAGGCCTACCTGCAGTTCATGGTTTCCATGGCGAAAATAGTACGGGAGGACAGGAACCTCACCCAGGATGACGAGCGTGTGTGGGAGGACATGATGCAAGTGATGGAGCTGGAGAGAGACGTCGCGAATGTGAGTAACATCTGCGTCTGGTGATATCAGATGGAAGATAACACACAAGCTATTAGTGAGCGAATCTTTAAAGGAATACTCCGGTGTTACTCAAAACTCACTTAAAATGGAATCTGGGGCAGATGCTGAATTCCATGAAAAACTTTTACACTGTCATCATACATTTTGAAATAATAATAATAATAATAAAAATAATAAATGATTAAAATGTTATGAACGCAATAAAATACTCCGTGTTGTGCTGTTATAGGAAAATAATCAACAGCAAAGTGGCGTGAGGAAGCGGATTTACTGTTACCGCCCCAAAGTGTTTTATTTCTCTTATACCACAGCAATTTACCCTCGAGCATGATTTTTATTAAATAAAAATTAACTTAATACTTTTTATCTGCTAATAGCTACATTTAAATTATATTATGGTATATCAGATATATTCCATTCAGCTAGCATGATACTGAATGAGTTGAAGACGAGTAGCTGAATGGAATATATCTGATATATCACGAAAAAAGCCAGCTATTATTATTATTATTATTATTATAATACATACACATTCCTTTCGGGTGTTCAACACGTCTTTCTTTTGCAAAATTCTCTCAAAATCTTCCGTATTTAACAAAGCAAACCTGGCGGCCATGTTTGTTTAGAAATTGTCCCAGTCGCTTGCTAGCACGGAAGTTTTATGTCTCCGACGTGTGATGTCATGTTGTCTTGACAACCATGCAATATCGTAAACCATATTGAACACTCGTTCTCCATTGGGTAGAGTGACGTAATACACGTAGGATAAGTGACATGCTAACAATATTGCATGCTATCAAACCAAACGAATGAAACCTGCTAGAAGGGAATAGAACGCGTGTTTTTGTTCCATCGAAAAAGTGTCCTGTATGGATAATAATTAATGTTGTGGAACGGCCACGAAACAGGTCAGTTCCTGTTATAGCAGCTATAAACAGTCATCACATCACCAGTCTCGCTTTTTTAACCCTCTCTCTTTCGCTGTCCTGAAGATGTCAGAAAGCTGTTACAAAGTGCTGATACCGGAGACTCCTTCTGTAAATAATAATAATAATAATAATAATAATAATAAACACCTCCTTCCAGAAAATGTCACCACATCAATGATTATACGTTATTCTCTTTGGCTAAACGTATTCTTTATTAAATAATAACGCTGGTTTTAATCTGTTAGATTATGAGATCATGTGCAGCACCTGCCATACAAGTCCCTGTGTAAGCAGTTAGATAGATAGAAAGCAGTAATGTATTCTCTAGCAACGAGTTCATTAATATGAATGAATCAACACCTTCTGACCAATCAGAATCCAGAATTCAACAGTGTTGTGTTATAAACAAATAATACAGATGATGACTCAGAGGAAAGGGGGTAAAAGTTGCCTTGTTTCTTCAGGCTACGTCTTCAGCCGAGGAACGCAACGACATCACTGTGCTGTACAACAAAATGACTCTACAGGACGTTCAGGAGACCTTTAACCTCGGCGTGAGTTTCTGACTCTCAGAGTTAAAGCTGCTGAGTGAGAGAGGAAACAGGGTGTAACACTGCGTCCGTCTCTCTCTCTCTCTCTCTCTCTCTCTCTCTCTCTCTCAGGGATTTAACTGGACCCGTTATATCCAGGGCATCGTGGCAGGCATTTCAATCACAGTGCAGCCTGACGAGCCCATCGTGGTCTACTGCTCACCCTACCTCGACAAGCTCAACAATGTCCTTTCAAGATACAACCGCAGGTCAGAACTCGAGCTCTGATGAACTATTTTTATAATTAATAATTAACAATAGTTAATAATTCATTGACTTGTCCAGGGTGTACCCCGCCTCTCGCCCATAGTCAGCTGGGATAGGCTCCAGCTTGCCTGCGACCCTGTAGGACAGAATAAGCAGCTATAAATAATGGATGGATGGATGGATGGATGGATGGATGGATGGATGGATAATAATTCATTCAAATCACATTCACTAAAATGGAATGCAATCCAAATGCATAATAATGCGTTGGCTATAATACAGTCAGCTCCAGAATTATTGGCACCCATGCTAAAAGATGGGTAAAAACGGAAAACAAATACGTCTTTGTTTTTGAGCTTAATCAGACAGTGAAAATATGAAAGAAGTCCAATCCTTCAGAAACAGAATGGGAACAACACGGGATACGGGAAAACAAAATGGGAGAAAGAACTAAACATAGAAATATCACAGGAGGACTGGCATTCAATGTGGAGCGCACAACATTCTTCCACAAGTTCAAAGAAGTGGAGAGAATTTGGTTGGAAAAATTTGACCCGTTTCTTCATTACACCACATATTAAAAGTAAACTATCCGAGTTACAGGAACAGTGCTGGAGGCGGAACGGAAACTTGGACACCAATCACCCCCATATCTTCTGGTCATGCCAAGAAATCCAAACATTTTGGGGAAATATATGTTTAACTCTAAGAAAGATCTTGGGATATGAAATTCCTAATAATGTTAAGGTCTTGTACTTTTGTACAAGACTGGTATCTATGTAAAATACTGCTAATGGCCTGTTAAAAAAAAAAAAAAAAGAATTGGTATAAAGCTGAGTCCCCAAGCCTCAATCAGTGGATGGACAGAGTGAAAGAAATCGATGCAATGGAGAAGATGACATTCCACCTGAGGTCCAGAGGAGCAATCTTTCCCAGAAAATGGGAGAAATGGACTGGCTACTGTATATCAAAGGGATAGAGGATGCGACCTGAACAATGGACAATTAAGGACACTGGTCATGATATATCACGACAATACAAACTTAGGTGACCCCACTTTTTTTTTTCAGTCTGTAAAGCCCGGCGTACACGGGCGACTTCTTGTCGCAAGCGTATTGCAGTTTTTGGACACAGGTTTCCCCTCTCGGGTAGCTGCATGTGTGTGTTATCTGTGACCAGTGGGTGATTTGGGGAGGGGGATGCAAGTCACGTGGAAATCACATGACTACTTCGCGGGCAGGGGTTGGCTTAGCCTTTGGAGGTGATCGCTTTGTTATCGCAAAGACACGCACACGCGGCGATATCTCTGCAACAAGTCAGCAACTGGCGATTTTTTTGTTGCAGAATAGCAAGCATGTTTGATACCCGCGATCTGTCACAAGCAACAGAAAATCGCCGTCGCAAATATCCGCACGCAAAGCAATTTTTCGTTTGAGTCAAAAAGTTGCACGACCAAGCGACGGAAAATCGCTCATGTGCACCGGGCTTTATTGTTTGCTTGTCCCATATTATGCTGAAAATACTAAATAAAGAGTTATTTTAAAAGAAAAGAAAGAAGTCCAATCTTTTTCTATTTTAATTCACACATCATTAAGGGAGGGCGGCACGGTGGTGTAGTGGTTAGCGCTGTCGCCTCACAGCAAGAAGGTCCGGGTTCGAGCCCCGTGGCTGGCGAGGGCCTTTCTGTGTGGAGTTTGCATGTTCTCCCCGTGTCCGCGTGGGTTTCCTCCGGGTGCTCCGGTTTCCCCCACAGTCCAAAGACATGCAGGTTAGGATAACTGGTGACTCTAAATTGACTGTGAGTGTGAATGGTTGTCTGTGTCTATGTGTCAGCCCTGTGATGACCTGGCGACTTGTCCAGGGTGAACCCCGCCTTTCGCCCGTAGTCAGCTGGGATAGGCTCCAGCTTGCCTGCGACCCTGTAGAACAGGATAAAGCGGCTACAGATAATGAGATGAGACATCATTAAGGGTGCTAATAATTCTGGAGTTGAATCGATATCATCATGAGATCTAATCTACTGTACTAATCCTGTATGTATGTTTTATGTTACGTTATACTTCTTATAAGCTCTCGTTGTGTCTTTATGCATGCCAGTTTTGTAAAATAATAATAATAAGAGGAAGAATCTTGATTGGTATATAATTTTTAGAGGGGTACACATGAACAATGACAAGATTAAACAAAGTATTTATGAGCACAATAATAACACCAAATAATTTAAAAAAAAAACCACAACAACTATGACTTGGCAGTTCTGAGAAATTAATTTCATACAAAATTACTTACGATAAAAAAAAAAAAAACGGTGAAATTAAATGAGCATTGAAACATCTGGCTAATGTATTATTATAATTGAGATGAGGGCCTGCAAAGATGACAGTCAGCTGGACCAGATCACGGGAGTGATGGCGGCAGCTCTGGGTGGTTTGGAAGGCTCCACTCATGAGCAGGAACATTTTAACATCGCCGTTTTTAATCTCTCATACTTATTTTTAAATATCTTTCTTTGGTTGTTCAGGAAGTTAATGTTATTGCATAGGTCCATCAAACGGTGTCGTCAAAACAAAGACAACCTTGAACAAACCAATGCTGGCCTCTACCTGCTCACCTGCGGTCTTTTATTAGGCCTACTAACGCCAACGTTCTCTATCTGCAACAAATCAAAGCTTCTTGTGAGTACGCATCATGCTCATAATAATACCGCTGATCCTCTGGGCATTCTGACAGAGAAAACACAACTGAACTTTCTTGGATTAGGATATCATACCGTTTTCATACGATTTTCGAAGAATGGTCGGGTCTTTACGCAAAGCAGCAAAATCAACACCGGGAAGAAGGCCAACCAGTCATCAGCCAAAATGCTGCTACTAATGTTGCTGTTAATATCAGGAGATGTCCATCTAAATCCAGGCCCTCTTTGCCATCCAGAGCCTGACCCAACAGCGCATAACATCACCCCGTCCCGGTCAGAACCATCGGTAGCGATTACACCTGCTTCAGATACTACACACACGCAACTCACCCTGGCTCCGGTGTTGGAGAGCGTCTATCATGGGGGAAGAGTGGCGTGTGGGCCTGCGGCGCTTGGAGGTCATCTGACCGAGTGGAATGCCGGTTGGCGGGGCTCTCTTGCCGAGTCCAGGGCGGAGAGGCTGGTGAATTCGCCAGCTGGCATCGGAAACGGCGAGCCAATGTTGGATTCGGTGACCCGTATGGACTTAACATTACGTGACATCTCCCCAGCCATGGAATATCATCCTCGGGAGGAACCGACTGCAACAGCGGACGAATGTCATCTAAGACGGCAACAAGTGAGTGCCCAAAAACATTTTATTAATCGCGCCGTGCGGAAACAAGGACAGTTCAGACTTTTCCAAACTGGGAATCATGTCCAAATGAATGCGGATGAACCGACTGAAACGAATGAATGTCAAATAGACTTACGGCATGCTGTGAGTGCCCAAAAACATCTCACAAATCGTGCAGCCTTGAAACAGAGACAGTCGAGAATTTTACAAACTGTGAATCATGCCCAAATCATTTGGAATCCAGATAAAAAACCGAACGGAATTATGGGAGGGCATATAAACATAAGAAGCCTTTTACCAAAAATAGATCAGATACAAAATTTACTTATAGAGTCAAATTTGGATTTTTTGTGCATATCTGAGACTTGGTTATCCAGTAACATTTCTACTGACCTGGTCAATGTACCAGGATATACATGTTACAGGAGAGATAGGCACAAGGGAAGGGGAGGGGGTGTTTTGATCTACATAAGAGAACAGTTTAAGGTCCTACAGGTTGACCTGAATGTGAACTTGGAGTGCCTGGGACTAAATGTAATACTTTCACCAAACATGAAATTCAACATAATTGCACTGTATAATCCTCCATCCTGCGGTGTATATTTTTACAATGATCTGAAAAATCTTTTGAATGTTGTTGATACCTCTTGTGAATGTATGTTGTTTGGAGATTTTAATATTAATTGGATAGACAAAAAGGGGAAAACAAAACTCAAATCAACGATGGACAAATTTAAATACAAACAGCTGATTGATAGACCTACACGGATTACTAGAAAGAGTGAAACACTTATTGACCTGATTTTTACAAATAGACCAGAGAGAATAATAAAGCTGTATAATCTCATTACTGGTCTTTCAGATCACAATATGACACTGATTATAAGGAAATTAACCAAAAAGCGTCTAGTCCATCACAACAAAATACAAAATCGAATTTCAACAACTGGAATCCCCAAGTCAAAAATGGCTGATTTTGAACATGATCTGAAAGAAGTCAACTGGGAGATGACAATGAAAGAGTCAAATATAGATCATAGTGCGGATATTTTTGCATCTACCCTTAACGACATAATAACCAGGCATACAAAATCCTGGAAAAGTAAACCGAAGAAAAACTCTCTCCCATGGTTTAACAGTGATATTTTAAAGCTCACCAAAGAGCGCGACCTTGCTCTCAAAAGGTCATTGATTACTAAAACTAACACTGACCACCTTACTTACACCAGTTTAAGAAACAAAGTAGTGTCTGAGCTGCGCAAAGCAAAGACTAATTATTTTCATAAACTTATTGAAGAGGCCAATGGAAACAGCTCTAAATTGTGGCAACAGATAAATAGATTAACTAACACAAGTAAGCACAAATATTTAAACAAGAACAAAATATTCAATAAACCTACTGATAGCAATGAATCAATTGCAAATGATTTTAATATTTTTTTTATTGAATCTGTAAGAGAATTAGCAAAACATTTCAAATATACTGGTCCGCCTCCTGTCCAGTTTGACTACGACGACACAGACTCCTTTCGCATAAAAGAAATATCTCAGGACAAAGTTAAAAAGGTGATTGCAAACCTGAGAAACTCTATGGCAAAGGACAACCAGAATTTAAACACTGCTTTTATAAAGAAATATCACAGTTGTCTGGTGGAACCAATTACTTATTTAGTGAATTTGTCAATTCAAACTTACACTTTCCCTGAGAGCTGGAAAATGGCAACAATCACTCCAGTCTACAAATCAGGAGAAAAGGACTTAGTAAGCAACTACAGGCCTATTGCCATTCTTCCTGTAGTATCTAAAGTTCTAGAAAAAATTGTAGCTGAACAATTAATGGAGCATCTGGAGTCTAACCAACTGCTTTATTCACAGCAGTTTGGATTTAGACAGAAACATTCTACAGAATCAGCAAATGCTTATCTAATTGAGAAGATCAAAACTTCACTTGACAAAGGAAATGTTGTAGGGGCAGTGTTCCTGGATTTAAAAAAAGCTTTTGACACTGTGAATCACAAAGTTCTACTGAACAAATTAAATCAGTTCAAAATGACAGCTGACGCCATGAAGTGGTTTAAATCATATCTGGAGGGAAGACAGCAGTGTGTTAGGATTAATGGGGTAAAGTCTGATGTACATGGAAGCAGCATGGGTGTACCACAGGGATCAGTGTTGGGCCCATTGCTGTTTTCCATGTATATCAATGACCTACCAAGCTGCTGCCCAGGTGTTAACTGCCAGATGTATGCTGATGACACAATTATCTATGTGTCTGCCAAAACACCCAGTCTGGCTAGCGAACGCCTGACGCAGGCTTTGGTTCATATATCTGAGTGGCTTGAGCTATCTCATTTAACCCTTAATGTTAAAAAAACTGTGACCATATGTTTTTCCATCCATAATAACCCCTCTAACCATGATGCATTTAAGGTCATGATCAAGGGAGAAATCATTGATGCTGTAAATGAGGTGAGGTATCTAGGTATTATCCTGGACAAATATTTAAAATTTGATAGTCAGGTTAAACACATTTGTGATAAGGTCAAACCAAATCTGAACTGCTTCCGCCTTATTAGAAGAAACCTGTCAATGAAAGCTGCAAAGCTATACATGCATGCAAGGATTTTCTCTCATTTATCATACTGTATTACCTCATGGTCACAGGCGTCCTCTACCACTATAAAACCCATAGTCTCAATATTTAAGCAAACAATTAAAATTATGGACCAGAAACAAGTGAAATGGCATCATTGCCACATATTAAAGAAACATAAGCTTTTTACCTTTGATAATTTTATTAATTTTAATATTCTTACATTCTTCTTCAAATGCTTAAATAATCATATGCCAACACTGTTCTCTGAGTTGGCCATTAGGTGCCAGAGTTCTCACAGAGTTACGAGAGCTGTCACTAGTGGGGATTGTTTAGTTCCAAGATGCAGGACTTCTTTCTGTCAGTCTGCCCTCTCTGTAAAGGGGGCAAAACTCTGGAATTCTCTACCCACAGAGTTGAAGCTGGAAACAAATAGAAATGTTTTTTACAAAGGACTAAAACAATGGCTAAAATGTACACAACAGTGTACACATTAAGTCTTGTAGTTGGCTGACTGGTTTGTTCAAAATGTCTTTGCTTCGAAATTTGTCTCTCTTTTTCTCTTTTATCTTTTTCCTGTTTTCTTTTTTTTTTTCATATTTGAATGTTTTTATTTTTATAAAAGCCTCCTGTGGACTGGTGTTGTAAATTAGCACTTGTGCTAAAACACTCAAACAATGCATCTGGTTTGTCCAATGTTATTGCTATGTCCATATCAAATAAACATTTAATAATAATAATAATAAATGTAACACAGGACTGTGCAGAATTACCTGGTCTGGATGCTGATCATGGAGCGAGTCAGCAGCTTGAGTCGACGCATGAAAGAGGTCCGAGCTCACTACAGAAAGGTGAGAGATCACTCCATGGGCAAACTGCACACTGATCACCCTGTATACAGGACTTTCCCTCTAATATTTCCTCGCTCTACTCTTACCTTACTGTTTTTATGTTCACACAATACTCAGGCTTTACACGGCACCACGGTGGAGGAGGCACGCTGGCGTGATTGCGTGCGCTACGTCCAGAACAACATGGAGAACGCAGTAGGGGCTCTGTACGTACGCGAGACCTTTGCTGGAGACAGCAAGCGCATGGTGAGCCTTCATAAAGGACGCATAGACGTAGACAGGAAACAGAATGAAATCATCCTTGCTTCACTGGATTATCTCACCTGGATACTATACACTCACCGGACACTTTAAAAGGAACTTGTTCTTGATCCCTGTTCTTGGCTGCAGGAGTGGAACCCAATGTGTTCTTCTGCCGTTGCTGTTCTGCTTTTCTGCTCACCACGTTTGTAACAAGTGATTTATGAGTTACTATATCCTTCCTGGCAAAAAAGCTTGAACCGATCTGTCCATTTTCCTCTGACCCTCTCTTATCAGCAAGGCGTTTGTTTCCATGCACAGAACTGTCGCTCACTCACTCACTCACTCACTCACTCACTCACTCACTCACTCGATGTTTGTTTTCCGCACCATTCTGTGTAAAGTCTAGAGACTGTTGTGTGTGAAAACCCCAGGAGATCAGCAGTTTCTGAAATACTCAAACCAAATACTCATCTGGCTCAAACCAACACCCATACCACAGTGAAAGAAAGTCACACAAAAATTGAGATCGTAATTTTTCCCATTCTGATATTTGAACATTAACTGAAGCTCTTGATTTGTATCTCAGATCTTTTCCATCTTGTATGTAATATAGCAACCAGCAAATTCAAGTGAAAAACAAACAGAAATGTTTTAGGGGGAAAAACACAATTTCTAATCACCTGGTTACAGAAGTGTGCATGCTTGTAATACAGCACTCGATCTTTTTGGGTCAGAGCCTCCCAACTTAACTTAAAAATGCTCCAGCTCTGTCAGATTGTCTGCGGATCTCCTGTACACAGCCCTCTTCAAGCCAGTTCACAGGTTTTTGATCGGATTTAGCTCTGGATTCTGACTGGATCATTCCAAAATGTCCATCGTCTTCTTCTGAAGCTGTTGGCTCGTATTAAAATTAAAATAGACTAGTATTTTTGAGCTATCCACAATTCTGTCTATCTTGATCAGAGACCCAGCCCCGGCTGAAGAGAAACAGTCTCGTAACATGATGCCGCCACCACCATGCTTCACTGTGGATATGGTGTTCTCTAGGTGTTAAGTTGTTTTGTTTTTGCACCAAACTTTTAGAATCTTTTAGAATTATATCCAAAAAAAGGTTTTCTCGGCCTCTTCAGACGATAGGACATTTTGCCACATGGTTTTGGAAAATTCTGAGTCAAGGCTTCGTCCTTCTTCCTTGTCACAGAGCTTTTCCTCGCCACTGTCGCCTCTTGGTTGTTCATTAGAGATCTAAATCTACATCTGGATTTCTGTAAACCAGCTTTGTGATAATGTTGACTGTTAAAAGAGCAGTAATGATAAAATGAGAACACTTGCTGATGTGCTTCAACCTGAGGCTGCTGGTGATGAACATACATTTCTACATTCACACATTTCTAAAGTCAATAAACAACAATCTCTTCACTGTTATACAGCAAATCACATATTGAGTGTCTTCAAGTGTACTTTACTTTATTTGCCATCGAAACGGTTTCCTTTTCTGTCCAGGTTGGGGAATTGATCAGAAAGATTCAGGATTCTTATGTGGAAACATTAGAAGAGCTGAACTGGATGGATGATCAGTCGAAGGAGAAGGCAAGAGAGAAGGTGAGACAGTCATAATACAGGATAATTCAGACATTAGGCACATGAGTGTCTGAGTTGAAGTGTTTGTCCAGAAATTTAATTCTCAGCAACAAGCCGAACAAATACCATAAATATAAATAAAGCAGAGTGTTTTACGTTCCGTCATTCATCGTAGACGACAAAAACCGTCAAAATGTTGATGCTAAAACATTAAATAAGGAATAAAACACGACAGGCTTAGCTGAAATTTCCAATAAAAGTGCATCCTGAAGTATTTGCTACCACAGCAATCTGCTGACGATTACAATGTTTAATTTACTAGCTAATGACGAATCATACTTTTATCCATTTATAGTTGCATTTAATGTTGAACAGCCATGAAAGAAGTTAGTTCCTGTTTTCTCATACATTATAGCAGCTATAAACAGTCGTTCTCTCACCATCCTCTCTCTCTTTCTCTCGTTTTTTTTTGTACTCTGCTGAAGTCAATAAGACAAACAGAAGCAGCTTGTCATGTTACTGAGAAACCACAAAGTATAAACTCTTCAGGTGACTGTGAGCTGTTTTGTGTAGACATACTGTATATACACACATCATCCCAATGACGTCCATTTCAGGTTGTAACACTACAAAATAAGGTAAATACTTAAATTCAAAACACTATAAATATTATTTAATACAACATTTACCTGTGTGGGTGGCACGGTGGTGTAGTGGTTAGCACTGTCGCCTCACAGCAAGAAGGTCCGGGTTCGTGGCCGGCGAGGGCCTTTCTGTGCGGAGTTTGCATGTTCTCCCCGTGTCCGCGTGGGTTTCCTCCGGGTGCTCCGGTTTCCCCCACAGTCCAAAGACATGCAGGTTAGGTTAACTGGTGACTCTAAATTGAGCGTAGGTGTGAATGTGAGTGTGAATGGTTGTCTGTGTCTATGTGTCAGCCCTGTGATGACCTGGCGACTTGTCCAGGGTGTACCCCGCCTTTCGCCCGTAGTCAGCTGGGATAGGCTCCAGCGACCCTGTAGAACATATATTTATCATTTAAAAAAAAAAAGCTGAGTAGCTTTTAGTTCACATTTTCCTGTTTCTTTTCCTAATTTTTGTTCTCACTCTGCTAGATATCACATCATACACTGCCTTCTTATATTTCTGTCTCATTATCGGTCTTGTAGTCTTGTATACTTTTGAGTGCAAACTTCTGCACTCAGCTGTATATCCGTAACTTCATGCACTACACTGTCAGAAGTAGGGGTGCAGTTACAGTATGAGTCCATTTCTGTCCCCCAAGGTACAGTCTACACTAATGTACCCCCTAGGGCTCTTTATTGGACCTCAAGGTAACTATGTGTACCTTTTAAGGGCCAAAAGGTTACATATATATATTCCCAAGCAGTATATAAAGGGGGCGGCACGGTGGTGTAGTGGTTAGCACTGTCGCCTCACAGCAAGAAGGTCCGGGTTCGAGCCCCGTGGCTGGCGAGGGCCTTTCTGTGCGGAGTTTGCATGTACTCCCCGTGTCCGTGTGGGTTTCCTCCGGGTGCTCCGGTTTCCCCCACAGTCCAAAGACATGCAGGTTAGGTTAACTGGTGACTCTAAATTGAGCGTAGGTGTGAATGTGAGTGTGAATGGTTGTCTGTGTCTATGTGTCAGCCCTGTGATGACCTGGCGACTTGTCCAGGGTGTACCCCGCCTTTCGCCCGTAGTCAGCTGGGATAGGCTCCAGCTTGCCTGCGACCCTGCAGAAGGATAAAGCGGCTACAGATAACTTACTGGAAGCCAGTGAAGGGACCTTAGAATTGGAGTAATGTGCTCTGTTCTTTTTGTTCGTGTGAGAACCCTCGCCGCTGCATTTTGAACCAGCTGAAGTCGTTTGATGGTCTTTTTTGGCAGGCCTGTGAAAAGGCCATTGCAGTAGTCAACCCTACTAGAGATGAAGGCATGTATTAGTTTTTCCAGATCATGTTTTGACATAAGTCCTCTTAGTTTGGAAATGTTTTTTAGGTGATAAAATGCCGTTTTAGTGATTGCTTTCATGTGCCTGTCAAAGTTTAGCTCGCTGTCAATGAAAACACCAAGATTTTTAACCATTACGTAATATTTCATTTTGTGCTGGAACCCCCCGACCGTCTGGAACTCTAAAATGTTTTTGTAATGTTTTGACTTGATAATGCAGAAGTCATAAAATTAAAATCTACAGTATAACAAAGTTTGTATGAAGAAAAAAAATAGGGTGCATAAGACTTTTGTACAGTACTGTGTGTCTGCTAACCTCAATAACTGTAAAGGAACTGGAGAAAATGACTGTTTCTGCACTCGTTGTTTTACTTTTCTCTCCTTCCAGTCTCTGACAGTCCCATGTTTGGTGCCTGTAGTCAATTATGACATGGGGCTGTTTTCTGATGTTTTCTAACTCAATATTGGGCAGATTTCAATTGTTTTTGGCCCTCGGGGGGAAAATAAAGATCCAAATAGATGTGAAAACAGGGCCCAGGTTTAAAAAAAAAAAAATCTGTAATTTTCCTTTAATGGCTTAACTCAGCTGTAATGTGTCCGTGCATGTGGCCATGTTGTAGATTAAACTGTACAGAATGTAATAATTCTCTTAATAATTAACTGGAATGCAGGCTGTTTTAGTCACGTTTAGGTTTTAGGGTCACGTTTGAAAGTAAACTTTGACTTTTTTTTTTAAATACCAACACAAAGGCTGTACATCAAAACAAAACAAAACCAAAGACAATAGACAGACAGTAGTGCATAGACAGTGAATACAAGAGATGTGTAATGAACAAAGTGAAGAGGTGGATTTTTAAAGTGCAAAATAAATCCTTAAGTGATTTATACAGTATCAGTGATTTGTTGTATATACCATACCAGTCAAAAAGTTTGTACACCCCTACTTTACTCATTCATAGGTTTTTATGTATTTTGACCATTGCAGAGCAATACTGAAGACATCAAAACTATGCAACATCTGGAACACACACAAAATCATGTGACAAACAAAGTGTTTAAAAAAAGTTTTTATATTTTAGATTCTTCAAAGTAGCCACCATTTATCCCCCCTTTTCCTTCCCCCTTCTTTTTCCCCACCTTCCCACTTTATTTCCTCTCCTTTTTTCCTCTTTACTTCCTCTCATCTTGTTCTCTCTTTTCTTCTCCCTTTTTCTCCCCCCCCTTTGCTTAGAGGCTACAGGAATGAAAGACAGGACAGGAAATAAAGGGATATTTAAAAAAATTAGAATAGAGATAATAGACATAAAGGGCGGCACGGTGGTGTAGTGGTTAGCACTGTTGCCTCACAGCAAGAAGGTCCGGGTTCGAGCCCCGTGGCCAGCGAGGGCCTTTCTATGCGGAGTTTGCATGTTCTTCCCGTGTCCGCGTGGGTTTCCTCCGGGTGCTCCGGTTTCCCCCACAGTCCAAAGACATGCAGGTTAGGTTAACTGGTGACTCTAAATTGAGCGTAGGTGTGAATGTGAGTGTGAATGGTTGTCTGTGTCTATGTGTCAGCCCTGTGATGACCTGGCGACTTGTCCAGGGTGTACCCCGCCTTTCACCCGTAGTCAGCTGGGATAGGCTCCGGCTTGCCTGCGACCCTGTAGAACAGGATAAAGCGGCTACAGATAATGAATGAATGAATGAATGAATGAATGAATAATAGACATAAAAGAACAATGACAAAACAGACAAAAATGTGTAGGTTTTAGGGTCAAGTTTGAAAGTAAACTTTGACTTCTTTGTGCAGCTTTATATTTACCTGTTGATGCTTTCAATAATATTGGCTGGCGTTCAGTGGTATATTAGATATATTCCATTCAGCTAGCATGATATTGAACAAGTCAAAGACGAGTAGCGGAATGGAATATATCTGATATACCACGAAAAAAAGCCAGACGATATTATTATTATACATACGCATTCCTTTCAGGTGTTCAATGCGTCTTTCTCTTTCAAAATTCTCTCAAAATCTTCTGTATTTAACAAAGTAAACCTCATGGCCATGTTTGTTTACAAATTGTCCCAGTCACTCACTAGCATGGAAGCGTTACGTCTCTGATGTGTGACGTCATGTTGTCTTGACAACCATGCAATATCGTAAACCATATTCAACACTCATTCTCCATTGGGTAGAGTGATGTAATACACGTAGGATGAGCGACATGCTAACAATATTGCATGCTATCAAACCAAATGACTGAAACCCGCTAGAAGGGAATAGAACACGTTTTTATTCCATCGAAAAAGTGTCCTGAATGGATAATAACCTATTTTATTGTCTTGTTACATTTCAGCTTTAACCTTTTGGAAACATTTTTCATTTGTAGTTAAACTGTAAAACAGTAATACTTTTTCCACTGTTTATTATTATTATTATTATTATTATTATTATCAGGGCCGCTGACAGCTTTGGCTGGGCCCGGGACAAAATGCTCTGAATGGGCCCCCCCCCAGGTCAACCCACACACACACCCACCTCTCTTATCTCAGTCTCTACTCACGCGATTGGGGTGCTCTTGAAGGAGCAGCGATGGACGGGGGATTTTGGGCAGGGCTGGAGGCGAACATAGTATACTGTGCGTGCGTACTGTCCAGTGTGAAAAGCAGAGAAGAACACACCGCTCGAGAAACGGCGGGATATGATTGCGGGCTAATGTGAATATTCTTAGCTTCAATCAGATATATGAAACACAATGTTATTAAGCCGTTGTGGTTATGAAATGATTCAATGCCTTGTGTGTTTGATATGGTGTTCAGTGTGACTTGCTCTCCCCTTGTTTGTAACATGAATTGCGTGCCACGCGTGGCTTGGTTGGGGTTACTTTACGGGGCTGGAAAAAGTTGGCTGTGTCTTACCTGGCTCAGCTGCCCCACTGCCTTTGCTAGTACCTGCTGCAGCATCTGAATCTTTTTTAAAATATTTATGCAGTGAGCCCCTGAGTCTCTTGGTTTCTTCCTTGCTTTTCTTTTCTTTTCTGTGCTCCTGACTTGTGCATGTTGGCAAATGGCACGCACGCTGATTGTCGAAGCGCTATGATCGAACGATGTCGGTTTTTTCCCCTTAATCAAAGAGTCAGACCAAACCATTTTTGCATTAGGGGTGGTAGGGGGTTCTTGACGCCTTTTTCAAAGACAATAAAGGCAAAAGATCTAGAAATCATTTATTGAATGCAAATATAGCACATTTCTCCCCCAAATCAACACATTTTGAAATGAAATAAAAAAATCGCAACTAGGGCTGTGCCGATAGACGATGCCATCGTCCATCGACGATGGTGGTCATCCATCACGATGGAGAGCCACCATCGTGATACCACGCCCCCTCCTGTCATAAACATGCATATACGGTATCATCTGGGCCTATTTAACCTAAAAAGTTAGTTTTTTGTTAGTTTAGTTAGTTAGTTTTGTTTAATATATAAATATATTATATAACATATATAAATACATAATTATATAAATCATTATAAAGTAATATCCTATTACCGCTTGTTCACGTAGGCTATGGTGCAGGGACGTGCTAGTGAACATAACGTGGTTACACAAATACAGTATGCTACTAATAATAAATTTCGACTTCATTTTTTAGCCTACACTATACTTTTAATGTAAAATTTGTCATGTTGTTCAAACAAATAGCCACTATTAACAGTCGGGAAATATTTCACCTTATCAAACGGCAGTGAAGCGCAGACTTCGGCAGAAGTCAAATAACTTTAATCTGGTAAACAGGCCTACTTTCAGACTCAAAATGGTCCACTCTAAGCCATAATGTAAAACCAAATGGAAGAATGAAGGTGATTCTGATAAATGTAAAGACAGTTAAAAAAAAACAATATTAAATCATGATTTTAAAAGCTGGCGCAATAATTCAAACACTAATAAATTGGAAAAATTAGCGCGTTCAAGTGCGCACTAAAGGCCGAAACGCATCTTCAATTGATATGGTGTAAATAAACAATGAGTAATAGCTTAAGTGTAGTTAGTTTGAATACTAGTCTTTCATTGTTAGAGCAGATTAATATCTTGCCGTGATCAGTGAGTGCTCGGGGAGGTTCATTTCCACCTGCGCTTTGTGCAGCTCATTTCTCCGAAGCCAGCTGTGCGCAAACGCAGTGTTGACTGCTCGGCAAACTCCAAATGCTCGGTCTGTACTGGCCCTCTGTTGCGCAAGCGAGTTGGTTATGGCCAGGTTCAAATTGCGCCCAAAACAACTTAACCACGGCCATTTCAATTGCCTGATGGCTGTGACAATATTCGCCCCGTTGTTGCAGGCGATCTTTTTCTCGTCTGTTTTCCATTCGGCAAGTGTCTCGCGCAATGCGTCTTCTAAATTGTCCGCTGAATGCGTCTCTGGCATGAAACTCGTCTGCAGGCATTTGGACTGCATTGCCCACTCTCGGTCCACATAATGTACGGTAGCTGACATATAGGGCATCATGTTGCAGCTGGACCACATATCCGTTGTCAAGGCCAAATATTCCACATCACCTAGCGCTTTTTTTTCCTTTACGTGCCAAAGCCTCGGATGAGTATCTAATACTTTTAATAATAATAATAATAATAATAATAATAATAATAACGTGGTATTAAAATCCCCCCGCCCACGATATCATCGTCCATCACGATGTTTGCACTGTAAACATCGTCGATGCCAATTAAGGGGACATCGCACAGCCCTAATCGCAACTTCATGAGAGCCCAGTTCTGGGCCCTCCCCATTCCTGGGCCCGGGACAACATACCCGTTTGTCCCCCCCTGTCGGCGGGCCTGATTATTATTAAAAATTGTAGAGCAGACAAGGATTTAAGCTACATCTGTGTCTTTAAAACGCAGGTTACAGGTGCATTGTGGGAAATCACGGTAACCAATCAGAGACGTCTGTTAGCCGTTTTGTTGCTAAACTAAAAAGAAAAGGATGCTGTTGTTCAGTTTGTTCGGGGTTTTTTCACACGGAATCCAGTTTAACGATTAAAAAAATAATCTTATTAAATTCGGACAAAATATGTTGCGACACCTGCTTTTTGGTAACATTTTTAAGTGTTGGTGCAGTAGTTACCATGGCAACCCGCTAGCTTGTTAGTTAGCCCGCGTTAGCAAACCAACAAGTCTTCAAGATGTCGTCTTTTGAACACTTGGATGCTTTGCGAAGACAAAATAAGGAACTGTTACAAAAACTGAAACATAAAACCGAAAATCTACAGCGTCTAAATTTAGGTTGTTCGAGAAAACCGCCGGGAAATGAAACACCGGAATCCGTTTCTGATGCTGTGCGGGAATTAGGAAACGGTAGCGCACGCGACCGGAAGCCCCTAACAGAGGGAAATGGAAGTTTATTAAATGTCTCAGATGCTTTTATAAATCTGACTGTCAGTGGAAATGGTCCAAAAGTGGCCCGAAATGCTTTGTGTAAACCGATAAACATCATGAAAACACCAGGTGAGAAACCGGAAACTGAGATAATTTACACAAGCAGTCACTTCCGGTTTGTGTTTCTATTTTTCCTTCAGTGGTGGAATTCACAGGCTCTTATTTTTTTATTATTAAGCTCTTATAATTAAGCTAATCTTCAAAAATAAGCAGCCTGTAAATAATATCTCCCTGGACCTCAAGTGCTCTTTTGGTAAACAATTCAGAAATAATTATAATAAAATAAACAAACAAACAAAATAATGGAAAGATATATTTCTGTATACATTTAACCAGTGAGCCCAATACTAGTCATATATTTCCTTTATAAACAGTCCTGTGTAAAAGTCTTACACACCCTATGGGTTTTTTTTTTTTGGTTTTTGTCTTTTTCATACAAACTTTTGTTATATATTTCTATTTTATGACTTCTACATTATCGGGTCAAAACATTACAAAAACATTTTAGAGTTCCAAACGTTCGTTTTTTTTTTTCCAGCACAAAATTAAATGTTACAGAAAAAAAAGCATTTGTATCTGAGCAGCATATTCCATCAGAGAGCACTTTTCAGATGAGAAAAGAAAACATAATGAAGGCTGCTGGGTTTTGGTGCAAAATGAAGAAGTGAGTGTGACAGTCAAAGTGTCCAGAAGAACTGGGGCTGGTTCTGGAAGATGCTCAGGAAAACCTACAGATCATTTCCACATCAAACTGCACTCATTGGACCTCAGACTACTATTTTTTTATTTTTTAAGCAAAGGGTCGTCTCACACCAAATATCGACTTTGTTTCATTTATTATGGCTTAATAATAATAATAATAATAATTCATTCAGGGCGGCACGGTGGTGTAGTGGCCAGCGCTGTCGCCTCACAGCAAGAAGGTCTGGGTTCGAGCCCCGTGGCTGGCGAGGGCCTTTCTGTGCGGAGTTTGCATGTTCTCCCCGTGTCCGCGTGGGTTTCCTCCGGGTGCTCCGGTTTCCCCCACAGTCCAAAGACATGCAGGTTAGGTTAACTGGTGACTAAATTGAGCGTAGGTGTGAATGTGAGTGTGAATGGTTGTCTGTGTCTATGTGTCAGCCCTGTGATGACCTGGCGACTTGTCCAGGGTGAACCCCGCCTTTCACCCGTAGTCAGCTGGGATAGGCTCCAGCTTGCCTGCGACCCTGTAGAACAGGATAAAGCGGCTACAGATAATGAGATGAGATGATGTGGGAGTGATACATTTCCTTGTGAACAGAGAGTCCAGTTTTCTACACTGCAAAAAAATGATATCTTAGCAAGTGAAAATATCTTGAAAATAGTTGAAACGATCTAGCATTTCTTATTAGAAAAAAACAAGACACCAAGTTTGAGATTATTAAACCTAGTTCTAGACTGCAACCAACTTATTCTAAGATGTCTTACCAAGTGTAATTATCTTACTGCACTGGCAGATTATTTCACTTGATTATAGTCTAAATCTTCTCAAATTTATTATGTTTTTCCTTATATTAGGATGGCTAGTTTTTGCAGTGTAGTAGAGCCGTTCAAGTTGACGTCCTTTGGTTTTGAGTTGTCATAGAAAAGGTGAAAACCAGGGAGCAGAGTGAGTGAATGATACAGTCCGAGTTTTTACAGGGGCAAGTAAGTTCAACAGACTGTGGAGATGATAATTGTAGAGGGTAACCAGTTGATCAGGAAGGGAGGAGTAAATGAAACTGGAGAGGCTGTCAATACCTGAGGAGACCGCGGCTAAATCAATGTTTTTAATATTACAGAAGTCAAGTCAACTTTATTGTCAAATATGCTATACATGCTCGACATACAGCGCAGATGAAATATCAGTCCTCTCTGACCCACGGTGCAAACAGGCAATGCAATAAATAAAAATAGAATAATTGAAAAAACAAACAGTATAAACACTCTAGATAAGAACTAGACTTAGACTAAACACTCATATATATATATATATATATATATACACACGCACACGTAAATTGGTGCAAATAAACAAACAGTCAAGGGCACTTGAGGTATAGCAGGTAAACATGAAATAAGCAGTGTAAACAAACTAGCAGCTGTTAAGATGAGGTAGTGCGGAATAGTGCAAATGAGCGAGGTAAAGTGAGATGTGCGGTCCCTGAGTTCAGTGTGTTAATGAACGATGAGATGTATGTATGTGTTTGGGGGGGGGGGGGGACTGTGAGGATGACATGTCAGATGCTGAAGGGGGGGCAGGGGGGTTTGCGGGCAGAATCTGTGGCAGGGGGCAGAGGGAGGAGGAGGGGCAGAACAGGGAGGGAGTTGAGCCTCCTGACCGCCTGGTGAAAGAAACTGTCCTTGAGCCTGCTGGTTTTGGCCCGGAGACTCCGCAGTCTCCTCCCCGACGGCAGCAGGCTGAAGAGGCTGTGAGATGGGTGGGTGGGGTCACCTGCAATCCTGATGGCTTTGCGGGTGAGGCGGGAGTTATAAATATCCATTAGAGAAGGGAGAGAGACACCAATGATCCTCTCAGCTGCTCTCACGATGCATTGCAGAGACTTGCAGCAGGACACGGTGCAGGCGCCGTACCACACGGTGATGCAGCTGCTCAGGATGTTCTCGATGGTGCCTCTGTAGAAAGTGTGCATGATGGGGGCCGGGGCTCTTGCTCTCCTCAGTTTGCAGAGGAAGTACAGACGCTGTCGGGCTTTTTTGGCCAGTGATGCGGTGTTGTTGCTCCAGGACAGGTCTTCAGAGATGTGCACACCCAGAAACTCGGTGCTGCTCACCCTCTCCACTGCAGCACCGTCGATAGATAGTGGAGCATGCTGGGTGTGCTCTCTCCTGAAGTCCACAACAATCTCCTTCATCTTCTCCACGTTCAGACGGAGATTGTTGTCCTTGCACCACATGGCCAAGCGGCTCACCTCACTCCTGTAGATTGTCTCATTGCCATTGTTGATGAGACCCACCACAGTCGTGTCATCCGCAAACTTAATGAAGAGATTTGAGCTGGATGTTGGTGTGCAGTCGTGGGTCAGCAGAGTGAAGAGGAGGGGGCTTAGCACACATCCTTGGGGGGCCCCCGTGTTCAGTGTGATGGTGCTGGAGGAGTTGCTGCCGACCCGTACAGTCTGTGGTCTCTCCGTCAGGAAGTCCAGCAGCCAGTTGCACAGGGCGGTGTTGAGTCCCAGCTGGTCCAGTTTATGAATGAGCTGCTGAGGAATGATTGTGTTGAATGCTGAGCTAAAGTCTATGAACAGCATTCTGACATACGAGTCTTGAGAAAGAGATAAGACGTGACTTTAGTTTTGGACAGTTTTAAGCAGGAGTTGAGTGAAGTTAACATGTGATCAGAGATGGGAAGGTCATCAGCGGAACAGTTAAAGGGAGTGAAACCAGAGCAACAGACCAGATCCAAAATATGTCCTTTAGTGTGGGTAGGGAAGTCAATGTACTGTTTTAGACCAAAACTGTCCAGGCATGATGTAAAATCCTTGGTAAGAGCCTGATTAAAGTTGTCCATATGAATATTATAATCACCAAGCATAATTACATTGGGAAAGAGAGAGCAGATGTGAGTAAGAAAAGCAGAGAAGTCATTAATAAAGTCCTTGTTAGGTTTGGGTGGGCGATAGATAGTAACTAGAACAGTTGGAGTCGGACCATTAACTTGAAGAGCCAGAGTTTCAAAAGATGAATATGCTGGAACTGTAACAGGTGAGACCTTCCAGGTCTCGCAGTCGATTATCACGAGACCTCCTCCTCTGCCGGTGAGACGGGGCTGGCAGGTGTAAACAAACCCAGGTGGTACAGAGTCATTCAGCTGAGAGAAGTCATCGGGTTGTTGCTACGTCTCAGTTAGATATAAAAAGTCATACTTGTGATCATGGAGGAGGTCCTGGAGCAGTTGTCCCTTGCCTGTAAGAGAACGAATGTTAAATAATCCAATTTTGACGTCGCTGCGCTCGTTGGTGAAGTTGACACTCGCCGACCTGGCTAGGCTGGCTAATACACCGCGGTCCACTTTCCTACCGGAGTTTCTCGGAGGATGTCGAATTGTGGACCAGATGGAGTTGATTGCAGTGGAGTCGTCAACGTGGTAGCTTCGTCGGGAGCCACGGTGGATGTATTTCCGAGGAGCTGGGTGAGCGATGTCAGGGCAGAGATGCTGAAGCAGTGGAGGATCATATCGGTGGAGCCGAAGCTAGAGGAGTTCAGCAGCCGTGTATTGGAGTAAGGCTGACGATGGATTAAATATAATGGACAGTCCAGGTAAACACAAACCTCACGGCAAGATTGTGAATCTTCATGTTGAGCGAGAGAGAAGTAACGTTCCCAGAAAGCAGTAGGAGTAGGGAGGTGTGGAAGCCCCACAGGTGAGGAGACCAGATCAGACAAAACTGACAAACAGGTTGTTTTGATAGGGGAGCCAAGGTATAAAACCAACAGCGCTGTGTTTGCTGAAGGTAAAATATCTACTGCAGAGTCCATATATTCAGTAAAATTAACAAATAAGGGCCGGTGAGCAGCGGCAGCAAATGCGCCAGCGTGTGCTCAACCAGAAACCGGAAATGTGTGGAAATGCAGTCCAGTTCCATCTTATGCTTTATTTTTAGCATCATTGTGACATTTAAATGCTACACAATGAGGCATACTCATTTAAAAACTGATAAATTTGGTAAAATACTTGTAAAACTAGCAAAAGTATGATGTAAGCAGAGAATATAAACAGCCGAGTTGCTCCAAGCGACCACTACATGACATCATTGTATACGTCACCAGGGCCGTTGACAGCTTTGGCTGGGCCCGGGACAAAATAATCTGAGTGGGGCCCCCCCCCCCAAAATAATCTGAGTGCCCCCACACACACATACGCGCGCACGCACATCGCCACACAGCAACCACCCACACCCAACCCCTCTTTTCACAGTCTCCATTCACTCCAACCCTTAAATAACAGGTATTCCAAGCCCATTATAACAGTCAACCATTTTATTTCAACATATTTACAGTTTGAACATTTCCTTTGTATGCAACTATTCAGGTGCGAAATGCAATGCGCCGGACTTTTGCTGTGGCAAAGTCGTCAATAAGGTCATTGAAGTCCAGCTTCTTTGCAAGTTCGCGCTCTATAGAGAGCATAGCCAGCCCATTGAGCCTCTCCTGTGACATGTTTGAGCGCAGGTAGTTGATAAACCAAAATGATTGTTTACGGGATGGAACTGGGCCTCAATGAGAACGGAGTTATGGCTTTCCCAAAATCTGAACATAGAAGCATCACCACTAGTGATGTGTACAGTGAGTTTTTCAGTGTATTTTTTTGTCTTGTTTTTCATAAATGTCCTTTCCGTACTCGATTTAGAATGTTACAAAAAAAATTGACACCCTCCCAACCACGTAACATTAGCCTATCTGACCTGGGGGCTGACACGTTTATTACGGATAAACCAAAAGGATTACAACGTTCCCTGGATATAGAACTGGACCGAGAAGATTTCAAAATCTTAACGTGTAAGCAACAACAATAAAACAGAGGTTGTTTTATTCATTTAGGGCTTATTAGGCTACTTTGATTAATTGCGCTTTTCATACAGGCCTATCATTTTTCACTTGAGCAAGGGAATTGTTTGAAGAGTATCCAGTCTAAGCGAAAGTTTAATGTTTTGCAACAGACTAACCTCAAAACACCCCATTTATAGCCCATTCGTTACATTAAACTCTATCTAGCTGGCAATTTCACATGCCGTCGTATCTACACGGGATGATTTCCAACAAAATAAGGTTTAATTAACAAGAGGCAGCGTTCCACGGGCTTTCAGCTAACCGGAGTCCAGCTCAGCGCAGCTCAGCAAGCGTGCCTAAAACATTTGGATATGAGTGCGGGCCAATGTGCTATTCTTTGCTTCATTGAGATATATGCAACACAGTGTTATTAAACCGATATGTTTATGAAATAATTCAATGCCCTGTGCATTTCAGTGTTCACTCAGTGTACCCTGCTATCCCCTACTTTATAATTATGAATGGCGCGTCGCGCGTGCTGGGGTTACATTACAGGGCTGGAAAAAAGTTATCTGTGTCTTACCTGGCTCAGCTGCCCCACTGCCTTCACCACCTGCTGCATCATCTGAATCTTTTCTAAAATATCTATGCAGTGAGCCCCTGAGGCTCTTGGCTTCTTCTTTTCTTTTCTTTGCTCCTGACTTGTGCATGTTGGCAAACGGGCTCGCACGCTTATTGTCAAAACGTTATGATGGAATAGTGCCGTGTTATTTGTCGCCTTAATCAAAGACTAAACCATTTCTGAATTAGGGGTGGTAGGTGGGTTCTTGAATCTATTTTCGAAGACAATAAAGGCAAAAGAACCAGAAATCATTCATTGAATGCAAATATAGCACATTTTTCTCCCCCAAATCAACACATTTTGAAATGAAACAGAATGATTAATGGCATCTTCATGAGGGACCAGTTCTGGGCCCCCCCTCATGCCTGGGCCTGGGACAAAATACCCGGTTGTCCCCCCCTGTCGACGGCCCTGTACGTCACCACCGCAGGAAGGCCATCTGACGTTTCGAGGAAAATGAATTTTCTTTAAATACTATTTGGTCTCCGAAAATGAAAGTTTGATTTTTGAAACCTGCGACTACTTTTACTGAAAAGTTTGAGAATAAATCCGCTGGAGGATCCCTTTAAGAGTTCACTGGCTACAAAATGTCCCTAAGAGATCGTAAAAGGAAATGGTTTATACGAGTCTGTGAAGTCCACGGAAATCATTACATGAGCGCAAGTAATGTGTTAAAGGTGTGATGTTGATCCTGAGTACTGAGAAAGAAGTTTATATATGTTGTGGAACAATAACTTTTTACAAGGAACATTTTTTAAAAGTAAAATATTAATTCATATATGAAATTTAGATTCACTCAGCGACCTGCTCTTTGCCTTTTTTTTTTTGAGGAAGTAGTAAAGGTTGGGTTGCATAATTTTTTCAACTAATTAAATTACCTGGAACAGGTTCAGCTCCTTCCGAATCCAATTCCTTTGAAGTCTTTCACACCAGGAAGATTTGTGTGGTTGACTGAAGTTTTGCATGACTGCAGCACAATCCGTTTCTGACTTTTACAATGCTGGTTTTCAAGTGTAATCCGGTTCTTGGAACTTTGATATCTGTGTCATATCAAAAATAATAATAGATGGAAGTCATTTGGGTTGACAAATATAATATCCAAACGAAGAACGCCACCGCAGTCAGAAAATATGCTCTTATTCAGTAAGGAATAAAACGCTCAGTGTTGTGCTGTTATATGAAAATAATCAAGGATGGTGTGTGTGTGAAGAAGGGCAGTTTCTGTTATAAATACGTTTTTAATTCTAAAACTATCATTTTTCCATTTTATCTGTATCTCCTTTTGCTTATTTAACGTTCGGTAAACAAGTAGTTCTTATCACTTGTGATGTACAGATAAAAACATTGATGCGTAGTGTGTATGGGAAGTGAAGACAGTGGTAAAAAAGAAAACCAAAAACTATACACAGCATGTTTGATGTATAAATTAAACAATTCCCTTAGAAATCCACTCATGCAGTCAGAATATCAGACGCTCGCTGGCCGTGCTGTGAAAACTGTGCGTGCAGATGCTCTAAGTTTCCAAACCTGTCATTGCTTAACTCTTGAATATTTTCTATCATGACTACTCTCATTACAAAGCTCATCTCTGTTTTCCAGAGAAATGTATCTGGTTAAGATCTGTTCAGTACTTTGGGAGTAACGGCAGGTTGAATTCGGTACAACAGAGTAAAAACTCTGCTCGTGGGACGTCGGGAAACTGCCGGTGTTTTTCTTTTTGAGTCACGGGAAAGCGGTCAGGCTCTCTCTCTCTCCTGATCGGTTTCCCACTGAATTACTTGTGAATATCAATCAGATAACTTTTATAGGGATGTTCTCTCGCTCTCACTGTTTCTGATTCAGCAAAATTTTCCCTCTGATAGTTTTGACGTTATGATTCACGGGAAACTTTGAAGTGAGTTTTCATAGCTTTACCTACTTATTTTTTCAAATCAAACTGATTCCTGTAAATAAATAACTATTTTAGAATATAACTGGAGTTGTTTTGATGAAAAATAGTGAGATTTTTAAAAAACGGAAGTCAGAAACGCGAGCGTCGATTTCAGTTCAGTGAATGTGAATTGTTTATTGGATGTGGATCAGACAGTTTTTTCGAGGTTCCCATTGAAAACTGTGAACATTAATCGAAATAATCATTTATATTCTTTCATATAAACAATAGTAGGGCTTACTGAGAAATACGAAGGCCTACAGAGCGCAAAGAGGAGATTAGAAATAATAGTTTATTACTTTTTTATTTTGATAATGGTAGATGTGAATGTTCAATGTTTTTATTTATGCATATTTTATAATTAACATTGACTTCTTCTTTGTGATGTATAAATCAGAGTTAAGATCAGCTTTATATTGCACAAATAAAGCCATTTAGTGAAACTTTGAAGAAAAGAGTGTACTGTTTTAACATTTTTACCTAATTAGCATAATACTAATTAAATACTTGGTTTTTACTAAATTTTCAAACTTTGTATTCAGTCTAAAACCATCTATGTGCTGCCAATTTCCATGTAAATATCTTGAAAAATAGAAAAGTTATGAAGAAAAAACATGTGATCTCATTGGTTAATGAGGCCCATTTTGGACCATGTGACCCTCAGACAGAATATTACAGTAGTTTTCTAAAAATTAAAACATTTTTTAAAAATCTTTGATTTGTAATATCTCAAGAACGGGTAAACATATTTTAATTCTGTAAAAAGTCTGTTGTTCTGCCTTCAGTTCTGAATTCAATGAGAGCAGTTTCAAGCAATTTGGATTGAATTTGAATTTTCATCTGAAATGCCTGAGGGATACAAAAGTGACCCTTAATCTGTTTGCTTGGGATGTGGTTCATATTTGCATGGAGTTTCCCCAGGCATGTTGAAGGATGAATAAACATTTTAATAATTTAATCTCATTATCTCTAGCCGCTTTATCCTTCTACAGGGTCGCAGGCAAGCTGGAGCCTATCCCAGCTGACTACGGGTGAAAGGCGGGGTACACCCTGGACAAGTCGCCAGGTCATCACAGGGCTGACACATAGACACAGACAACCATTCACACTCACATTCACACCTACGGTCAATTTAGAGTCACCAGTTAACCTAACCTGCATGTCTTTGGACTGTGGGGGAAACCGGAGTTTCCATTTCCATGTTGTCAGACACTTATGACGTTATGCGTCTGTCAGTGGCAAAAGCCTGTGGTTTAGTTTAATGCAGATGATTTCCCCATGTGATTACACTGTACAGACATTTTGCAGTTTCCTGTTACAGCGTCCGGATTGATTTCAATTGATTTTGTCCCGAGTCCATACTTGGACACAAAGAGATGAGACCATAGGGCCCATCACAACCTTTTAGGGCCTCACACAACCATCACACCTTCAGTCAAACTGTTACCACGGAGTTAGAAGCACACAGCTGTATAGAATGTCTGTACGCTGTAGGATTACATTTTCCCTTTGCTGGATCTAAGAGGCCCAAACCTGTTGGAGCATGACTCTCAGCAGTGCTCTTACAACTGAGGGATCACGAATCCCCACAGCCCCAAGGCGAGGCTCAAGTGGAAATACACAAACATTTTAATCAAAGAAATTTCACTGAAACCGGAGCTCAAAATTTCATGACAAAATAAATCGTGGATGCTGTCGGAGGTCACGTTAACAATAAAGATTAATCTGCAAGTCGTTCAGGGTGAAAGTTAAACATTTGCACTGATGAATGTTGCTTTAGAGAAGAAAATACAAACCTGGGGGCTTCATCATCTCTCTAACGCTGCGGTCATCGAAACAGTTGAGCTGCGTTGTGTTAGTGCAGGGTGAGGCATCAGCAGGGATTAAAGGAGTCTTGAGTCATCTTGGGAGTTTCTTAGAGCCAAGATTTGGACCTGATGTTAACCCTCAGGTGAAGAGGAAAAGGTCTGAAATCTATAAAAGCATAGCAAAACAGGTACTTTCTTTCTTTCTCTTTCACTTCCTCCTTCCTTTCTCTCCCTTCTTCCTCTTTCCCCTTTCTTTCTCTCCCTTCTCCCTCCTTCCTTCCCTCCCTTCTTTCTTTCTCTCTCTCCCTTTTCCCTCCCTTCTTTCTCTCCTTTCTCCTTCATTCCCTCCCTTCTTTCATTCTCTCTCCCTCCCTTCTTTCTCTCTCTCTCTCTCTCTCTCTCTCTCTCTCTCTCTCTCCCTTCTTTCTTTCTTGACAGCTTAGGATTAATGATTACAAAGTAAAGAGGGCTGCATGTTGGCACAGAAGGTTACATTACCGCTCCAGTGGAGTCCTGGGTTCAAGTTTAGTTTAGGTTCCATTCCGTGTGGAGTTTTGCATGTTCTCTCTGTGTTTGTGTTGGGTTCTCTCTGTGTTCTCCAGTTTCCTCCCACATCCCAAAAACATGCCTCAGATAAATTGATGTGAACGAGTGTGTAAATCTGTGTGTGTGGATCTGACCAGGACAAAACAGTGGACTGAACATGAGAGAGTGAGAATACGACACCGCTTAAAGGATACGGGACATGAAACATAAAAGCACGCTATATCAGTTTCTTTCCATTAAAAATATGAATTAATTGCATCAACAAATACAAAATCGTTATATTCGTGATGATTATATGGCATTTCTGCTCGACTTCCGATATGCATTTTCTACAACCGGAAGAGCCGCTGTCACGTGATCAGACATCACAAAAACTTTTGGGCACAGCACAAGCGGGTAGATGAATGGAGAAGTGGATGACAAGAAAATTGTTTTTATAGTCTTTAAAGTACATTGGACATCATACACTGGACATCATGGTGTATTGTGCTGCTTATGGTTGCAATAATTCCAATGGGAAATGCCCTGGAGTAAGTTTTTTTTTTGCATTCCCCAAGGACCCGAAGCTGAGGAAAGTGTGGGCTCACTACTGCCGTAGAAAAAACTTTGCACCTACTGTTTCCCACAAACTATGTTCGGACCATTTCACAGAGGATTCTTTCAACTTTAATACTCAGGTACTGAACGAAATTAATTGCCAAGCCAAATTTACCTTCACTCAGAGTTGTACCATTATTTTTTAGACAGGGCGGACGAACCAGGGCATTCACCCGCCTGGCCGTGCCCGACGAGGAGCGCTCTCGGCCGGCTTGGGAGGCAGACGGCAGCCCCTCCTGGAAGCGTGGTTTTACCATGGGCCTCATGCGGAAAAGTGCCGAGGTGCATTCGCTAAGCGACTGAAAGCCGAGGTAAGGATTAGTATTATAATTTTGGGTGTATCAATTATTGATTATCATAATTCTGACTCGTTTCGCCATTTTGAATGTTTTCATCTCGGACTCTGGAAGCATTGTATCTCAATCAATCTCGAAAAATATCAGCAAAAAAAACTAGCTTGCAACGGACTTTAGCTAGATCTATGATGAACTTTCAATGTATGATACAAAAATAATACTTCTTTCAACAGATCATTAGCCTTTGAGCAGAATTGTTTTTAACTTACCAGGAAGTGTTATTGAGCCGACTGCTTTCAGTTTCAAATCAAATCAAATCAAGTTTATTTGTACAGCGCTTTTAACAATAAACATTGTCGCAAAGCAGCTTTACAGAATTTGAACGACTTAAAACATGAGCTAATTTTATCCCTAATCTATCATGGGGACTGAATGAACTCTCACTCTCAGAATCATCTGACCCGTCAGAGTAAAGACAAGATCCATGTTCATGTGAATTTCCAGCTATCGGTTCGAATTGATAGGGTCTAACTTCACATCTCTGTGAAACATCGGGAATGTCACTGTCGATGGTGTCCATTTCGGTAACCTGTTTACATTAGATTCCCAAGCGCTGGCTCCTTGGAAAGTTTTTGTTATGTCACGGGTCACGTGACCACCTAGCTCATTAACGAATCCTTGTTTTACGCTGATGTATAAAAAAAACTTGAATAATGTGATGATTTTCACATTTTTGACGCCCTGCAGTGATTTAGATGGCATTTCTTATGTCCTTTATACATAATTATGCCCAGAAAAAAATCCATGTCCCATATCCTTTAAAGATCAAGGCCATCAGATCCCTGCTCCATCCAGGTGGACATCATCACATCCATCTGCATGCGTTGCTTAAATGTAATCACACACACGGCGGTCCATGCAGAAAAAATTTAAAAAGTGTCTGTTCGTGCGTGAGCATGGTCACTGTTTATTCACTAAGGCTACACTGTGTATGCTAAGAAAACAAGCATGCTGTGATTTAAGCTGAAGGAGATATTACTCAGCACTCACTAAACCTCATCCCTCATCCTCATCATGAGCCTACTGTCCACAATTTACCTCCTGCTTCCTGAATTCTTCCCCCTGTGACTGGAAGATAATCAGACATCACATTTACTGTAGAAAAACACAACGAGTAATTAGGACAGATTTGGCAACACTGATTACTCAGAAATAAAACAGGCTGATGGGGCTGAAGCTTCAGCTGGGGATCTAGAAAAATCATGAAAATAAAATCAAATCACACTGTTTAAAAAAAATCCCAATTTTACAAGAAATAACTCAAAAAATTTTATGGTAGTTTTCTGGTCTGAAGTATTATCCCAATAATGATAAATTATATTTATTTCTCATTTTCGTACAGAAAAAATATTATTTATACATTTATACATATTTTTCTGCTTTCTTAAATTACATGCAAATTTATGTAAAATGACAATTGTCTGTAATTAAATATGCAGCTCATGATATAAAGGTTTATATAATAATAATAATAATAATTATTATTATTATTATTATTAACAATTATTAATAAAAATGTCATGTTTTTCTTTGTAATTTTAACAGAAATCTTATTAGTTTTATATTTATGCGTACTTTCACATTCAAATTCTCAAATTCCGGCTACAAATTTTGCAAATTTTTTTAATTACATCAAACAATGTATAGTCTCTCTCTCTCTCTCTCTCTCTCTCTCTCTCTTTTTCAAGACTACAAAGCTGCTCTTCTCTCAAGATCTAAACTTTCAGACATGTTAAACCTCTGGCCACGCCCAATCAGTGATGTCACAGTGAGTAAGAGCACATACATGCCAAAACTAAGTAAGATCTGGAAACAGGAGAGAAAAATGGAGGATGCGAGTGTGCGAATGAATCATGAAAGACCGACTACAGTAACGGAAAGTGAGAAGAAAAGATGTTATGTTGCGAAGGAACACAAGATGTCCAGGAAGACCTTCGTTACAAAACTCTTTCAAGCATCACATATCTGTAAGGAAAGACAAGAAAGGACTTTGGGTTTGATTGCACAATATTTGCAACAACATTTGCACAAACTGGTGTTTTATGTCAGAAAGTATTTTTCACTATTTTATGAACACCAGTATATGATTTAGTAGATACAGAGCTCCTAAAGGGACATGTGTACACAAAAATTGAAAGTTTCCTATGCACACATCATCTGTTGGTTGATTTACTGTATGATATACTCTGGTACATTTCACGTTCTCATATATACCCCTCAGTACGGGCTCTCCTCTCGGAAATGCCCATACAAGTAATCTGTCATCTTAATCTAATCTGAATATGAACTCACACACCAGTAATTCTGGAAACTTTGATGGTTCAATCAGAATTCTAATTAATTCTCTGCAATACCAAGTAAAGCAGGTCACTTCTGTAAAACACAGCAGGTCCAAGCCAAACCTTCAGGCCATTTCCAAAACAAAGATTAAAGCTAGACGGCCTTTCGATTTCATAAAATCAGTGAAATTTAGTTCCCTCTGAAATGTGGTCATTGTGAAATGTTTATTTCTGTAATATCTAAAAATATCAGGCCATTCTGTGGCTGGGAAGTTATTTAATTTGAGGGGATTAAAGCAAATAATGTGCATGAAATCGCTTGCTTGGCACAGTCAAGCAGACAGAGGAAGTCCGTGTGCGCATGCGCAAATTTACCTTCTTCTTCTTTTGGGTTTTACAGCAGCTGGCATCCACAGTGTTGCATTACTGCCATCTACAGGTTTCCCTTTGAGCGTGCACTGACAGTTCCATCATTCTGTCGCTAAACGAACAGCTGATCACACCGAGGTGCTCGCTGAGCGCCAATATTTATTAGTTTGGTCCCACGTTTCCTTTCCTTCGTATATAACATAACATCTTTTTCTTCTTCTCGCTTTCTTTCCGTTACTGTAGTCGATCTTTCACGTTTCATTCGCACACTCGCGTCCTCCATTTTTCTCTCCTGTTTCAAATTTGTATCCCATAATGCCTTGCGTGAACGGGGAAAGCCCACCACATGATGCATGATGTAGTGTCTTGAATTGGGTCACGGTGAAGCAGGAAAAAATAGCGGAGAATTTAGGGCCATGTGGCTCTGAATTCATTAATTGTTCTCTTAAAAAAAAATCTAATAAAATTGGAAGTCTGTGTGAAAGCTACTGAATTCAGTAGCTTTCCGTCACTAAACAAAAATAATTAGGTGTCGGGGGGAAAATTCTTTTTATGACCTACACTTGAAAAATCTGAAAAGCAGTCTAGCTTTAATCTGAATGCACACTCTTCTACATTTATAGAAAAAAAAACATGAACGTATGTTTTTCCATGTCGTCTCATTTAAGTGTTGCATTCAGTGCCTTTTCAGGCACGTTAATATTCTGATTAAACCCCACAGTTTCTGAAATGCCGTGCAAACCAGAAATATGATTTCTGTCATCAGGTTATTCAAAGAAATTAAAAGAAAGCTGGTTAGTACAGATCGAGTTCTGCTGGAGAAACACCATCACTGGTCCATCACAACTCCTCACTGTTAACACACTAATGTTTAGGAGAATAAAAACTTAACTGACTGGTCGACACGTTAAACGATGCTTAATAATTTTTTGCTGATGTTCCTGTAAAGGAAAAAAGTTCAAACAATTTGCTGTACATTAATGGCATTTAGCAGACACTCTTATTTTATCCAGGGTGACATACCGTACAGAGCAGCCTGGGGGGCAGTTGGAGGTTAGGTGACTTGCTCAAGGGCAGTTGAACCATTCCTGCTGGTCCAGGGAATTGAACCAGTGACTTTTTGATCTCAAAGCTGTGTCTCTAACCATTAGGCCATGGCTTTGAACAAACACATGGCGAATGAAAAAGCTTTTTTCCTGCTGAACAAGTCAGTTCTGCCCAGAGTGGAAGCTCAAAGAAGGAAGGTTTCTCCAATGAGTTTCTCCACTCAAAGGATTTGGGTTGGTTTGTTTCAGAGCTGTTTGCTGCAGGTCATCTTCCCATCACTATCAAACAAAGCAGAAATGTAAAAATCTTTCAAAAACACACCTACTGAAACATTTAATGAGTCCAGATTAGATTCATTCTCACATCACATGAGCTATTCAGTTTTTTTCCATAAGCAATTTGCACTTTAAATACTAACAAGCACAAATAACAATATAATTCATTCATGCTGCTATGCACCTGCACTTTATTTTATCTCATTGTGGCAGCGGGGGCGTGGTCAAGCGTCGGTCTGTGACTGGAGGGCGGAGTCACTGCATCTGAGGTTAATTAATGTGTTTGTGTGTCTTCCCCAGTGACCACGCCCTATTTAAGGAGAGAGAGCGAGAGCAGAGGGAGCTCTCTCCCCAACCAGACGACTGGAGCGTGTGCGGGCGTGTGTGGCTGAGAGAGTGAAATACTGAAAAGTAAAAATAAGAGTTTGTGAACTCAGTTCTGGCCTGCCGTCCTTCTGTGCTCCACCCACCCCTATGAACTGCTACACTCATCTCATTACCTCTAGCCGCTTTATCCTGTTCTACAGGGTCGCAGGCGAGCTGGAGCCTATCCTAGCTGACTACGGGCGAAAGGCGGGGTACACCCTGGACAAGTCGCCAGGTCATCACAGGGCTGACACATAGACACAGACAACCATTCACACTCACATTCGCACCTACGCTCAATTTAGAGTCACCAGTTAACCTAACCTGCATGTCTTTGGACTGTGGGGGAAACCGGAGCACCCGGAGGAAACCCACGCGGACACGGGGAGAACATGCAAACTCCACACAGAAAGGCCCTCGCCGGCCACGGGGCTCGAACCCGGACCTTCTTGCTGTGAGGCGACAGCGCTAACCACTACACCACCACGCCGCCCCCCCGACCAAGCAATTAAAAAAAAATTAAAGTGTCCAATAATACCAAATATTTATAGGCCTACTATTTAGTTTCTTATTTTGTAAATAAATTTCAGTGTCAAACTCAAGAATATCTACTAATCTACTAGAAGAATAGAATATTTCTTTCAAACATCTGTCTCGATGGATTTGATGTTCAGGATTATTTTTGAAAACTGAACTTGTCCTTGTTGAGCCAACAGATGGCGATATTTGGCAGCTTGTAACAGGGTTGCCAGATTCTCTGAACATTTTCCCAACCAGTTAAAGGTACTGACTGCAAAATCTCATCTCATTATCTGTAGCCGCTTTATCCTGTTCTACAGGGTCGCAGGCGAGCTGGAGCCTATCCCAGCTGACTACGGGCGAAAGGCGGGGTTCACCCTGGACAAGTCGCCAGGTCATCACAGGGCTGACACATAGACACAGACAACCATTCACACTCACATTCACACCTACGCTCAATTTAGAGTCACCAGTTAACCTAACCTGCATGTCTTTGGACTGTGGGGGAAACCAGAGCACCCGGAGGAAACCCACGCGGACACGGGGAGGACATGCAAACTCCGCACAGAAAGGCCCTCGCCGGCCACGGGGCTCGAACCCGGACCTTCTTGCTGTGAGGCGACAGCGCTAACCACTACTCCACCATGCCGCCCCGACTGCAAAATAATCTGATTTTTTTTTTTTGTGCATGACATTTTCCTCTGTCTCACAAGAACAATATTATTTGAATGAGATGTGATCATTTTGATGATCATCCTGAGGGTCGCTTTTCTCCATTTAGGGAGCATTTTCGTCCCTCTTGAGGTAAACAATACGGCGCTACAGAAACAGGAAATGGCCGAACGCAAGAAGCTTTAACTAATTAGTATAACTCTGTGTCACACCAAGATGACAACACCACCGAGAAAACACCGTGACTCTGCATCGACCTCGGAGAGTTTTGAGTAGCAGGGATGTAATTTGTGGTTGACATTTGCGAACAGACCTGTGAAATAGACAAAAGACGAATACATATATCTTTTCTCTGTTACTGCTTTTGTGTTATTGTTTCTTTCTCTGTAAGATCAAAACATTAGGTGTATAACTCCATACTCGCTACCATGGAGTTCTAAGGCTAAGATAGCTAAGCGCTAGCTAGAATGATTTAGTTATCTGTCCAGAAAAATGACACGTCGTCTAACCTTGCTCTATCTTGCAGTTGCACTCAGTAGGCAGGTTTTTCTTTCCTTTTCCGCTGGCGGGAGAGCCGAGTCTGCCATGTTTGCCCACGCTGACTTGTTTTGGTTAAAAGTAGGTCAGACACGCCCCACGGTGGTCACGTGATATTGTTACTCGCTTGCTTCGGTGATCTCCAGAATCGTAAAACGTGGGACGCTTTTTATCTCAGCAAAACATTTACACACAGGATACACAGTGCGTGTGCAGCAGCAGCAAAACATCTCAAAACTCCAACAGCAATAGAAATAGAACCTTTTACCCAGAATTCAAATTTGCAGTCAGAACCTTTAATAATTCTGGGGTTTCAGCCCTGCACACTTTCCTATAAACAGCTCAAACTGGATCAAAACTGGATATTAGACATTACCAGTAAGACATTTATCAGTACAATACTTTCAGTCTTGGCGGCACGGTGGTGTA
This sequence comes from Neoarius graeffei, assembly GCF_027579695.1. NCBI lineage: Eukaryota > Metazoa > Chordata > Actinopteri > Siluriformes > Ariidae > Neoarius > Neoarius graeffei. Next base: position 3,511,813 of record NC_083594.1, on the reverse strand, counting down.
GTGGTTAGCGCTGTTGCCTCACAGCAAGAAGGTCCTGGGTTCGAGCCCCGTGGCCGGCGAGGGCCTTTCTGTGTGGAGTTTGCATGTTCTCCCCGTGTCCGCGTGGGTTTCCTCCGGGTGCTCCGGTTTCCCCCACAGTCCAAAGACATGCAGGTTAGGTTAACTGGTGACTCTAAATTGAGCGTAGGTGTGAATGTGAGTGTGAATGGTTGTCTGTGTCTATGTGTCAGCCCTGTGATGACCTGGCGACTTGTCCAGGGTGTACCCCGCCTTTCACCCGTAGTCAGCTGGGATAGGCTCCGGCTTGCCTGCGACCCTGTAGAAGGATAAAGCGGCTAGAGATAATGAGATGAGATTATCTGTAGCCGCTTTATCCTGTTCTACAAGGTCGCAGGCAAGCTGGAGCCTATCCCAGCTGACTACAGGCGAAAGGCGGGGTACACCCTGGACAAGTCGCCAGGTCATCACAGGGCTGACACACAGACAACCATTCACACTCACATTCACACCTACGCTCAATTTAGAGTCACCAGTTAACCTAACCTGCATGTCTTTGGACTGTGGGGGAAACCGGAGGAAACCCACGGGGAGAACATGCAAACTCCACACAGAAAGGCCCTCGCCGGCCACGGGGCTCGAACCCAGGACCTTCTCGCTGTGAGGCAACGGCGCTAACCACTACACCACCGTGCCGCCCCATAATAATATCGGCTGGCTTTTTTCATGGTCTATCAGATATATTCCATTCAGCTACTCATCTTCGACTTGTTCAGTATCATGCTCGCTGAATGGAATATATCTGATAGACCACGAAAAAAAGCCAGACAATATTATTTAAATATGTCACTCAGATCTGCAAAGTATTTTGTATGAAAAATGCAAGTTTTTCAACACAAGAAGCTAAACTTCATATCTTCAAGCCAATGTGTGATTTTCTTTTTATTATACTGACACATTTACAAACAAAGTCCCCAAATTTATCAAAACAATTCATCGATTTCCTCACAAGTGACAGATAGAGATTTAAGTCACGGTTTTGGTTCTCCATGTCCCGGATGGAGCTCGGATGAAAAATGCAAGTGGTGTATTTCCCAGTAAAACACTTGTGTGTGTATATAATATAATACAATCTTTATCAGCATGTCAGTTCAGATGGGGTTATTTCTGCTGCTTGTTTTACAGAAGGTCAAATATGGTGTAATCTTTCCAAACACATACACAGATGGTCCATAAAAAAAAAAAAGGTTGATGCAATGAATTCAGACGGGACTAAAATCCCAGAGATACTCTAGTAATGATTTCATTACTCCACCATACGATGTAAAACTAATCCAATTCAAATAATGCTTATGATTAAATTTCTTCACTAGGATGTGGACGTGAGGGGTTTGAGAGAGGAGCAGGATGGATAAAGGTCTGAGGAGGGTCAGCAGTGTGATTGATGATGGTGGCCCTCTTCAGTTCTGTCACACACAAAAAAATGCATAAATTGGAAGGGCACTCAGTAGACTTCATACTCTACTGAGCCAAAGCCAAAGATTTGCATCAAGATCTAATCAGTTGTTCCTTGGCCCATGGAACACCATTACTCAAAATCCATTCACTACTTTTTGAGTTAGGTTGGGAAGAGGCAAATAAACAAACGGAGGAGAAAACATAACCTCCTGGAGGTAATGACAAGAAACTGCGACATGACGTCTCATGCTCAGATCAGACTACACAAACTCAGACTGATTTTGGCACGATTTCCAGCATCAGGACTGAATATGAACGTCAGGAATGACGAATAAGCCTTGTGACATAATCAAAGGACTGGGACGTCCCACGACACCCTGACGAAAAGTCTAGAAAAGTCTAGCATGTCAGAATTGTTTGTATTTTCCCTCCTAGTTCAACAACTCCTACGACATGTTCCTTGACGTTCCTTCTGTCACACTGATTGACATTTTCTTGACCCTTCTCCCCAACAACATGCAAGGACGTGAACAATGATTGGTGGGAGTCAAACTTGTAGTGTTTCCCCACTGCAAAAAATGGCCTTTCAAAAATAAGAAATAAAAGATTAAAACAAAGCATATTTGCTTGAATCAGGTGAAAAAATCTGTCAATGGAACTAGTCAAATTTGACTTGGTAAGATTTCTTAAAGTAAGATGAAAAATTTAACCTGTTTTTAGATGAAATAATTCCAAAATAAGATTGGGGAACTTATTATGCGAGATCTGATTAACTCAAAATCATCAAAATAGTTCTTATAACAAGATCGTACTTCTTACATTTAGCCATTTTTTAAAAAATATTTTTTGGGGGTCTTTTCCACCTTTATTGGATAGGACAGTGTCGAGACAGGAAGTGAGCAGGAAATGACCTCAGGTCAGAATCAAACCCAGCTCCTGGATTTATGGTATGGCGCCTTACCTACCTGAGCCACGACACTCACTTAATTCACTTAAGTTCATGATAAAGTCTTAGCAGTAAAAACTGAATTTAAGATAAATATACTAATATTAGGATTGTTAAATTCTACAACTAAGCATTGCTAGCTTAAAAGATTCTCCTTTTGTGACCTGTAATTAGTAAAATACTCTAGATATGAGACCAGAGACTATCTTGAATCAAGTTGACGACGTGTAGCATTGCAACAAGTTTATTTTTTTTCCCATTTCAACATTCAAACATTAAAACATCTCTTAAGATTCCACTTCCCCAGGACCTCAGGCACCAAAAAAATAAATAATAATAATAAAAAAGTCTACGCATTTTGACTTACAGTGCTTACACAACGCCAAAGCAACGGTGCATTTTGGGGGCACTAGATTCAAAGATTTCAGTAAAGTTCATTTATTCCCAAAACAAGCATACTTTTTTTTTTTCTTGAAACAAGATGAACCGCATTTGACAAATGTCCAAAATGTACTTACTTGTTTAAAAAAAAAACTTGTCTTATTTTCAAAGGTGCTCCAAATAAGACTTTTTCAAGACATTTTGTCTAGACAAGATTTTCAAGATGGACTGTCTAAAAACTAGCCTTTCTAGCTAAATGAGGTTTTGCTTGTTGGGCAATTATGTCTTATAATAAGGGTGGCTCGATGTTTTAACTTGAAAATAGACAAATAAACTTCCTAAGATTTTTATTTTTTGCAGTGCCATCTCTCGACCACACTGCAAAAAATTGAAAACTGAATTTGAGGAGAAAATTACTTAACACTAGTGAAATTATCTTGCTGCATAGACAGATATTTTTACTTGATAAGACATCTTAGAATAAGTCGGTTGCAATCTAGAACTGGGTTTAATAATCTCAGAATCGGTGTCTTGTATTCTTCTAATAGGGAATGCTAGATCGTTTAAACTATTTTCAAGATATTTTCACTTGCTAAGACATCATTTTTTTGCAGTGCGAGACATGGCAAGAATTTACGGCCCTGTGATTGTCTAATCTGGCATCGTGACCATCATGAAAGACAAAAATATCGTATCGTGTTGTCTGATCTCAGCATTAGCAGTGTCCTGATGGTTGCTCAGCATGATATGGCTACATTCAGCACGATTTTCAGAACAAGACATATCAAGTAAATTGAACAACAGTGTCAATGCAGCCATGTGAAAGTGGAACTCTTAAAAAGAAGTTCACCATGACACCGACATGAGAAAATATGGATGTACAGGTGGTTTCGAGTGATTTGAGTCGAAGGGATGGTTGCCGGAGGCAGGCTGCTATCGAGCCGGCTGACAAAGAGACATTTTGGGTCGATTGCTCCCTGCTTGGAGGCTGATAGGGTTGGGATGCTATTAAGATAAGGAAGATTAGCCGGACACAGACAAATGAGAACACACAGTAGATGAGCAGGCTTACAGAGTCGCGAGAGCTTCACACTTACCATGAAAAATGACATGAATTTCACACGTGATCATATGTTTTTCACACGAACATTTCAACATACTGTGCCCAGGAATTGCATGTTAACTCAAATGAGATCATGTGAATAAAATAGGATAAAGAAAATGTGAAGGAAATCATGTGTGAATAAATCAATAATGTGAAACATTTGTGTGTAAATCAATTAATTGTGTATTTAAAAAAAAGTGTAATAAAAATTAATTGTGGAAGAATAAAATCGCCTCAGTGAGGCCCACTTTACACGGGGACGGTCTGAAACAAAAACGCAAAAGTCCGTTTTCGTTCTCACTTTTTTCCGCGTCTACACGACCGTTTTCAAGGAGGAAATCTGCGTCTATACGGTGACGCATAAATGTGTGGAATTCAATTGGACGTGCATGCCAGGCGGCTTAGTGGTGCTGTGAAAGACCTCCGCTATGTCTGCACGCATGCGCAACGTCTTCCGTCTTGTCTGATCTGCACATCTGCGCCGCGAAAACTTTGACTACTCTGCCTATGGCTACTCGTGAGGTTGCCAGAGCAGCTTGAAGGTCCATTGGATCGATGTAATCAGACATGCTGTAGCCGTTCTATATGAGTGGGTGGAGCACAGAGGACGGCAGGACAGAGATCAGGTTTACAAATAGGCTTTACTGCCACACTTTTCAGTCTAACAAGATTTTTAAACCAACAGACACACGCGCAACCGGCGTCTAGCTTGGGGATGAGCGTCTCTGATCTCCCTCTTTAAATAGGGCGCGGTCACTGGGAAGACACACAAACACAGGTTAAGTGACATCAGGTGTAGTGATTCTGCCACTTACCTTCCCTGACTCCACCCTCCTGTCACAGACCGGCGCTTGACCACGCCCCCGCTGCCACACATGCTCTTACTATGACGTAAACGCGTACCCGACGTGAGCAGATCCGAGCAGAGTTTCGCGTATTGGGTAGTTTAGACGGATATGCAACGGGGGCTGTTTTTAACTTATCCACTCTGGAAGGCATTTTCAATTTTTTCCGTTTTTCAGCCTCGAAAACTCCGTCCCCGTGTAGACGAAAGGCACTTCCGATAAAATATTTAGTCGTTTTTACCCGACAGCTTCCTCGTGTAAACGGGCCCTGAGGCTGGAGCTCATACCAGCCACTGCTGTTGTGTGTGAGTTTGAAATCTGATCAGTCCTGTAGGAGGAGTAGCAATTTTTGTGAAATTGCATGTGACTCCTGTGTAGCTGCATCCATGGCAGGTGGCGCCATCTGGTGAACAATTCTTGTTGGAATGTGTCTTTAGAGTCTTTTGGGTGAGTTTCAGTGAAAACATCCCAGCAGTTTACGAAGAGTAGCGTTTAATGTGATGAGTCACCCAAAAATTTCAGATGCCCATAAGATCGTAAATATGACAGGTGGCGCCACCATCTCAACAGCTTTTATGCACACTTCCACCTGGGGAACATTGCGTGTGAGTTTGATCGAAATCTGATCAATCCTGTAGGAGGAGTAGCGATTTTTGTAAATTGTAGACAGACGACGCGTGATCGCATAAGCTCATCCGGCCTGGCCCACAGCCCGATGAGCTAAAAATTGTGTATTTAAAACAATCCTATGTTAAAAAAATGAATCATATGAGGGGGAATAAAAATACCTGCACAACTTGTGAAACTGTCTGGAACATAACATATCGACTGTCTGAAAGCCCTGTGCGATCATTCTCACGTGAAGTTTGTGTGACTTTTCTGTAAGGTGATATTCTGATGACTTCACTCCAATACTAACGGAAACATTAAAACTAAATCTAATCCAAGTTCTGAGGAAAAATGTCTTCTTAGTAGGTGTTTCCTGAAGAGAGGTCAACTCACAGTCCAGAGGATTCACAGCCACATCTCCATATTGCCTTGGTAACAAAAACGGTAATGATAGGTTTCTGTGTATTAAACACAGAGACAGAGTTCGTTCGAAACACAACAGTGGCACGTCTCTTCAGGACAATAGCACGTGACGGAAAAGGGAGAAACTCTCTCCTCTCTATTCAAACGCTGACCTTTCGGAGGTTTGTTCCTGACTTCAGATTACATCACCGTATCTGCCTGAGCACGGAACAGAGTAGCACCTTCTTTGGAGATAATGATTTATCGTGGATTCGGAAGCTTCTCATACATTATCGTTTCTACGGCAACAGCTCTTTCGCAGGAGATGTTTGAAATAAATTGATTAAAAACGTGCATGATTGTTGATGTGGTGAAGTTTGCTACGTATAAGGAGACGTTCATGTAACAGTTAAGGAAGGAGTCTTCAGTGTCAGAGGGAAAGCTGTAAGTTTTCTGATATCTTCAGGTCAGAGGAGTTTACACTTTTTGCGGTTTCTTGGTAACATGACAAGCTGTGCTTGTTTGTTTGTTTTTTTGTCCTTTGAGTGAGGAAAAAGAAAAAATGATGAGAGAATGGCCGTAAGTGAGAACAGGAACTTATTTCATGGATGTTCCAATGACAACATTCAGTGTAACTATAAATGGATAAATATAGCCACCAGCACCAAGGAAGGGAGCGAGCACCTCTGGTACACCAAATCTGGCATGAATCTAACAAATTGCCTCAGAGGAGAACGTCAAAATGTGACGCATGTCAAAACACACAAAACCAAAACAATAACTCCCTTCCTGTTGAGTATGGCTAATGCAATGTACAGTGCAGTTTTGTTTGTCTTGGGCCACCACACACACCTACCAAATTTGGCACGGATAGGTGAAACTATATACCGGGTAAAAGTCTCAATGACATGTGGGGGCGCTATTGAGACCCCCGGACACACCTGGGGCCAAGCCTCTATCCCTGAGTAGCGGTGGCCAGGACTGATGTGTACACCAAAGTTCATGAGTTTTCACCCATGGGAACCACCTCAAAAATGGCCAAATCTTGAGGAAAAATAATAATAATAATAAGGAGAAGAAGCAGAAGAGGAATCCTTAGGAAAACAACAGGGCCTTGCACTAGAGGTCTGCGCAGGACAGAATTTTCAGTCCCGCTCCCGCAAAGAATTATGATTTTCAGTCCCGCTCCCGCCATATTTTGTCCCGCTCCCGCCCGCAAATCCCGCATGATGCAGGCGTTCGCGTTATTTCTCACGAAAGTTCTTGTCATTGGCTTGGGGAATGAAACATGCCGAGCTTAGCTGAGCTCTCCACTGACCGATCCTTCACCTAGCGCACGTAGCGAGGGTGCGCGTTGCCAGGCGGCATGCACAGCTGAGGCTTTACAGAGATACCCAACACACCTACCAACATCTACAGTGGATATTAAGAATATTATACATTGCACATAGCTTATATGTCACTCCTCACATTTACATTCTATGAAATACAAGTAGGCCTATAAGAAATTAATATAATTTAAAGACACAGCGTGATGGTGCCCCGCCCCCTACTTTGAGTGGATTTGAGCATAAATATCTACAGCTCACGTTCAGGGGTGCGTTTCCCAAACAACCAACCAAGTTAGCATTAAACCAATATGGTACGATGCAAGTTTGAACTAACTAACATCCAACAAACGACTGTTTCCCAAAGCTGTAGTACCAACTTGGTCTGAACCAACACAGTTCAAAGTGATTTCAGGACTCTTGACTTTTTAACGGTAAATGTACCTCTTTTTAAAGCAGCACTTCCTTCTGAAGCACTGTGAGCTTCACTAGAGGAGCTCTGCTCTTCTGCCATGATCGGAGATCTCAAACACGGAAGAGCGGAAAGGAATCGGAAACGTACGCGAGATTAGACCACATCCGCAAATTTAGGCATCTTAAAATGTTTTTATTAATGCCAAATAAAATATCCAGCACAAATTATATATGATAGACATAAATTAATAATTTATAAATTTTATTTTAAACATGTTTTTAGTTAGCGGGACTGCAGCTTATCACCTCTCCCGCCCGCTCCCGCATTGTGCACTCCCCCTCCCGCCCGCGCCCGCAATGAGCTTTCAAAATTTGTCCCGCGCCGCACTGCTTTGCGTCGGGTCTCGCGGGAGTGCAGGGCTCTACCTTGCACCTCGGTGCAGCGCCCTCCAATGGACACCGGAGGCCATGCACCTCTGGTGCTCAGGCTCTAAAAAAAAAAAAAGTATGGCATTCTTGAATTAATGCATAAATTTGTAAACACTGGCCAATGGTGTGGTATAAGAGGAGAAACACTCCACAGAGTGGACGAGCTGTTATAGTAATTATAATCAAGTTTAGGGTGATAACAGTAATTCTGCTTCATCACCACCACGTTGATTATTTTCCTGTAACACTATGACACAGTGTTTTATTTCTGACATAAAAGATGATTGACGTTCTGGTGGTTAGAGACTAATCCAAAGGCTGGAAGACAGAGACAAAGAGACCATAGCCACGCCTTCTCCTTTCTCATTTTCTTTTGGCTCACAAAACCTAGGTTTGCAAATCCAAAACTCAAATTTGACAGTTTTATCGTTTTGACTGCTGCTTTAGCTAAAAAGAAGAGCAGAAGAGTGTAGTTTTCAGCTAGCTTCAGGATCGAGTAAATTGAAGCTCTAAAAGATTCCTTAGAACAGTTGGATTCTTTAATTATTTCCATAAAACAGAGTTAGATTTCCTTTATTTATGTAAAAAAAGATGAAATGAAGATGGAAGTCCATCTTAAGAGGCTGTCGATGTGTTTACGGTTTGGCTCAGTGATGATGCAGCTCTTGAATAATCAGACAGCAATCTTTCTCCCCAAGTCTGACTGGGGAAACGATCTGTCAGGGAAAACACACCGAGCAAAACAACCCTCGAGAATAATGATTAATAAACTCGTTTATAAAGGGCTCTCAGACTCGCGGCTCTTCTGAGAACATTTAATCTTCTGTAACAATCATAATATGGGCTTTTAGCAAAACGGCACAAACTTGCCCTTTAACAATAACGTTCCAGTTGAATAGCTTAATTTAAAAAAGCTTTTACAGCTTGTTTTCACTGAGGCACTAATTCAAAGTGTATACGCCAGTCAGACAAAACACAGCGAATAAATCTCTAATCGTTTATTTTTATTTTGGGAACAAATTAAACATGCTCTCGTTTAAACTCTGCCTTTCTTTTGTCTGTTAATGAGGCACAGCACATGTTTCATGTTTGTGTTGTGTAGAAAAATAATCAAGTGTTTTATTCGTCTTATATCACAGCAATTTGCCAACAATGGCAATTTTTTAATTTAATAAAGAATCAGGTTCTTTTTATCCATTTACAGTTATGTTCTGGAATGTCTGCAAAACAAGGTAGTTCCTGTTCTTGCATACATTACAGAAGCTATAAACAGTCGTTTCCTCACCAGCCTCTCTTTCTTTCTTTCTTTCTTTCTTTCTTTCTTTCTCTCTCTCTCTCGATGTTAAGACAAAAAAAAAACACAGCTTGTCGTGTTACCAACAAACCACAAAAGTGTAAATTCTTCTGTCCTGAAGGCGTCAGAAAAATCTAAAACTTTCACCATATCAAACGTGTTTTTAACCTGTTTATGCAGATCGCTCACCATACATGTCCCTGTTGCTATAGAAACAATAACGTTACCAGAACGAACGCATAAATATAAACCTGCGCCGTAAAATTAATCAACACCTTCTGACCAATCAGAATGCAGAATTCAACAGCTCTGTGCTCGAAAAACAGAACAAATGTGTCCTTTGGCAGTGCTTTTGGGGTTATTACTGTCTCTTTTATTATCTGGCACGAGCTACTTCCGGTAAAATCATGCGCTCTGATTGGTTCCTTGGCAGGCAGTATTTTCCTGTCATGCCCGTGGGCGATTACGGACTTTCTTTCCAAGGCGGTGGCTTTCAATGTTGCAAAAAACAAACAAAACGACAAAAAGAAAAGATTCATTGGAAATCAAAAATGGCCGAAACACAAAAGACAAACAAGAGTCAGCAAGTTATTCAAGAAATGAGCAACGAAGAGCATTCAGAAACCACTAAGAGAAATTCAGTTTTGAAACCACTAGCTGGGCGGCACGGTGGTGTAGTGGTTAGCGCTGTCGCCTCACAGCAAGAAGGTCCGGGTTCGAGCCCCGTGGCCGGCGAGGGCCTTTCTGTGCGGAGTTTGCATGTTCTCCCCGTGTCCGCGTGGGTTTCCTCCGGGTGCTCCGGTTTCCCCCACAGTCCAAAGACATGCAGGTTAGGTTAACTGGTGACTCTAAATTGAGCGTAGGTGTGAATGTGAGTGTGAATGGTTGTCTGTGTCTATGTGTCAGCCCTGTGATGACCTGGCGACTTGTCCAGGGTGTACCCCGCCTTTCGCCCGTAGTCGGCTGGGATAGGATCCAGCTCGCCTGCAGAACAGGATAAAGCGGCTAGAGATAATGAGATGAGATGAACCACTAGCTGTTTATTCTGCATGCGTGACTCAACTACGTTACAAATGATGTGACTGAAAGCAGCGTCACGTCTTGTTATAATGCATCTATTTTAATCTTAGAAATAAAAAAAGACATATAATAAACTCCTTATTAACCTCGCTAGCTCCGTCTTTACGGGAAAATATCAGACTGAGGTCTTTTCGTACGAATCTCGGTCTGATATTTTCCTGTAAAGACCTCACGCTCAGTTAATAAGTAGTTAATAATTTCTCCGAAAATGGTTATTATACTTTGACACACATTGAAGAAGTTTTTAAAAAACGTTTTATTCTGTAAATCTGAATTGATGTGCTTAGGATTGTGTTTGAACTCATAACTTCAGTCATAATCATACAGCACGTGCCTGAGCTTTTATACACATTAGTCTGGTGAAAATGTTTTTTTAATGCACTCGGACGATTAGCAGTCGTTGAACCACATACCCCTATTGTTCCCTTTCTATTTTAGTCCGTAGCATTTATCTGCTTCGGTGTGTGTTATGATGGACAAAGTGATATGGACAGCTGGGCTGTGAAACGGTAGTTCTGCATCACTGCTGATCACCTGGCTTGGCCCTGCACTGCCAGCTCCGGCTTCGTCTAATATCCGTTAATTACAGCAGTTAATCAGACTGGGAATGAGCCTGGGCATGATGCCATTTCAATTTGACACCGGTGCGAGCGAGGTTTACACCCCCGCCAAGCCAAGACCTCTTCCTGCCAATCCTCGCTCCACCTGGCGGGGTTTACGAGGCCAACGCAGATTAACCTGGAGCTGCACATTCGCCGAGAGGTGAAGAAAGTAATCAACGGAGTGCACTGGATTCTCGTTCTCAGAGAAGAGTAATGAGCCAATGCGAGAAAGACTTCACTCCATTTGCAGCATTTTAGCGCTTTGTACATATTACACACTGAGGGGAGGCTCTCATGACTTATCGCACAGAGGCTTCGCCAGCATCCCTCCCTCTCTCCCTCCCTCCCTCTCTCTCTCTCGTCCTCTCTCCATCACTCCATCTTTCCCTCACTTTCTGCTCCCTCCCTCAGAGGAACACACAGTCCCACTGGCATCCAGCCGTCTGCATGCTGCTTCATTTCTCCACACACCAGCTCTGGGTGAAAACCTAGAAGGGGTGTTGGAGAAATTGAAAGGCGTCCAGAGAGGGTCAGCCAAAAAAAAAAAAAAAAAACCAGAGGTAAGAACACTTCTGATTTTAGTTTGCAAACATTTTTTTCCCTCGGATGACTGAAGTAGATGTGATTTATTGTCATGCTGAGGGGCATCGTGGTGCTCAAACGGAATAACCTGTTACTCGTACTCATGAGAGGATTCTCTCTCTCTCAGAGAAAAAAATATTTCACTGATAATATATTTGACATAATTATTATGTAATGAACAGAAATACCCAATGTATGTTTTTCCTTCTGTCATTTTTAATGCTTAGTTCAGATGTTAATGTTTGTCGTATACATTTACATGCTGTAACTGATTGACGAGGTCATGGTGCTATTTTTAAACCGAATGTAGTCTTTATAAGTTCATTTTGATTTAAATATTTTACACAAATTTATTTGACCTTTACATCTAGCTTTAAGTATTTTTGTCAGCATGGAATGCCAATTAACACATTTCAAATGAACATCAATGAACATCTTTTTTCCTACAGAACCCGTAGAATTCCTATTGAACCGTATTTTCTCCTATAGAACCTGTAGAACTCCTATCGAACCGTCTTTTGCCCTACAGAACCCGTAGAACTCCTACAGAACCGTATTTTCTCCTACAGAACCCATAGAACTCCTACAGAACCATGTTTGCTCCTATAGAACCTGTAGAACTCCTATCGAACCGTCTTTTGCCCTACAGAACCCGTAGAACTCCTACAGAACCGTATTTTCTCCTACAGAACCATGTTTGCTCCTATAGAACCGGTAGAACTCCTATCAAACCATATTTTCTCCTACAGAACCGTGTTTGCTCCTACAGAATCCGTAGAGCTCCTACAGAACCGTATTTTCTCCTACAGAACCTGTAGAACTCCTATCAAACCGTCTTTTGTCCTACAGAACCTGTAGAACTCCTACAGAACCATATTTTCTCCTACAGAACTTGTAGAACTCCTATCGAACCATATTTTCTCCTGCAGAAGCTGTTCTTCTTCTTTTATTTCCCTTTTTCTGGGGATTTAACCCCACTAGGGTGTGTCCGTATGGTCTAACAGACACTGGAAATTTGTTCTGTCCGTCATTGTCCTTCTAATCTGCTGAGCATCCATTCCTAGGTATTTCTCTAGTGCAGTCCACTTGGGGGCACGCTCATCAAAAAGGATTTGTTTTTCTACATCATCATTGTCCATTCTACATATGTGCGCTAAGTACTTCAAGTGTTGTTGGATGCAGTACTTCCTTATTGGCCATGTGCCAGTGATGCACCATAGGTCCGCGTTAGATAGTATAAAACGCCATCCCTTATCGTCATCAGCCAGTTCCTCCTCATTCCTATCGTCCTTCACTCTCTTGTAGAACTCCTATCGAACTGTATTTTCTCCTACAGGATGTGTAGAAGTCCTATTGAACCATATTTTCTCCTACAGAACCCCTAGAACTCCTACAGAGCTGTGTTTGCTCCTATAGAACCCGTAGAACTCCTATCAAACCATATTTTCTCCTACAGAACCTGTAGAATTCCTACAGAACCATATTTTCTCCTACAGAACCTGTAGAAGTCCTATCAAACCATATTTTCTCCTACAGAACCTGTAGAACTCCTATCGAACCGTATTTTGTCCTACAGAACTCATAGAACTCCTACAGAACCATGTTTGCTCCTACAGAACCCATAGAACTCCTACAGAACCATGCTTTCTTCTATAGAACCTGTAGAACTTCTATAGACCCATGTTTTCTCCCATCGCTTATTATAAATCAAGATCAGTGCTATATAGAGCATGGGTCAGTATGTATGTTTTCAGCTTGATGTTGAGAGTTATGTAACTTTCTTGATAAATGAAATCTTCCTTCCTCATCCTTTACATTTGAGTCAGTAGAAGACACACACACACACACACACACACACACACACAAGACAAATTGCTAGATGTCACATTCTGGCTCGAGACCAATTCCTGCACTGTGTTTATCAGCTGGCTGGTGTTGGCATCTTCTAGCAGTAGTCCACACACATCCATCACACAGTTGGCATAAGTATGTCCATGAGTATTCATCAGCATGGGTTAACGATAGCTGATGGCACGCACACACACTGCTTGATTTATCACCCAACACCAGCGAGCCGTAAGCACACCGCTTCTCCATTTATTTCACAGATAAAACACTCCAAGCCTCCATTACACCGCTGAAAATGCTACGGTTAAGACGTAAATACGTCTCGTCTGAATATCACGAAATAATACTCGTGTCTGATATATTGGTGTCAATTTACACAACAAGCTCCACACACTAGTGCTCATTAATCTCTCTGGATTTGATTCGTAAATCATTGACACAGGAAGCGTGGTGTTCGTGAGAATCCTGTTCGTTGGGAAAAACTTTTGTATCTCACGCTTTGCTCCTGAGTTTACGCTGTCAATTTTAAAATCACTTCTTTATGCCGATTCCACTCCAATCCAATGAACATTTTGTAAAATGCACATTATCAATCTGAAATAAAGCATGAAATAGGATATGACTTGACAATACATTAGGACAAAAGTAATGGCACCCTATAAAAGGAGGAAGTGTTCACATGTCTATAGGAGTCGACACGCTGCAATGGCTGAGCTGCATTACTGGAAGATTTTGTGCACATCATACTTCCGAGGCATGTTTTCACCCTTTAGTTGCCATTTCGTCAGCTCTATTTGTCTTTTATCCTTTTATGGAGTTTTCTGGGTGTGGCTAAATTTAACTCAGCTATGCTGGAAGCTTATGGCTGTTTTGGTACTTATGGACATGTAAGCATGAAGAGAATCAGAGAAACTTTTGTAAGCCAAACTGAACTAAAAATGTCTGTCAATTACCGATTTTCTGTTTAAACTAAAAAATAAAATAAAATAAAATAAAAAACCTCAATGAGACTGTAACTCATACCGGCCAAGATGCCCATAAAATCGTAAATATGATAGGTGGCACCACCATCTTGACAACTGTTATGCACACCCACCTGGGGAACATTGTACGTCAGTTTGATCAAAATCTGATCAATCCTATAGGAGGAGTAACAATTTTTGTAAATTGTGGACAGACGATGGACAACACGTGGTTGCATAAGCTCATCCAGCCGGGTCAACATTTCTCCTTTAAGATCATTTAGTTGACTGGTCTATGTCACAACTAAACGTGAATGAATTCACGCTCATAGCAACAGGGTTTGGTTTGTAGATGGTTTGAAAACTGTGACATCTATTCCACCTCCACAAAACAGTAAACAACAGAGACGCGTGAACAAACAAGTCAAGTGAAAGTAGATCACACTGGCTACATCCCAACAACACTTAACACTCAAGAACTAAGAACCTACCTCAGACCTACCGAGCAACATGCTGCTTCAGAAAGGCCAAGAATATCGTTATCATTAAGGACTCCTCCCACCCTGCCAACACACACCACTTTGCCATCAGGCAGCGTAAAGTACCGGTGTGTCCATTAAAATTCAAGAACAGTTCTTCCCCAAGCCGTATGCATTCTGAATAAATAATGTGAATAAAACCGTCTCAGATGCACTTTAACTATTTTAAGCTATGTATTTACTGTCTTAGAAAAAATAGTTGATGTAATCAGTGTTTTATATGAAGACACAGTAGCTCTGTCACCTGATGGAGACACGGAATTCTTCGAGATACTCGGAGTATTGCAAGGAGATACCTTAGCTCCTCTTCCTCTTTACAGTATGTAATGAGAATCGCTAGTGACAAACCGGTGGCACGGTGGTGTAGTGGTTAGCACTGTTGCCTCACAGCAAGAAGGTCCTGGGTTCAAGCCCAGTGGCCAGCAAGGGCCTTTGTGTGGAGTTTGCATGTTCTCCCTGTGTCTGTGTGGGTTTCCTCCGGGTCCTCCAAAGACATGCAAGTTAGGATAATTGGTGGCTCTAAATTGACCGTGAGTGTGAATGATTGTTTGTCTCTGTGTGTCAGCCCTGCGATGACCTGGAGACTTGACCAGGGTGTACCCCACCTCTCACCCATAGTCAGCTGGGATAGGCTCCAACTTGCCTGCGACCCTGTACAGGATAAGCGGGTACAGATAATGGATGGATAGTGACAAACCTGAAGACACTGGATTCATGCTTAACACAAAGGAGCAGACATCCTGCAGAGATTTTACCTTTGCTGGTGATATTGCGCTGACTTTTAATACCATTGTTGAAGCCCAGTTACTCCTTCATAAAGTAAAAGAGGCTGAAAAACTTGTGGGTCTTCATTTCAATGCATTGATGACAGAAAATATGGGATTCAATCAACCTGAAGGTAATTTAACATCAACAAAATGGCAACTATTGAACTGTGTGGAAGACTTCAAGTACCTGGGGTCTTGGATTAGCAGCTGTAGTAAAGAGACTGAAGTAAGAATTGGACAGCCATGAATAAATAGTCACTGATATGGAAGTCCAATCTGAGTTGATTGGTGAAAATCAACTTCTTCAGAGCAGCAGTGGAGACCATATTGCTATATGGAGCCGAATGCTGGACACTAACAGAAGCTCTTGAGAGAAGGCCCAATGGGACTTACACAAAAATGCTCAGAATTGTTCTAAATGTCATTGTTCATCCGTCGTAGTGACTATGACCACCTAGTCATCCTGTGGTTGGGTTGGGGTAACGTGTCCACAGATGGCCAATGAGGCCGAGCCTTGCGTGGAGTATTTTGTTGTAGTTATCACCGCAAACGGGTGTGTCTTTGACCTACTATATCAACACAACAACCAGGGAGCAAACCAAACCAATCAAAGACCAGAGACAAGAAAAGGTTAAGTTGTAAAAAAAGTACACTTTATTAATAATTACAAAACTTAGTTAAAATTGTCCACAAGTCCAATGTCCCAATATTCAGTCCAGTCCAGAAGTTGCCCCACCCTCCCTCCAAAGATGGTCTACACAGTTCCTGAAAACCAGAGAGAGACAGATGTTAAGGCACACTTTGGATAACCCTCCACACTCAACCAGTATAAACAAAACACCCTCCAAACATGCAAACCCCAGGTCACTACACAGCACAGTCAATTCAATAAATAGTCACTGCAACGATCCTTATCACACGAGTATGGATGGCTCTCACAATACACGCGGATTGAGGTCACACAGTGTAATGTCCACAGCACACAAAAGCACTAAATGCTAGTGCAGTACCACACAATATCCAAAAAGACCAAGAGGAGGGGCTTCCAAAGGTGACTAATTACAGTCTATGAAAGTCTTTACTCCACAGCCAGCCAGTGGAGCTGTAAGATGGAGGGGAAGGAGTTTCTGGACGGGGCTGACACAGGTAAAACACAATAGAGGGGTACTTAACTTGTACAAGAGAGGGCACGTCTACTCCTTCTCTGTCTCCACAGCAAGAACATGGTTTGGCCCGAAGATGGTAGCTGGCCCAGGTGGGGGGATAGAATGGGGGGTCTTCACCATGCGGGGTTCTCCAGGGATCCAGTAGAGCAGATGCCTTTAAGAAGGGTGAACAATTCCACCCCTCGAACTTCCCAGCACCTTATCCCGCCTCAGTGTTACTGTCCCATCAACGAAGCTGCGTTGCCCCCACACGCGCTGGTTACTAGTGAAAGAGAGGGAAGCGTAGAGGACGACACAGGTTGAGACTTACACTGCAGCTCAATCTCCCAAAGGAAGTAACACAGGTAGTGTTTTGGTACTCCAACAATTCAAACCAAATGGCCACTTATCTGCTGGAGGGGTAGACGATTCTACCCCTCAATTGTTCCACAGCACCTCCACAAAGACACCACAGCGGCTCCCACAGGGTCTCGGTTGAGTCTTCCACCACTCTGTTCCAACGCCCTCTCTGTGGTAGTCTTCACAAAGATACCACAGCGGCTCCCATAGGGTCTCGGTTGAGTCTCCCACCGCTCCGTTCCAGCTCCCTCTCTGTGGTAGTCTTCGCCAAGACACCACAGCGGCTCCCATAGGGTTTCGGTTGAGTCTCACCGCTCTATTCCAGCTCCCTCTCTGTGGTAGTCTCCCCCCCCCCCCCAGCAACTGCTCCACCACCAAGTGAACTGCCTTTATATAGCCCAACCAATCATCAGTCCCCAATCCGGCTACACCACTAATTAACTGAAACAGCTAAAGTGAAATCGTTAACACTAATCTGTTGAGGAATGCCCCAATCATCATACACCATTGTGATTGACACAGCTGAAGTCAATTGTTAACCCAACATCCACTAAGTGGCAGCCATCTTGGTACACCAAAAAAAAAATGGTTACCACTAAGAATCGTGACACTTCCCACTAAAATTCCAATACAGTTTTAACCACCCTGTGACATAGTGCAGGCATGGATGGAGGATGGTGTCCTTTAGAGGGTTGCTGAGATGTTCCTTCCTGGCCTGTCTTTTTTTGTTGTGCAGTGGTTGTACGGGTCTCCTCATGGGTAGTGGGTGATGGCTCTTTCCCAGGTTAGATGTCGCCAGTGTGCTCTGTCCATAGCAGTTTCTTCCCATGTGTAGGGGTCAATTTTGAAAGCTTTTAGAGAAGCTTTCAGTGAGTCCTTAAAGCGTTTCTTCTGCCCGCCATGGCACCGTGCACCTTCCTGTAGCTCTCCGTAAAGCAGTCGATGGTCTGGCATGCGAACCAGGTGTCCTGCCCACTGGAGTTGGGACTGCTTTAAGATGGTATAGATGCTGGAGAGATCTGCTTTGGCGAGTACATCTGTATCAAATGTTCAAAATGCATCATGGCGGCAAAAAACCCACAAACAATGCATTATACAAAGATCTACCAAGTCTTAGTGAAACCATCCGCAAGTGTAGATTGAGATTTGCAGGTCGCTGTTGGAGAAAAAAGGATGAAGTAGTTCACAAACTGGTGCTGTGGGAGCTGACTCATGGAAGGAGAAGCCGTGGCAGACCAAGACAAAACTACATTAATCAGCTCAAAGAAGATACAAATATGAACAGGAGAAGCTTGATGATGAACGTGATGGAAGATAGGAATTCACGGAGGCAGTTAGTCAATGATCGGTTCCGAGTGAGTTTGCTTCCGTAGGGGTGGGTAGATTTAATGTTTCACCTTGTCTTTCATGTCATTTTTTACGTGACTGTCTCTTGTCATGTTTTAAATATAGCTGATGATTTTAGCTAGCTAGCAAACCAACCATTAAGTCTTTTATTCGGACACTGTAAAGCCAGACTGACGGTAAAAGCAAGACAAAGTATTTGCATGTGCCAATGTGACGTTGGTTACAGTACAATATACGTACGAATCAACCTGACTTCTATCGCAAAATGTACAAATTAATCTCACCAAACTTCACACATACGACTGCTGTGTTGTTTTCAGAACGCACAGAATGGGAAAATCCGAGAGCCAAATGGATATCATGGAGAAAACAACCAAGCCAAGGAAACATCGCTGGACCGTAGTGGAGATCGGCCTGTCCGTTATATTACTGCTGATGAGCTGCGCTTTGGCGGGACTGGTCGTGCTTTACGCTTCAGCACTCAAAGGTCGGAAGCTGTAGCATGTTTTATGGGCTGTGTTCACGTAAATCGTCACTCAGCAATTATTTTGTGTGAAAGATAGAACAAGAACAATTGAGCTGCTAATCAGTTGCATAGATGCAAATAAATCTGTACTACTTTCCCAAATAACAATTAACAGTTATTCTACGAAATCGAGTCCTGCATCAGCTGATAGCCGACGAGACGCGAAGCACTGAGACTGAGTGGAATCGCTGTTTTATTCTGTCCACATTCGCAGGATTTTGAGTAACAGAGCATTTTTATTTTTAGCAAATTCGATAAAAAACTTTATACAAAACATCTGACAAAATCATTTCCGCTTAGAATGTAAACAAACCAGCGAAATGTCAGGCACAATCGGAGAAAAATGCTGTAATAATAATTCTTGAAAAATAAAATAAAAAAACATACATTTTTACCATCAAATACTTTCATTCCATATTTTCTTGCTTTTTTTGTGTGTTTCTTGGGGTTTTGTTTTTGAGTAGAGTTTTTATTTCGTCCTTGGTTGGTTCAGCAACACGCTCCGCCATTTTCTTTTTCTCTTCTCACGGTATATGAGCTGATATTCTAGTAGTAGAGTAGCCAATCAGAGCATGCGATTGCTCATATCCAGTGAATGTGGATAGAATAATTACTAATGTAATAAGAAATAGTTACATAAATGTAAACACTTAATGAATGTTTTTTCATTTTATTTCAGATTATTCCTATCGAAATGGTGCGTCAAAAGGTACTGTATATTACCAGTTGTTACGTTCTTAGGAAAACTAGTATAAGTTCGCTAACGACAACAAACATTAATAATGAATTTCCCCAGAAAATTACAAATAGACATCACAAATAAAACTACCTTTGAGAGAGAGAGAGAGAGAGAGAGAGAGTGTGTGTGTGTGTGTGTAATAGTTTCTTATTAACTGATCAATGCCACCTCATGATATAATGCATTGATCAATACTAGTTTTTCATTCTCGTGTTGATTTGAGATTTTATCCTCACATCTAATTTCACGATCCCAGTTATCCCTTTAGACAGAACAAAACAGTTTCTGAGGAGATTATGGCTACATCCACATGACAACGGCAACAAGATTTTTTTTTTAAATATCGCGTCCACATGGGCAACGGATCAGTAAAATATCAGGTCCATATGGCAACGCAACACTTGCTGAAAACGATGCAATACACGTGCCACACCTCTACGTGCGCTGTAAGACGGTCCTATCGGAGACACCAGAACAATAGAAGAAGTAGACGCATGCGCATAAACCCCTTCTTCTGTAGCATTAGCCACATAAAGTTTTGATTATTAATCAGTAGCGTAAAACGAAAGACGCGGAAAGAGGAATGAACGGGGGTAGATGGAAGCCGGTACGCCAACATTCTGATATCCTCCAGAATTCTTTAATGGTCCGGAATAAATTGAATGCTACACGTTGATGGATTACTTTGTTCTTCTACGCCCTTTTTGAGGAATGTATTGTTGGACTTAAACCAACATCTGAAGAGGTGAGATCGCTCCTTTTTTTTCCCTATTTTTGCTGGCAGGATTGTTTTTGTTTTTGGAAAGTGCACGGGCGGTGCGCGGTTTGGTTATACTCAGTACTTCCGCAGTGTTTGGACTAAAGACTCTGCCCTAAGGGCTATTCTCTCTCTCTCTCTCTCTCTCTCTCTCTCTCTCACTTTGCACCATTACACAATAAATATTCACAGTGAAAATATTTTGAAAGCGCGTTTCATGAACCAAGTTATAGGATTTGTTGACAACTCGCATCGAGTTCGTTACACTTCTACCCGGCGTGAAGCACTGACAGTCATGTGGTTGTGACGTCATCGTAAACAAATCCGTTCTACTCATCCAGACGACTTCACAACGGCGCCGTTGCCAGATTTTTCCACTCTGGAACCCGTTCTCAAATGATTTCGTTTTGGGGCACCCAAAACGCCGGTGCCATGTGGACGCCAGGCCGAAACGATAAACAATTTTATCAGATTCACCTGAATCCGTTGCCGTGTGGACAGGGCCTTTGTCGCAAACAGTGCTAGAAATACACTATTTATTTGCACTTCATGATATGAAAGTGCTGATGATGTTTCACAGGCCTGGAGTATCACAGGAACCCAGACACCACTGTGTGCACAACCCCAGACTGCGTCATGGCAGGTGAAATAAAATCAAATAATAACAGCAGTTCTGAGTAAAGTGGTGTAAATCTGTTCAAAGCATTGCCCGTCTTCAGAGTTTGAGCTGTGTATTTTGTAGCTGTGTATACAATACAGAGTGCCAGGATTCTTAGTTTTAAAACGATGATAAGCGGAGTTATGAGGATGAGAAACGCTTCCCTCACTCACTGCTGTTCTCCCAGCGGCGAGGTTATTACAGAACATGGACCAGCGCGTGGACCCGTGCCAGAACTTTTACCAGTACGCGTGTGGAGGCTGGCTGGAGAAGCACGTGATCCCCGAGACCAGCTCGCTCCACAGCGTCTTCAACATCTTGAGGGATGAGCTGGAAATCGTGCTCAAGGGTCAGTGTCAGTGTCACCTCTGTGTGCGGAGAGACGTCCCGACTTCCATTTACTTCAAATGAAAACTTAATTCAATTTAATGTTCTGTTGTCTGTTTTGTTTTGTTTTGTTTTCCTTCAGGGGTTCTGGAGGCACAAAGTGAACGTGACCGGGAAGCTTTTAAGAAAGCCAAAGTGCTCTACAGATCGTGTATGAATGAGAGTGAGTGTTGTTTCGCTGGGACATCCTGTAGGACTCTAATCGCAGGAGCTTGCATAAGTATTTGCCCCCCCCCCTTGAACTTTTCCATATTTTGGAATGTTGCAATCTGGAAATTCAACTGGACTTAACTGGGAGAATAGGTCATTAATCTACACCAAACAGCCCATGATATTGGAGTGTGGATAAAAATGAATATATTTACATTTTTTAAATAAATAAGCAGTATAATAGTTATTTATTAGTTTAGGTTACTGAGTTTGCCACATTTACATAGAATACAAAAAGAGAATATTTTATTAATAATAATAATAATAATAATAATAATAATAATAATAATCTCATCTCATTATCTGTAGCCGCTTTATCCTGTTCTACAGGGTCGCAGGCAAGCTGGATCCTATCCCAGCTGACTACGGGCGAAAGGCGGGGTTCACCCTGGACAAGTCGCCAGGTCATCACAGGGCTGACACATAGACACAGACAACCATTCACACTCACATTCACACCTACGCTCAATTTAGAGTCATCAGTTAACCTAACCTGCATGTCTTTGGACTGTGGGGGAAACCGGAGCACCCGGAGGAAACCCACGCGGACACGGGGAGAACATGCAAACTCCGCACAGAAAGGCCCTCGCCGGCCACGGGGCTCGAACCCGGACCTTCTTGCTGTGAGGCGACAGCGCTAACCACTACACCACCGTGCCGCCTAATAATAATAATAATAATATGAAAATAATTATGAACAAATGAAATGTGGCAGCGGAAAGAAACAGGACTTGCATCCTGATTGCCAACTAACTCCTACATGCTAAAACATGGTTTTAGTAGAGACAGAGAGAGAAAGAGATGACAAAGGAAGGCTATCCATTCAAAACCAGATACTAAAAATTGAACGATTTCAGTGGATGAATGATAATGAGGAAAATATGAATCAATCAATATTATTACATTTTCATTAGACACTAACATGGAGTACTACAAGGTTCTCTATTATTAATGTAATAGTGAGTTACTGCATAAGCATTCCAGCTATGTAATTTGTTCCAGAGTTTGTTAGAGAACATACATTTAAGAAAAAAAAAAACCTTAATGAAAACCAAGGAGCTATCAAAACAAGCCCGAGACAAAGTTCTGGAAAAATATTCATCAGGGTTTGCCATATAAGTCCATAACATATGTTCATTTCAGTTCCAGCTTGGCTTGGAACACTACAAAAGTAAAAGTTCAAGGGGAGCAAATACTTACCCAAGGTGATGTATTTTGGCCAACTCACTAATATGAACGGACAGGATTTCTGAGGTGACTTAAAATCACGAAGATCATTTTAAATCATATTCCTAATTCAGAATCTAATCTGTATGCCTAAGAGATGTCCGGTTCATGCCGAAAAGGACGCTGCTTCACCAAAAGGTGGATTTTATCAAACCCTTTGTACTAATCTTTCCAAGGGGTGCCAATAATTATGGAGGGCCAATAATTATTGAACTTCATACTCCACATAATTTTATATTCTTACCTGGTAAACCTGGCCAGCTCACAAGCATGATATCTGACAGGGTTTGTGTGAGTATTTTTTTTTTAATAATAATAAAATAGATGTTGATAAATTTTACTGATACAATATCACACCATCAATATCACATGACATACTTTAATAGGATTAAAGCATTAGATAGAGAGGATTTTTAAAGTCATATTCATCATTAATTAATTTTACTGCTAACGGGAGGTGGATGGCTAATCGAAGCTAATTTTCACAGCTTGAGATTAAGTGTTTTTTAATCCATCAAAAAGACAACACTGTTTCGCCGATCAGGATCATAAGGACGCAACTCAACTTCCCAGGAAGAAAAATCATTTAAAAAAATCTAATTATTTAAAAGGAACGCAGTACTTTAACTGTGAGTTTTGTGAATCATTTAATGCTTCGAGAAAAAAACAAAGAAACAAATAAAATACAGTAGATACAGGTTTTGATTAACCCTTTACTTTTAATAAATGGAGTGATCACTTAAAAGCTGCATTTTGTCTTTACTTACATCATCTTTATCTTATATTAGACTTAGTTGGACGATCTAAAACATTTAAATGTGACAAATAAGCAAAAATGGGAGAAATACTTTTTCACAGCACTGTGTATAGATGCGAACTCCTGAGTAAGTAAAGGCACAAATCATTTCATCACCGGGGAGAAAAGAATAGTCAAGCAACAACACTTCAAATAAAGCTAAATCACAGGAGACGAGAACGATCCAGAGAAAATCGAAGCTTAATGATCGGAAGCAGCATGACACTGAGTGAGGCTGAATTTCAGGAAGGAGGAAGATCGAAAATTAAAGATCATGGTGCTCTAAAACCTGCTCCATAAAGATCTTCTGGTTGTCATATACAACTCTTTAAAAAGGCACTATTTCTGCTGTCAGTTTCCTGCCATTGGTTTGTTCCTGATGTGTAAATTGATCAAACTGCTGCCCCCTGCAGGTGTGATCGAACAGCGCGACTCGCAGCCCCTCCTCAAGCTCATTGAGCGTATCGGTGACTGGCCTGTTGCCTCTGAGGACTGGAACAACACAGCAGGTACCAAAGATACCAAGTCCCCCTGTGAGCCTACACAATAGGGGACAGCGGTGTCTCTGTTTTAGCTAAAACAATAGCACAGAGGCTGGAGTCTCAGCAAGATGATAAGGAGCAGATTGATTGGGAAGGTTGGCGCTCCAGGAGAGATGGGTTCAGGACAGGAGATTCCTGACCATGTTATGTGATGTCGTTGATGTGAGCAACAGGGTATATTTTATTACAAGACGACAGATGCTAAAAAAAATGCTAATTTTTTTTGTTGTTTATCTATTTGTGCTCGCAGACGAGTCCTGGAGTCTGGAGGACATGCTGGCGTCCCTAAACTCTCATTACAACAAGAAGGTTTTGCTGGAAATGTTCATTTGGCCTGATGATCGAGACTCAAGCCACCACATCATTCACGTAAAGATAACATTCTCCTGAATGGGTTTATTCCCAAAGAGCTTTATAGCCACTTAAATCCAGTATTCAATAAACTTTATGACACAGAAAATGAAATAGAGTGTGCCACTTCCAGTCCTTCCCATTTCCACAGATTGACCAGCCATCTTTAGGAATGCCCTCAAGAGATTATTACCTCAATGATGGCAACTACAAAAAGGTAAAATGTGCACCGTGTCTTTCTCAGTGATCTGCACAGCCACTCGACGCCCACATGATAATTACAGGGTTGAGCAGCAGCCTCTGTTTGTTTGTATGGGTAGGTGCGTGAGGCCTACCTGCAGTTCATGGTTTCCATGGCGAAAATAGTACGGGAGGACAGGAACCTCACCCAGGATGACGAGCGTGTGTGGGAGGACATGATGCAAGTGATGGAGCTGGAGAGAGACGTCGCGAATGTGAGTAACATCTGCGTCTGGTGATATCAGATGGAAGATAACACACAAGCTATTAGTGAGCGAATCTTTAAAGGAATACTCCGGTGTTACTCAAAACTCACTTAAAATGGAATCTGGGGCAGATGCTGAATTCCATGAAAAACTTTTACACTGTCATCATACATTTTGAAATAATAATAATAATAATAAAAATAATAAATGATTAAAATGTTATGAACGCAATAAAATACTCCGTGTTGTGCTGTTATAGGAAAATAATCAACAGCAAAGTGGCGTGAGGAAGCGGATTTACTGTTACCGCCCCAAAGTGTTTTATTTCTCTTATACCACAGCAATTTACCCTCGAGCATGATTTTTATTAAATAAAAATTAACTTAATACTTTTTATCTGCTAATAGCTACATTTAAATTATATTATGGTATATCAGATATATTCCATTCAGCTAGCATGATACTGAATGAGTTGAAGACGAGTAGCTGAATGGAATATATCTGATATATCACGAAAAAAGCCAGCTATTATTATTATTATTATTATAATACATACACATTCCTTTCGGGTGTTCAACACGTCTTTCTTTTGCAAAATTCTCTCAAAATCTTCCGTATTTAACAAAGCAAACCTGGCGGCCATGTTTGTTTAGAAATTGTCCCAGTCGCTTGCTAGCACGGAAGTTTTATGTCTCCGACGTGTGATGTCATGTTGTCTTGACAACCATGCAATATCGTAAACCATATTGAACACTCGTTCTCCATTGGGTAGAGTGACGTAATACACGTAGGATAAGTGACATGCTAACAATATTGCATGCTATCAAACCAAACGAATGAAACCTGCTAGAAGGGAATAGAACGCGTGTTTTTGTTCCATCGAAAAAGTGTCCTGTATGGATAATAATTAATGTTGTGGAACGGCCACGAAACAGGTCAGTTCCTGTTATAGCAGCTATAAACAGTCATCACATCACCAGTCTCACTTTTTTAACCCTCTCTCTTTCGCTGTCCTGAAGATGTCAGAAAGCTGTTACAAAGTGCTGATACCGGAGACTCCTTCTGTAAATAATAATAATAATAATAATAAACACCTCCTTCCAGAAAATGTCACCACATCAATGATTATACGTTATTCTCTTTGGCTAAACGTATTCTTTATTAAATAATAACGCTGGTTTTAATCTGTTAGATTATGAGATCATGTGCAGCACCTGCCATACAAGTCCCTGTGTAAGCAGTTAGATAGATAGAAAGCAGTAATGTATTCTCTAGCAACGAGTTCATTAATATGAATGAATCAACACCTTCTGACCAATCAGAATCCAGAATTCAACAGTGTTGTGTTATAAACAAATAATACAGATGATGACTCAGAGGAAAGGGGGTAAAAGTTGCCTTGTTTCTTCAGGCTACGTCTTCAGCCGAGGAACGCAACGACATCACTGTGCTGTACAACAAAATGACTCTACAGGACGTTCAGGAGACCTTTAACCTCGGCGTGAGTTTCTGACTCTCAGAGTTAAAGCTGCTGAGTGAGAGAGGAAACAGGGTGTAACACTGCGTCCGTCTCTCTCTCTCTCTCTCTCTCTCTCTCTCTCAGGGATTTAACTGGACCCGTTATATCCAGGGCATCGTGGCAGGCATTTCAATCACAGTGCAGCCTGACGAGCCCATCGTGGTCTACTGCTCACCCTACCTCGACAAGCTCAACAATGTCCTTTCAAGATACAACCGCAGGTCAGAACTCGAGCTCTGATGAACTATTTTTATAATTAATAATTAACAATAGTTAATAATTCATTGACTTGTCCAGGGTGTACCCCGCCTCTCGCCCATAGTCAGCTGGGATAGGCTCCAGCTTGCCTGCGACCCTGTAGGACAGAATAAGCAGCTATAAATAATGGATGGATGGATGGATGGATGGATGGATGGATGGATGGATAATAATTCATTCAAATCACATTCACTAAAATGGAATGCAATCCAAATGCATAATAATGCGTTGGCTATAATACAGTCAGCTCCAGAATTATTGGCACCCATGCTAAAAGATGGGTAAAAACGGAAAACAAATACGTCTTTGTTTTTGAGCTTAATCAGACAGTGAAAATATGAAAGAAGTCCAATCCTTCAGAAACAGAATGGGAACAACACGGGATACGGGAAAACAAAATGGGAGAAAGAACTAAACATAGAAATATCACAGGAGGACTGGCATTCAATGTGGAGCGCACAACATTCTTCCACAAGTTCAAAGAAGTGGAGAGAATTTGGTTGGAAAAATTTGACCCGTTTCTTCATTACACCACATATTAAAAGTAAACTATCCGAGTTACAGGAACAGTGCTGGAGGCGGAACGGAAACTTGGACACCAATCACCCCCATATCTTCTGGTCATGCCAAGAAATCCAAACATTTTGGGGAAATATATGTTTAACTCTAAGAAAGATCTTGGGATATGAAATTCCTAATAATGTTAAGGTCTTGTACTTTTGTACAAGACTGGTATCTATGTAAAATACTGCTAATGGCCTGTTAAAAAAAAAAAAAAAAAAAAAGAATTGGTATAAAGCTGAGTCCCCAAGCCTCAATCAGTGGATGGACAGAGTGAAAGAAATCGATGCAATGGAGAAGATGACATTCCACCTGAGGTCCAGAGGAGCAATCTTTCCCAGAAAATGGGAGAAATGGACTGGCTACTGTATATCAAAGGGATAGAGGATGCGACCTGAACAATGGACAATTAAGGACACTGGTCATGATATATCACGACAATACAAACTTAGGTGACCCCACTTTTTTTTTTCAGTCTGTAAAGCCCGGCGTACACGGGCGACTTCTTGTCGCAAGCGTATTGCAGTTTTTGGACACAGGTTTCCCCTCTCGGGTAGCTGCATGTGTGTGTTATCTGTGACCAGTGGGTGATTTGGGGAGGGGGATGCAAGTCACGTGGAAATCACATGACTACTTCGCGGGCAGGGGTTGGCTTAGCCTTTGGAGGTGATCGCTTTGTTATCGCAAAGACACGCACACGCGGCGATATCTCTGCAACAAGTCAGCAACTGGCGATTTTTTTGTTGCAGAATAGCAAGCATGTTTGATACCCGCGATCTGTCACAAGCAACAGAAAATCGCCGTCGCAAATATCCGCACGCAAAGCAATTTTTCGTTTGAGTCAAAAAGTTGCACGACCAAGCGACGGAAAATCGCTCATGTGCACCGGGCTTTATTGTTTGCTTGTCCCATATTATGCTGAAAATACTAAATAAAGAGTTATTTTAAAAGAAAAGAAAGAAGTCCAATCTTTTTCTATTTTAATTCACACATCATTAAGGGAGGGCGGCACGGTGGTGTAGTGGTTAGCGCTGTCGCCTCACAGCAAGAAGGTCCGGGTTCGAGCCCCGTGGCTGGCGAGGGCCTTTCTGTGTGGAGTTTGCATGTTCTCCCCGTGTCCGCGTGGGTTTCCTCCGGGTGCTCCGGTTTCCCCCACAGTCCAAAGACATGCAGGTTAGGATAACTGGTGACTCTAAATTGACTGTGAGTGTGAATGGTTGTCTGTGTCTATGTGTCAGCCCTGTGATGACCTGGCGACTTGTCCAGGGTGAACCCCGCCTTTCGCCCGTAGTCAGCTGGGATAGGCTCCAGCTTGCCTGCGACCCTGTAGAACAGGATAAAGCGGCTACAGATAATGAGATGAGACATCATTAAGGGTGCTAATAATTCTGGAGTTGAATCGATATCATCATGAGATCTAATCTACTGTACTAATCCTGTATGTATGTTTTATGTTACGTTATACTTCTTATAAGCTCTCGTTGTGTCTTTATGCATGCCAGTTTTGTAAAATAATAATAATAAGAGGAAGAATCTTGATTGGTATATAATTTTTAGAGGGGTACACATGAACAATGACAAGATTAAACAAAGTATTTATGAGCACAATAATAACACCAAATAATTAAAAAAAAAAACCACAACAACTATGACTTGGCAGTTCTGAGAAATTAATTTCATACAAAATTACTTACGATAAAAAAAAAAAAAACGGTGAAATTAAATGAGCATTGAAACATCTGGCTAATGTATTATTATAAATGTAACACAGGACTGTGCAGAATTACCTGGTCTGGATGCTGATCATGGAGCGAGTCAGCAGCTTGAGTCGACGCATGAAAGAGGTCCGAGCTCACTACAGAAAGGTGAGAGATCACTCCATGGGCAAACTGCACACTGATCACCCTGTATACAGGACTTTCCCTCTAATATTTCCTCGCTCTACTCTTACCTTACTGTTTTTATGTTCACACAATACTCAGGCTTTACACGGCACCACGGTGGAGGAGGCACGCTGGCGTGATTGCGTGCGCTACGTCCAGAACAACATGGAGAACGCAGTAGGGGCTCTGTACGTACGCGAGACCTTTGCTGGAGACAGCAAGCGCATGGTGAGCCTTCATAAAGGACGCATAGACGTAGACAGGAAACAGAATGAAATCATCCTTGCTTCACTGGATTATCTCACCTGGATACTATACACTCACCGGACACTTTAAAAGGAACTTGTTCTTGATCCCTGTTCTTGGCTGCAGGAGTGGAACCCAATGTGTTCTTCTGCCGTTGCTGTTCTGCTTTTCTGCTCACCACGTTTGTAACAAGTGATTTATGAGTTACTATATCCTTCCTGGCAAAAAAGCTTGAACCGATCTGTCCATTTTCCTCTGACCCTCTCTTATCAGCAAGGCGTTTGTTTCCATGCACAGAACTGTCGCTCACTCACTCACTCACTCACTCACTCACTCACTCACTCACTCACTCACTCACTCACTCACTCACTCACTCACTCACTCACTCACTCACTCACTCACTCACTCACTCGATGTTTGTTTTCCGCACCATTCTGTGTAAAGTCTAGAGACTGTTGTGTGTGAAAACCCCAGGAGATCAGCAGTTTCTGAAATACTCAAACCAAATACTCATCTGGCTCAAACCAACACCCATACCACAGTGAAAGAAAGTCACACAAAAATTGAGATCGTAATTTTTCCCATTCTGATATTTGAACATTAACTGAAGCTCTTGATTTGTATCTCAGATCTTTTCCATCTTGTATGTAATATAGCAACCAGCAAATTCAAGTGAAAAACAAACAGAAATGTTTTAGGGGGAAAAACACAATTTCTAATCACCTGGTTACAGAAGTGTGCATGCTTGTAATACAGCACTCGATCTTTTTGGGTCAGAGCCTCCCAACTTAACTTAAAAATGCTCCAGCTCTGTCAGATTGTCTGCGGATCTCCTGTACACAGCCCTCTTCAAGCCAGTTCACAGGTTTTTGATCGGATTTAGCTCTGGATTCTGACTGGATCATTCCAAAATGTCCATCGTCTTCTTCTGAAGCTGTTGGCTCGTATTAAAATTAAAATAGACTAGTATTTTTGAGCTATCCACAATTCTGTCTATCTTGATCAGAGACCCAGCCCCGGCTGAAGAGAAACAGTCTCGTAACATGATGCCGCCACCACCATGCTTCACTGTGGATATGGTGTTCTCTAGGTGTTAAGTTGTTTTGTTTTTGCACCAAACTTTTAGAATCTTTTAGAATTATATCCAAAAAAAGGTTTTCTCGGCCTCTTCAGACGATAGGACATTTTGCCACATGGTTTTGGAAAATTCTGAGTCAAGGCTTCGTCCTTCTTCCTTGTCACAGAGCTTTTCCTCGCCACTGTCGCCTCTTGGTTGTTCATTAGAGATCTAAATCTACATCTGGATTTCTGTAAACCAGCTTTGTGATAATGTTGACTGTTAAAAGAGCAGTAATGATAAAATGAGAACACTTGCTGATGTGCTTCAACCTGAGGCTGCTGGTGATGAACATACATTTCTACATTCACACATTTCTAAAGTCAATAAACAACAATCTCTTCACTGTTATACAGCAAATCACATATTGAGTGTCTTCAAGTGTACTTTACTTTATTTGCCATCGAAACGGTTTCCTTTTCTGTCCAGGTTGGGGAATTGATCAGAAAGATTCAGGATTCTTATGTGGAAACATTAGAAGAGCTGAACTGGATGGATGATCAGTCGAAGGAGAAGGCAAGAGAGAAGGTGAGACAGTCATAATACAGGATAATTCAGACATTAGGCACATGAGTGTCTGAGTTGAAGTGTTTGTCCAGAAATTTAATTCTCAGCAACAAGCCGAACAAATACCATAAATATAAATAAAGCAGAGTGTTTTACGTTCCGTCATTCATCGTAGACGACAAAAACCGTCAAAATGTTGATGCTAAAACATTAAATAAGGAATAAAACACGACAGGCTTAGCTGAAATTTCCAATAAAAGTGCATCCTGAAGTATTTGCTACCACAGCAATCTGCTGACGATTACAATGTTTAATTTACTAGCTAATGACGAATCATACTTTTATCCATTTATAGTTGCATTTAATGTTGAACAGCCATGAAAGAAGTTAGTTCCTGTTTTCTCATACATTATAGCAGCTATAAACAGTCGTTCTCTCACCATCCTCTCTCTCTTTCTCTCGTTTTTTTTTGTACTCTGCTGAAGTCAATAAGACAAACAGAAGCAGCTTGTCATGTTACTGAGAAACCACAAAGTATAAACTCTTCAGGTGACTGTGAGCTGTTTTGTGTAGACATACTGTATATACACACATCATCCCAATGACGTCCATTTCAGGTTGTAACACTACAAAATAAGGTAAATACTTAAATTCAAAACACTATAAATATTATTTAATACAACATTTACCTGTGTGGGTGGCACGGTGGTGTAGTGGTTAGCGCTGTCACCTCACAGCAAGAAGGTCCGGGTTCGTGGCCGGCGAGGGCCTTTCTGTGCGGAGTTTGCATGTTCTCCCCGTGTCCGCGTGGGTTTCCTCCGGGTGCTCCGGTTTCCCCCACAGTCCAAAGACATGCAGGTTAGGTTAACTGGTGACTCTAAATTGAGCGTAGGTGTGAGTGTGAATGGTTGTCTGTGTCTATGTGTCAGCCCTGTGATGACCTGGCGACTTGTCCAGGGTGTACCCCGCCTTTCGCCCGTAGTCAGCTGGGATAGGCTCCAGCGACCCTGTAGAACATATATTTATCATTTAAAAAAAAAAGCTGAGTAGCTTTTAGTTCACATTTTCCTGTTTCTTTTCCTAATTTTTGTTCTCACTCTGCTAGATATCACATCACACACTGCCTTCTTATATTTCTGTCTCATTATCGGTCTTGTAGTCTTGTATACTTTTGAGTGCAAACTTCTGCACTCAGCTGTATATCCGTAACTTCATGCACTACACTGTCAGAAGTAGGGGTGCAGTTACAGTACGAGTCCATTTCTGTCCCCCAAGGTACAGTCTACACTAATGTACCCCCTAGGGCTCTTTATTGGACCTCAAGGTAACTATGTGTACCTTTTAAGGGCCAAAAGGTTACATATATATATTCCCAAGCAGTATATAAAGGGGGCGGCACAGTGGTGTAGTGGTTAGCACTGTCGCCTCACAGCAAGAAGGTCCTGGGTTCGAGCCCCGTGGCCGGCGAGGGCCTTTCTGTGCGGAGTTTGCATGTTCTCCCCGTGTCCGCGTGGGTTTCCTCCGGGTGCTCCGGTTTCCCCCACAGTCCAAAGACATGCAGGTTAGGTTAACTGGTGACTCTAAATTGAGCGTAGGTGTGAATGTGAGTGTGAATGGTTGTCTGTGTCTACTGTATGTGTCAGCCCTGTGATGACCTGGTGACTTGTCCAGGGTGAACCCCGCCTTTCGCCCATAGTCAGCTGGGATAGGCTCCAGCTTGCCTGCGACCCTGCAGAAGGATAAAGCGGCTACAGATAATGAGATGAGATAATGAGATGAGTATATAAAGGGTACAAGTAAGTAGCTTAAAGACGGAACTGATCTAGTGAGAAACCACTGTACCACTAAAGGCACAATAATGTACTTTATTTTCTGAGTGTATAAAGCTCTAATATAAACACTTCAGCAGTTAACTGTGCACTATACTCTATCAATATTTATCAGGATTAATACTATAATCAGGATTAACTGTGAAGCTCAGACTTTGATAGATCCCTGTTCTTTAAATAAAACAGGGTGCCCACTCACACCTGATTGTCATCCCATTGACTGAAAACACCTGACTCTAATTTCACCTTCAAATTAACTGCTAATCCTAGAGGTTCACATACTTTTGCCACTCACAGATATGTAATATTGGATCATTTTCCTCAATAAATAAATAAATGACCAAGTATAATATTTTTCTCTCATTTGTTTAACTGGGTTCTCTTTATCTACTTTAGGACTTGTGTGAAAATCTGATGATGTTTTAGGTCATATTTATGCAGAAATATAGAAAATTCTAAAGGGTTCACAAACTTTCAAGCATCACTGTATTTTAAAAAGAATAGTTTTTAAACAGAATGTCTTAAATGTGAACCTCTTATCTGAATAGTAATTATTAAAAGGTACTTGAATTAGAGAACATTAAATATGGAACATATTATCTCAACAAATTTTGAAACTCCTTTTGGTGTCAGTACTTGAACCCACACAGACCTGACGCTTGCACGACCTGGGATTTCATCGTCCAGGTTCATAATTTTTGTGGAACTTTGAAGTTGAAATGTGTCTAATTTTTTGATCATGTGTAAGAAATACTTATCATTATTAAATATCATATATGACCTAATATTATATCTAAGATCTAAGACTGTACGGCCTCTGTTGGGTTTGGATTGCACCGTATATATTCTGTATTGTACAATAACTAATTTATAATTTTGGGATTTTAATATGCTGCCCTGAGCTGATAAGGATGTTTCATGTTTCAGGCGATGGCCATTTCAGAGCAAATTGGTTATCCGGATTATATCCTGGAAGAGGACAACAAGAAGCTGGATAAAGAGTACATCCATGTAAGCTGTGAAGTTACTCATCTCATCTCATTATCTGTAGCCGCTTTATCCTTCTACAGGGTCGCAGGCAAGCTGGAGCCTATCCCAGCTGACTACGGGCGAAAGGCGGGGTTCACCCTGGACAAGTTGCCAGGTCATTTAAAATAAAAAAAAAAACAACTCTTGTCCATGTGGTTTACCTCAAACAAAACCGATACACACCGTCCTTTCTTTTGTCTACAGCTGAAGTTCAGTGAAGAGAGCTACTTTGAGAACGTTCTGGAAAACCTTCGAGCAACCGCTCAGAAAGCTCACAAGAAGCTACGGGAACCTGTTGATCCAGAACAGTGCGTTACAGCTAAACATACTAAAACTAATACAGTACATAAGAATGCTTTCACATGAGTTTTTCATCTGCCAGCGCACATTTTAAATATATTTAAGCAATATGTTTATTTTAGTCAAAGCTGTGTGTCGAGTCATGATCAATCAATTCCCACTGGGGAGGGTGAAGAGGGTGGAGTGCTATCTACCCTCTTCCACATACACGATTTCACAGATATGCACAATTGGCTAGTGTCACTGTGATTAACAAATAATTATTCTATCCACACTCACTGGATATGAGCAATCACGCGCTCTGATTGGCTACTCTACTACTAGGCTATCAGCTCATATACCATGAGTAGAGAAAAACAAAATGGCGGAGCGTGTTGCTGAACCAACTAAGGATGAAATAAAAACTACTCAAAAACAAAACCCCAAAAAATACAAAAAAAAAGCAAGAAAATATGGAATAAAAGTATTTGATGGTAAGAATGTATTTTTTAAAATTATTTTTCAAGAATTATTATTATCGCATTTTTCACAAATTGCTCCTGTCATTTCGCCAGTTTGTTTACATTCTAAGTGGAAACGATTTTGTTGGACGTTTTGTATAATAATAATAATAATAATAATAAGTTCAACTTATATAGCGCCTTTCAAGAAACCCAAGGACGCTTTACAATTATAGACAAAGAAAAAATAACAAAAAATAATAAATAAATGAATGAATAAATAATAAAAAAATAAAAGTGAAAAGTCCACCAAGTAGGGTCAGGATGTAATTCCAGTGGTGTAGCAGCCACAGTCCCACCAAAAGGCGCATGAAAACAAGTCCCACATCTCCAGCACAGCCGCCGTGACGCTGTCAGCCACATCGCTCAAACACCACGCCATGGATCCACAAAGTGAGCACAGAAGCTCCGCCACGCAGAGTGCTGGTGTGTCCCAAACCACCTGCACAGCCGCCGCGACGTCACCGAGCAACATCGCTCGGAACATCATGCCAAGCATTAAAGCGCAGAGCGCTAGACAACCACGAATGTTAAATGAGCAGCGAGCTCACTGCAGTCCACAGCTGGGAGCGCAGGCATCGCCTACGGCGAACCAAGACCTAGAGGGAACCAACGCCCAAACTGGGTCCGGAGCTACACCACAACCGGCGGACAAAACACTCAAACAAACATCAAACTACACAAACACACAGAAAAAAAAAAAATGAAAATTGAAAAAGAAAGAAAAAAAAGTTTTAGTGTATAAAGTTTTTATTGAACAAATTTGCAAAAAATGAAAATAAAAATGCTCCGTTTCTCAAAATCCCGTGAATGTGGATAGAATAAAACAGTTATTCCACTCAATCTCGGTGCTACGCGCCTCGTCGGCGATCAGCTCATGTACGACTTGATTTTGTGGAATAACTGTTAAAGGGTTAGACAGTATGCCCCTCCCACCTACTTTCCTTTGCCTGGCTCTTGTATTGCTCCGGCATTGTTATGATTTCAACTCACACTCTCCTGATAAACGTGCGAATGCTTTTTTCTTCCTTCATTACTTGGGAGGTTTCCTGACCCATCAAGTCACAAGTTGAAGGTCAAGTAGGAAAAACAAACATGGAGGACAAAGTGCTGTTGAAAAATAAGTCTTGTTAGTGAACAAGTACAAAAAGATTTACGTCATGTTGAGTCAGATTGAAAATATTTGTGACTACAGTGAAAGCAAATAACGTCATGTGGAGTAATAAGGAAAGATGAAGGCTCATGATGAAGCCATGTACCGTTTGTCCATCCAGCTGTATTCATTATATCAATATTTTCTCAGGTGGATCATCGGTGCAGCTGTAGTCAATGCTTTTTACTCTCACAACAGAAATCAGATTGGTAAGTCTACAATAATAAAAGGAACGTTTTGCAAAGACACTGATAAATGTAATAATGATGATGATGATGATGAGTTAACTAGTAATACAAAATTCTGCTGAACTCAGCTGACTTTCTACACCACAGGATGACAAACTTAAAGCTCTAAACACCAAACTCACAGTTGAAGAGGAAGTTGCTTCTGGTCACACTGCTTTCTAGTTGCGTCCTCCATCTAAACGCCTCTTTAGCTCACTGCAAATAATGTCTGTAATGCACATAAGGCTTTTTTTTTCCCCTTGTAGATAATATAAAGCTAGTTTCAGGCTCCAGTGCACACAAAGCTGTTGCTAAAAGTGATGCGTTGAAGGCACGGAAAGCGTGCTGTTCACGCTGGGTTAATACATAGACTGCAAAAGCTGGGTGATTATGCAGATTTTCAGCTGGAGTAATTTCCACATAATTACTCTGAGATTGCACATTTTAATGTTCCTGGACATTCTGGGAAACACTTCAGGCTAAATTGCTATTCTGGAGACAGAGAGGCAGCTGGAGGCAGAGGGCTGGTGGAAAAATGGAGAAAAAAAAATATATTAACATCTTTACTGCGCTTCTCTGCATTCAGCAAAAGCACTAATGGTTCAAACATACAGATATTTTATGTTCAGCTGATCTTAGCATCTCTCTCTCTCTCTCTCTCTCTCTCTGTCGCAGTGTTTCCTGCTGGAATTTTACAGCCCCCTTTCTTCAGTGAGAAGCAGCTCCAGGCCTTAAACTTTGGAGGAATTGGAATGGTTATAGGACATGAAATCACTCACGGCTTTGATGACCATGGCGAGTCACCAATTGTCAATTCTTCCTTGGATTATTCATAACAATTTCATCAATCTTAGTCAGATTAACAGTTAACTCCAGAAGTATTGGCACGGACTTTTTTTTTTTGTTTAAGCAGTACCTTGTACAGCTTTACATGAGGTTTCATTCAGGGCTGAGGATATAGAGAATAGAGAAATTGCACACGTCAGGGTTCAGAGCTGGTGATTTGCATAATCTGAATGCCTTAAATACGTGCGTAACTCGACTCTAAATACGAGCAACTTTCCCTCTGTAAATATTGCCATAACATTTTTACATAAGCTGCTGATTATGAATCAGTATACTGGTCTAGTTTTTTTTCCAAAATTTTTGGTAACCATTAATACTTATGCCGCTTTTCCACTACAAACGCGGCTGAGTCGGGCTGAGCCGTGCCGTGCTGAGTCGAGCTGAGTGGGGCTGTTGGAGTTGCATTTTGACTACAACCGCGCTGAACCGTGCTGGCTGGAAGTGGGTGGACACATTGGGTGGAGTTAGCGAAAGTGGGTGGACGTCAGGTGATGTCGTTAAGCGGCGCAAACAGTGACGTCAGTGAGCTTTTAAGCGGTAGTCTCACGACCCGAATAGTAAACAATAAACATGGAGGACATGGAGTCGTTAGTGTTGCTGGTCTTGGTGCTGTGGCTTGTTGTCACCGACAACGCGGACAGATACTGGCAAGAGCGTATAGACGAGGCGAGGCGCATAAGGCTTCAGAAATTCTCGTAATTCGTAATTCTTCTCCTTCCGGGTTTGCGGTGTTTACAGATCCCAGCGCGCTCGCGGGGCGTGTGTGGGCATGTGAGGACACTCCTCCTCACCAATCAGTGCACAGGGGAGTGTCTGCTCACGCCCCCAGCCTCAGTCGGCACGGTTTGGCTCGCTTCAGCCCCACTCCAAAACCGTGCGAGTTTTAGGGGCTAAGCAGGGCTGAAGCGAGCTGAGTCGTGCTGTTTTTTGGTAGTCGAAACGCGAGCCGTGTCGGGCTGAAGTGAGCTGAAGCGAGCTGAAGTGAGCTGAAAAAGGGTAGTGGAAAAGGGCCATTAGTGAAGCATTTAGTAAAGAGAATGATTGGGCAGTTCTTCAGCAGAGCGGCCAAAATTATGAAATGATTAAGACTGCCTTCACTTGTCAGCTCAGTGATCTTGCTAAAGTATGGAAGCCGAGGCAAAATATACTAAAAACCATATTTAAAAATCATCACCCCAATTATAGCAGCATCGCTTCAGAGAAATCTTGGTTTGAATTTTAAGAAATGAAAGTTCAGTTTTTCTGACGTAATTCCGTGACTGACTTTTCTTTCCTCGTAAAAGATTTTGCATTCAGAGTTAAACTGACAATTTTCTGTGCTTTTTTAGGGACAAAAGATTAACACTCCCACACATACAGTGTGAAATTTTTATTTCAAGGGATCCTCCAGTGGACTGATTTTCAAACATATTTTTGTAAAAATTAGTTGTAGATTTCAAAAGTCAAACTTTCATTTTCAGATACCAAATAGTTGTTGAGAAAAAAAATGCCTTTTTTGGGGGGGGGGGCTTCCTGTGGTAGTGACGTACGCGATGAGGTCAGGTAGCGGTTGCTTGGATCCAGTTTCTGTCGGTGACCCTTTGCTGGAGCTGAGCAAGCACACTGCATTTTCTCTAATTCCAGCTTGTGCATTCTTTTTAGCATCATCGTGGCATTTATACGCTACACAATGAGGTATACTTGTTTAAAAACTGATAAATTCAGTAAAAATACTTGTAAAATTAGCAAAACTATGATGCAAACAGAGAATATAAACCGCTGAGTTGCTCCAGGCGACCGCTACCTGACGTCATCGCATATGTCACCACCGCAGGAAGCCCATCCCGTATTCTAAAAAAACCAAAAACAAACAAAAAACTATTTGGCCTCTGAAAATGAAAGTTTGATTTTTGAAATCTGACTAATTTTACTTTAATACCTCGAACTCTCTCGAAAGTGTCATCGCCGAATCGGCGCTTGGCGAACCATATCATGCCATGTTTCCCTCTGTCTTGCCAAGACCCAGATGTCTGCAGGGGTGAGATCAAAGTTCTTGAGGAATGTTTTCCTCTGACCTCCCCGGGCTTTCTTTCCCACGATCCTTCCACTGAGGCTGAGGTCTTCAAGTGCTTGTTTTCTCACACAGTGACCAAGAAACTTGAGCTGCCGTTGATCAATCGTATGGAGTAGCTCACGCTCCATACCGACCCGTCGGAGGACCTCTTCGTTTGTAACGTGGTCCACGTATGAAATGCGGAGCATCCTGCGGTAAAACCACATCTCTGCTGCCTCAATATTTCTACAAGTCTCAGTGGTGAACGTCCATGATTCACAGCCGTACAGAAGAGTTGACCATACATAGGACTTGAGCCGCTAGATTTTGATCTTCATCGAGAGCTTGCGATCAGTGAAGATCGAGTGCATGTTGCTAAAAGCATCCTTCCCTATTCCAATTCGTCTACGGATCTCTTTCTTACATCGCGCGTCCGAGGTGACAATGGCGCCGAGGTAACTGAACGAGGATACTTGGTCAATAGAGTTGTTTCCATGGCGTAGCTGGCACGTCGGTGGGATCTCTGATTTCGAAATGACCATGGTTTTTGTCTTCTTTGTATTGACATTAAGACCAAGGCGCTGGCTGGCATCAACCGTAGCATCGAAGAGGGACTGGAGCTCTTCCTCGGACCAAGCCAGCAGGACGATATCGTCAGCGTATCTGAGATTGTTTATCTTGACGCCGTTGATAATGATGCCTTCAGGTCTTTCTTCAAGCTCGCGTAGGATACCATTAATACCATTATCTTGAGTACTGCAACTTAAAAAGGTACCACGTTTTGCTGTGAATGTACAGTAATTTTGTTACTGAAGAACTACCCAATAGTCACTTTCTAATGTCTAATGAGTTTGGAGAGATTTTTAGAGAATCTTGGACTCCTCTATACTTCATTTTAAACTCACCGATATTAGGTTTATACTTTTAGAATTGTTTGCATTTAAAGGTCAGAGCAAGGTAATTAAACTCCAGTTCTTTCTATGTTTTTTTCCTAAACATTATAATATTCCTCAAGAAGGGTACCAATAATTTTGGAGTTAGCTGTATATCCCTTTGTGTATACACCAAGTGTGGGATTTTAATCATCACAGGTTGTGTAATCTTCTGCACAGTTTGAGCAACATCAACCAGCTGTATTACTTTTAATGGATGTAGACGTAACAAACCTTCTTCTTTCGCACACACTCTTCCTTCCCGCAGGTCGTAACTTTGACAAAGATGGAAACATGTACAACTGGTGGAGCAACTTCTCCACAGAGCAGTTTGAGGAACAGTCCAAATGCATGGTGCAGCAGTACGGCAAATTCAGCTGGAAGCTTGCAGGAGGTCAAAATGTAATTTAACACTTGTTTTAAGTTCATCAAAGCCCTATTTTAGTGATTCAAAGTCGTAATCTGACACCTTTACACGATTGAAAGGTTGGGGATTAAATCAGGGGTTAGATCAGATGTAGTAAGATTGTAACATTTTCTGTCCCTCTTTGGTCCAGGTGAGTGGCATCACCACGCTGGGGGAGAACATTGCCGATAATGGAGGAGTGCGGCAAGCGTATAAGGCGTACATGAAGTGGGTGGAGAGGGAAGGTGAAGAGCCTCATCTTCCTGGTGTGGACATGGATCATAAGCAGCTCTTTTTCCTCAACTTTGCCCAGGTGAGTGACAGGCAGTAATGCAAGATGGTGGGGTGGAGATGAAGTGCCTCCTCAATCTGCACATGGGCTCAGGGCTGATTTGACTTTCACATGACAGGACTGATAACGAAGTCAAGCTCCTGGGAGGTGTGTTGTGAAATAGCCCAATTCCAGGAGCTGAAACGAATCAAAGCTTGAACATCGCAGTCAACATAAAGACATGCCTATAATGTGAAGAAGGTTATTTTTAGCGATAATGTAATCCCTTTAGGTCTGGTGCGGAGCCTGTCGCCCTGAATATGCCATCCAGTCCATCAAGACCGACCCCCACAGTCCTCTGGAGTACAGGTATATTCCTCCATAGAAAGCTTACACTGAGTCGTGCATGATGAACAGGATGTAATCTGTACTTTATATAACCATTATACCACAACGCTACTGAATTCACATTTCTGATTGGTTAGAAGGTGTTGAGTAATTTCCTATAACGGTGATGCTGACAAAAGTGCAGCTGCAAATCACAGCACTTGTTCTAATACGTTATCGTTTCTATAATAACAGCTCATTCACAGGGATTTTTATGGCATGTGATCCAAGTAAATGGATAAAAAAAAACGTGTAATGGTTTATGTGGTGAAGTTTTTCTGTGACAAGACGTCGACTTAACGTTTATCTAAGGAGTCTACAGTGAAAAGTCAGAGTGAAAGCTGTTTCAGGACAGAGGAGTTTACGCTTTCTTGACAGCTG
The DNA here is from genome assembly GCF_027579695.1 of Neoarius graeffei. Lineage (NCBI taxonomy): Eukaryota > Metazoa > Chordata > Actinopteri > Siluriformes > Ariidae > Neoarius > Neoarius graeffei. The sequence goes on along the minus strand of NC_083594.1, from coordinate 3,470,350 downwards.
TGTGTTAACTTCGAGAGAGATTTAAAAACGAGAGGCTGGTGAGGGAATGACTGATTATGGCTATAGCAATAACATAACTGATAACAGGAGATAACTTGTTTCACAGACGCTCCGTAACATTAATTATTCTATCCGCATTCGCTGGATATGAACAATCATGCGCTCTGATTGGCTACTCTACTACCAGGCTATCAGCTCATATACAGTGAGTAGAGAAAAACAAAATGGCGGAGCATGTTGCTGAACCAACCGAGGACGAAATAAAAACTCTTCTTGAAAACAAAATCCCAAGAAATACCAAAAAAAGGAACAAAATATGGAATAAAAGTATTTGATGGTAAGAACATTTTTTTTTAATTTATTTATTTTCCAAGAATTATTATTATAGCAATTTTTCACAAATCGCTCCTGTCATTTCGCTGCTTTGTTTACATTCTGAGCAGAAATGATTTTGTCGGACGTTTTGTATAAAGTTTTTATTTATGAATTTGCAAAAAATAAAAATACTCTGTTTCTCAAAATCCGGTGAATGTGGATCGAGTACAACAGTTATTCCACTCAATCTCGTCGTACATGGTTTATTGTTAACTCGGTGCTACGCACCTCGTCAGCTATCAGCTCATGTACGACTCGATTTCATGGAATAGCTGTTAAATAACTATAAACGGATAATAGTACAACGTGTCACACTTTAATACATTTTTTAAAAAATTATTTGTTGATGAGCTGCTATGGTATAAGAGGAATAAAACACTTTACCAGTAAATTTGCTTCATCGTACCACACTGTCGTTAATGATTAATTTACGTCGTCAATATAACAGCTCTACACAGGGTGGCTCATTACACATAAACCATGACTTTTTCAACATAGGTATGTTATAAAATATGGATGTGTGAGCATAAATAATGATCCAGACCATGCCGTCTCTATTCCTGTCTCACCATATTAGGGTTTTGGGCTCCTTGCAGAATTTCGAAGCCTTTTCCGAGGCGTTCCAGTGCCGGAGAGGTACGCCTATGAACCCAGAGGAGAAGTGCAGAGTGTGGTAGTCTGAGTAGACCCTAAAGGCTGCGATTTCTTTCCACCAAGGCAGCATATTATATATGAGTTGCCTTAATGTGTGTCTGTTGAAAGAGATAAGAAGGAGGTTATTATGAACGCTAGAAAAAACTGTTATTATATGAGTAAGCAGAGGATGAGTGCAATGAAAGCAGGGTGGAAAAGAAACACTTTGAGTGCCGTTACTTAAGATAAGTTAAAGTATTTGTTTTGTATATTTGTGGGTCATGTGTAAATATTCTGTACTGATTCCAGAGGCGGATATGATGATATACACAGCTGCTGCCTTTGATAGTGGACACATTTCCTAATATTTGGACAGATTTGCTGATTTTTAATGTGTATTGCTGGCTTTAAATGTGGTAAGCACTTCACAAAGAAAGTTTCACAAGATCCAACAACCAGCCAAAAGCTCACGGCTTCTTTAGGCTAGAAAGGTTCAAATTAAATCCCAGGATGTCTCTTTTGGCAAAGTGCAGCCTTAAAAAAGTTATGATGGAGACAAGATATTTTTAAAAAGAAAGAAAAGAAAAGAAAAGAAAGAACAATATATTTATTATTATTAGACGTGTTAGTGAGCTGTAAATGTGAGCTATAGCGCCTCCATCAGGTCAAATAATTACCTGAAGACTTTAAGACTGTTAAATTCATCATGCTTTATCACATTTTGACACATCTGTGGGAAATAATTACTAAAAACAGCTTTATTATTATGCCGAATACATTTAGTTACCATTCCAAACAGGAAGGATCATTCAGTCTAAATCACAAAAAGGGAGTAAAAATATCCTTTCGTGTTTATGATTTTATCACCAAAAGGTAGGGGAGAGCGGGGTAAGATGAGCCACTTTTTACATTTTTCATCATAACTACATGTTAAAGCCATTTTTGCTTCCAGTCTACACACCATACCAAATTTCAAAGTGTGCTGTTACTATCTGAGCAAAAAATAATTGATAAGCTCTTATGGTTAGAGTGATATTACCTCTTGAAAAAAAAATGTCAAGTGGCTCAACTTACCCCATGCACGGGGTAAGATGAGCCACTGTGTGGGGTAAATTGAGCCAACACAAAACATGTTAGGTTAACAAAGTAAACAACTTTTATTATTAGAAATGCAATCAGTGAATCAAGTCAAGTCAATCAAGTGGGGGATAGGGCCGTTGCATAGAGAAGGGGAGATGAAGAGAGAGGTGATAGAACGAGATGGGATAGGGAGGGATAGATAGATGGATAGAGAGAGATGCATAGATAGATAGAAAGACGGATGGTTAGAGAGGGAATGAGAGATATACTATATTATAGAAATTACTAAAACAGTAGAACAGTGCCAAAAAATCTTATTTCTTTCAGTAGGTTAAAACATTGCTAAAACATGCAGCAATCATTCCATCAATCATTTCATCATTATTCAATGTTCCAAGCGTTCAAATTGCAAGGGAACACCATTTGCCTCTCCCTCCGTGCTGTCCCCCCAACAGTAAAGGGGTGGGGCAATTTTTTCACAATATCCTATCTTGACAGGACAGCCTTATCTTTCTCTTTGAAGACAAAGGTCGGCTTTCTTGCAGAGCCATGGCATGACCGGCTTCTTTTGACAAATCTTGCGTCTATTTCGAAGACATCCAATTTGATTATCTGGCCAATGAAGAAATGCACTTTCTTCTTCCCTGTGAATTTTGCCACAACATAATCCCCCACATCTAACAACTGGTCTTCCTCATCTGATGTCATATATATATATATATATATATATATATATATATATATATATATATATATATATATATATGTTGTTGTCATATATGACCAGTAAATGTGAAAACTTAAGTGTCATCCATATTGGGTAAGCTCAGCCACCAATGGGGTAAGTTGAGCCAGTGGCTCAACTTGCCCCACATCTAATGGCTCGTCTTACCCCGTGGCCACCATTTTGTAGAAAAATGCTAATAAAGGGGATTAGGCTAATCAAAATTATTTTTATTAGCATTCATATCATAGCTTAGAAAGCCACTAACTTAACCCTAATGTGTCTAAATATTATTCTACTTTTGTCTTCTCTAAATCATCTTCACTGTGGACAAACATGGAATTGACTTAGAAAGCACAAAAACACATTTTTATAAATATCTCCCTCACCTAGTTTGACATGTGGTGCTCCTCTCCACAAGTGTAAGTAAATGGTCCCGCCCCCCCTTGAATGTGGTCACATGGTCACATTTGTTTACTGTTTCTTAGAAACAGGGGGTGGCTCATCTTACCCTCTGGCTCATCTTACCCCGCTCTCCCCAACCCTGAATATAAAAAGAAAAAAAATTGAGATCATCTTAATTAGGGAATTTAGACAGATTTATAAAGAATTAGCACTAAAGTTATATTTTTATAAGTATTTAAGTACAAAACATGAACTAAGTTTGCAAGCTTGGCTTGAACAAATCACCTTGTGACAATTATGAAAGGATCACATGCTAACTACAGAACCTGGACACGAAGCTAACTTGCTAACTAGCGAGCTAATATTGCTAATATGGGAAAAAAAATTGGTTGTTATAGTTTTTTTTTTTTTTTGACAGATTTTGATGAGAGGAAAAATAATTTAAGATATGATAATGAGTCACGATTTGATAATAAAATCCCACTTTGCTTGTGACAGATGCGAGCTAGTTGGCTAGCATAAATCGACTCGCTAAAATCGCTAACTGAGACAATGTTAGTGATAAAATTGTGATCAAATTGTGTTTTGTTTTTTAATAGTATGTTTCATGTTTGGCTGCTGTTAAACAAATCACTGAGGATATGAAAATCGAAATCAGAGTTCAGAGATCAAAATTCTACCTGTGACAAATAAAAGCTAGTTTTCTAGCAGTGACTAGCCAACTAGCTGTGTCCTGACAGGAAAGCTAGTGGACATAATTTGTATTTTATAGATATTCAGAGATCCTGGCAGTCTTCATTAATAAATTTTTAACACTAAATACGACACAGATTATTTTAAATACTTTAAAATGTGGAAATAACTGTGTTCAAATCTGCATTTGTGTATCTTGCTATAAAATGAGATGTTGCTTCTATATACGATAATGTTCTTGTATTAAATAGATAAATTCAGAGGTTTTCTTATTAGCTAAGGCAAATTGTTGTTAAATATGCTCTTAACAGGAAAAAATAAATAGAAAACCTCTTAAATTTAACGCAAATTGAAATTAGTGCCATTATTAGGTGTGTGTGTGGGGGGGGGGGGGGGGGGGGGGGGGGAGTCTGACAACCACAAGATCTCTCTGTTATGCTGTATTCCCATAAAATGAGACTATTTTTCATTAATGTCCCATATGGTAATATTTTAGACATACGTTTTGATCTCAAAAGGTTTCCTGCGTACCAGGTGGACCATAAAGCTGTTTATTTGACATTCAGGTGGTGTCATTAATCACAGAATCCACCGCTGACTGCTTTGCTAAATCAGACACATTTAGTTTAGTTTGCTGCATCTCAGCATGAGGGATATCAGAAAGGGAACAACGTTGAAGGACACTGAGGAGGACAGGCAGGCGACGTGCAGCCTCTCGATCTCTTAAATTGATCAGTCGTGGGAGGTGGCGAGCTGCAGCATAGCAGACGAAGGCCACTCCGCCGAGAAAGCATCCTCATTAGAGAAGTGATCAGGGACGGAGACTGTTTTCTTTCACCTTGATTAACCAGTAATGACAGCAGAACTAAACAAGATGGACAGAAGGGAAATAACCCGGAGAGCATCAGCAAAAAGATCAAATGGTGCAGTAACATGGACGGCAAGAGCACGCGCTCTCTGAAAGCTTAGACCAGTCAATAAGCAAGAAGGGAAAAAACAAATCTGGTTGCCATGGACCATTCATTTATGACTGTTATCTCTCATCACAGAGACTCTGATTAACGGAATATTCACATCTGCCTTTGAAGCTTTATTGCTAGCCAAGTTCTACAGAACCATAACGGCTTGTACTGTTTGGAGGAGACGGCTGGTTTACGAGGGTTCAAGCGAAATAAAACAAGAAAGAGTGGGGTTCTTTAAAAACAAAAACAAGCCACAAATGTAAAGGCTGATTTAGCCACAACACACTTCATAAAAAAAAAAAAAAACTCTTCAAACATCTCGACTCTAGTCAAATGTATCTCATATTTCTTATTATAAATTAAATGTAAAATAATTTTACCATATAAAATAAGATGACCACATAGAATACTAATTATTCTCTGCACATTCACTGGATATGAGCAATCGCACACTCTGATTGGCTCCTCTACTACTAGGCTATCAGCTCATATACCGTGAGTAAAGAAAAACAAAATGGCAGCACGTGTTGCTGAACCAACCGAGGATGAAATTAAAAACTCTACTTGAAAACAAAACTCCAAAAAATACAAAAAAAATGGAATGAAGGTATTTGATAAGAATGTACCTTTTTTAAATCTCATCTCATTTCATCTCATTATCTGTAGCCGCTTTATCCTTCTACAGGGTCGCAGGCGAGCTGGATCCTATCCCAGCTGACTACGGGCGAAAGGCGGGGTTCACCCTGGACAAGTCGCCAGGTCATCACAGGGCTGACACATAGACACAGACAACCATTCACACTCACATTCACACCTACGCTCAATTTAGAGTCACCAGTTAACCTAACCTGCATGTCTTTGGACTGTGGGGGAAACCGGAGCACCCGGAGGAAACCCACGCGGACACGGGAAGAACATGCAAACTCCACACAGAAAGGCCCTCGCCGGCCACGGGGCTCGAACCCAGGACCTTCTTGCTGTGAGGCGACAGCACTAACCACTACACCACCGTGCCGCCCCGGAAGCAAAATTATCTTGCATAAAAAAAAATCATGTTTGAAACTAATTAAGGGGCGGCACGGTGGTGTAGTGGTTAGCACTGTTGCCTCACAGCAAGAAGGTCCGGGTTCGAGCCCCGGGGCCGGCGAGGGCCTTTCTGTGCGGAGTTTGTATGTTCTCCCCGTGTCCGCGTGGGTTTCCTCCGGGTGCTCCGGTTTCCCCCACAGTCCAAAGACATGCAGGTTAGGTTAACTGGTGACTCTAAATTGAGCGTAGGTGTGAGTGTGAGTGTGAATGGTTGTCTGTGTCTATGTGTCAGCCCTGTGATGACCTGGCGACTTGTCCAGGGTGTACCCTGCCTTTCACCCGTAGTCAGCTGGGATAGGATCCAGCTCGCCCACAATCCTGTACAGGATAAGCGGCTACAGATAATGGATGGATGGAAACTAAATAAGGAAAATTTTCCCAGAAATAGGTTTAGTAATCCTTTGTGTAGGTAGTCTATTTACTATTATATTTTAGTAATCATATTATTTAGTATAATTATAGATTTAAATTAATCGAATAATATATTTTTTTAATCGATTCCTAAATTTAATGATTAGTGAAGTTATTTCTGGACATTTTTACTCATTTCAAGTATTTACTTTAAAAAGAAGCAAAATTATCTGCTAGGAGAGCTAATCAATGAGTAAAAGTGTCCAAAAATAAACTTAATAATCTTATAATATGAGTGATTAGATACATTTGCATTTAGTAAAGACATTTTAACTTTTTTAACAAAGATGAAATAAAAATGTTCGGCTGGATGTGACAGGAAATCGTACAGACAAGTGATGAATAAAAAGAAAAACCAACATAAACCTTTAGAGCAGCTTCAGTTTCTGGATCTGTCTATGACCGACGAATACTGTTCTTCCGAACGCTGGGGTTTTGATGATGATGATGATGATTGTGGAGTGCGATGTTAACCCAGTTAACCCTATATTCAAACTAGCACATGACAAGTAGCTTGTATCGCTTGTAGTTTGTTTCATGCGGAGGTGTTTCAGGCAACTCCTACTGTTGTCATTAGTGAGAGTCTGATGAGAAACAGTAGTAATTATAGATATATGTAGAGTTTCTAATACGATAGTATCTAGTTAAACACAAATTAATTAATGCACTAATTTGTGTGAAAACTTTTTTTTTTTAATTTGTGTTACGTGCTACTAGCCGAGCAAGCTAACTGGACTGACTACATATACTCACCAGAAGCATTTACGATCTCTGCTACTTCATTCCAAGTTTTATTTTTCTTCATAACGTCTCTGAATACATTTTCTGATCGGTTGTATATGATAGGATAAGATGAAATCACAATCGTGAGTGTTTTTTATGTGGGAAACAGGAACTAATTGCAGGTAGGAGCTAAATTTGTGAGAGCGGATTTAAATAAATCTCAGACCATAGGTTTGCTCTGAGGAATCATCCGAGTAGGTTAGATTTGTCACCTTACCATTCATATCTAACTTGTGTAGAACTGAGAAAGTCTCAATTCAACGGTCGCTTTGTTGCTTGCCTATGTTCCTGAAATTGTGGCCCGGTGTCGAGTACGTACAGTCCTGTGCAAAAATCTTTGGCACATGTAAAGAAATGCTGTCGACCAAAAATGGCTTAAAAAGTAATGAAATGAAATGTTGCAACATTAAAAATACTATAAACAGTAATCAGTGAGCCATAATAAATGAAACAAAGTCGATATTTGGTGTGAGACGACCCTTTGCTTTAGTCTCCGGTCCAGTGAGCGCAGTTTTATGTGGAAATGATCCGTAGGTTTTCCTGAGCATCTTCCAGAACCGGGTGGCACGGTGGTGTAGTGGTTAGCGCTGTCGCCTCACAGCAAGAAGGTCCGGGTTCGAGCCCCGTGGCCGGCGAGGGCCTTTCTGTGCGGAGTTTGCATGTTCTCCCCATGTCCGCGTGGGTTTCCTCCGGGTGCTCCGGTTTCCCCCACAGTCCAAAGACATGCAGGTTAGGTTAACTGGTGACTCTAAATTGAGCGTAGGTGTGAATGTGAGTGTGAATGGTTGTCTGTGTCTATGTGTCAGCCCTGTGATGACCTGGCGACTTGTCCAGGGTGTACCCCGCCTTTCGCCCGTAGTCAGCTGGGATAGGATCCAGCTCGCCTGCGACCCTGTAGAACAGGATAAAGCGGCTAGAGATAATGAGATGAGATGAGATCTTCCAGAACCAGCCCCAGTTCTTCTGGACACTTTGACTGTCACACTCACTTCTTCATTTTGTACCAAAACCCAGCAGCCTTCATTATGTTTTCTTTTTTCATCTGAAAAGTGCTCTCTGATGGAATATGCTGCTCAGATACATTACAAACAGTTTTTTTTTCCATAACATTTAATTTTGTGCTAGGAAAAAAAACCCAAACGTAGACCTACACAGTACTGTAGGTCTAAAATGAACGATGAGTTGTTGCTTTGTTGTTGTTTGCTAATGTGAACGCAGGGTAACACATCACTCCTGTAGCATTAAATCTACATCATTTTCATCGTCATCAAACTACTGTATTCACTGATCCCTTGTGTCCTGTGGATGAGGGCGGAGCCATCTTGGAAGAGACCACACCCATCAGGAGAGAAATGATTCATCATAGGATAAAAGTGACGCTTCTTTGTAAAGAGACAAGTTGAGCCAAACCATGCCAGAAAACATAAATAACTCCTGGTTTTTTTGCCTTTTAATTCGTCACTTGTCTGTATTTGCACTTTTTTACCAGAAACGGTTCGAACTTCAGTCAGGAAAAAGGATGGCATTTTAAAAAAGTGTGTATGTTACAGCCTTAAGTGTTTGCCAAGTGGTATAATTTTAGCCCATTAGGTGATCACTCACTGTAACTGTGTAAATTTATCCATCGCCATGTACCTCAACATCCATTAGGTTAAAAGATGGTGTAAACACTTCACGCACACAGAGTAGAGTGTGTACATTCAGACAGAACCATGTGTACAAAATTCAAGAGAAATATTCTGTGCCAAGAACTGCTAATACCATTTTAAACGCCACGGCTTTGGAAAGCAGGTTAAAAAATAGCTGTTATGTATTTTGTGGACCTTTTAGAGAAAACACACACACACACACACACACACACACACACACACACACACACACACACACACACACACACGCTACTTCTATCTGTAAAGACTTCTTGAATGCTTTTGCCAAGTGTGTACTGATAAATGGATTTTTGTGGATTTTCAATGTTATGCATTATTTTAAGAATTCTCGTTAATAAACTCTAGAAGAAAGCATCACGTGCATGATGAATCGTGCTGCATGTTAAACCATGCGCACCTCCGAAGTGCATTAAAAGCCATTTTGAAATACAGAGAATTTACAACATCTGGTTCAACTTACGTCACGCATTCGCAGGTCACTCATCACTAATTTCAGATGCTGCTATGTGAATAATTTTGTAATTTTTTTTCTCCTGCTGTGAAAAAAAGAAAAGATCTTTCAACTTGTGGACTTTAACGTCATCGCTGAAGTAATTCTAAGAGGTCACTTGTGTGTATTTATGAAGTTAAACCTGAATGTGTGTCATTATAATCAACTGCTGTCACGATAGTTATTTAAAAAAAAAATACACAGCAGAAAAAAAAATGTTAGATATTTAAAATAAAAAAAATATATTACATTCTTGATATTTTAGGGTAAAGATATGTATATGCTTAAATAAAAGTTAAAAGTTAAAAAAAATCTCATTTGGTTTGTGTGTTTGATCTGAAAACACTGATTTTTCAAACTTCAGAAAAATATTTTGCAACAGCAACAACAAACAGAATACAGACACTGCAAATACGTTAAAATATTTCTTTGACATTTAGATTAAAGCTTATTAATTGAATACAGATTAAATTAATTTGGTATGAAATTTGAATAAATAGTTAATTTAACAAGAAAAAAAATCACAACACACTTTAAGTAGTCTGTCTTTTTCCTGTAGCATGAAAATGAAATTAAAATTTTTAAAAACACATTCAACATCTCAATTGACTTTAAACTATCTATCTATCTATCTATCTATCTATCTATCTATCTATCTATCTATCTATCTATCTATCTATCTATCTATCTATCTATCTATCTAAAATAATTATTTTTAATTGCTCCAGAGAAGGATGAACGCACATTAGGGCCATTGTAGTTATGAAGAAAAAAATAAAATCAAATAAAACAGAGTAGTGGGGGATAAATATTCTGAGAAAAAAAACCCCTTAAATTTCTAAGAGTAAAGTTGAAAACTTACAAGAAAAAACCTCAGCAATTCTCTGAGATTATAAAGTCAGAAATTTGCAAGAAAAAAAAATTTCAGAAAAATAATGTGTTTTTTTTGTGCATTACAGACCTGAGGGCAGGGGTAACATTCTGAGAAAAAAAAAAAAAAACCTCAGAATTTCCAAGATTAAAAAGTGACAAATTTATGAGAGAGAGAAAAAAATGAATAAAACACCCCAGCATTTTTCCTTTGAGAGTTTGTGTAAAATAAAGGTGCTGTATTATGACGTTGCTGATCGGAGCGGTGAGAGGAACGATGCCCAGCCTGCTGATTTATTATCTCTTCTGTTCATCAGCTATTTGAGGAGAAGTTCCTCAGGGAAGATGTTTCTCAGATGTTATCGCACGGTGCTCTTTTATGAGTAAATAAAGCCGAAGCCATGTCCTGTTATTCACAAGCTGCTTAAACAATGACCTTTCAAACATTACCACTGTTTATTTAAATGCATTGTGAATGAGGCGGCGAAAATAGAAACGCTCCCTTCCATACATAGTCCGACACGTGACCCAGATGTGCACGCTGATACTAACAGAGCTGACACAAGACTGAAGTGATGAATGTGTGTTGTGATGTGATGCCATCGTTACACTTCCAGCTTGTCTAGACTGTGTCTGCGTCTGTTGGGCCGCTTCCTTCCTGCAGGACGGCGTGGAAAATGTTTCTGACTTCAGAGATGCGACTGCGGATCGGGTTTGTGATAACGCTTTCTGAGTGGCAGGGTGTTTACACAGGATAGAGTGCTGCGTTTGTAGGTGGACAGGGTTCACACACACACACACACACACACACACACACACACACACACACACACGACTGGGGTGCTGTTTGTGTCCCAGTGATATTACATTTAAAATGTATAACCCTAAGGTAGTAAATTAAGACATTATTAATATTAAATTTTTCAGATGAACATTTATTATTATTATTATTATTATTATTATTATTATTATTACTATAGAGGGCACTGATCTAATACCCAGCATCACTAATGAGCTGAATAAACAACAAAAAAATGTTGGATTGGAGATCAAAGAAATGACTGGAATTGGATTTGGAAGAAAAATTTTTTTTTTGGAACTGGAAATGTCTCTATATAAAGAGATTATGTTTTATGGATCGGATTTAGGATTTTTTTTAAAAAAGTTATAATTTATACTGTATTATATTTCAAATGTAAGAGATTTTTGTGTAAAAGCTGCAGGTTTGTGTGTCGTGTTTTTATCTATGTATTTTTAAAATATATTTTTATATTTTAATTATATATTATTATATTATATATTAATTATTATGTAATAGACACATATTACATGTATAACAAATATAATTGGATGCCATTTTTAATTTTCAATCCTTTTTTTGTTTTGTTTTTTCTTATGTATTGAAAGAAGGCCTAGGTAAATTTGAATAAATATGATTTTTTTTTTTACATAATTCTAATATACAAATAATAAGTGGGGACTTTCAGGGGTTAAACAACGATATTCCATCTGAGCATGTCGGTGTTGGCCTGTCTCCCTGAACCAGTAGAAAAATAAACCAGAACTTTCCTCTGATTGTTAGAAGTGATGTCACAAGTCTAAGAAAAGACGAAGTCTTCACTGAGAGAAGGCGTATTTATACAAAACTCTGTTCTCAGAAATACCACAAGATCTTAAACTATCATGTACGTGCAAAAAAAAAAAAAACGGTTGAGAACTGAATTTGAAGTAAAATGAGCAATAAATAATTTTTTAAAAAATTAATTGAAAAATTATGATTTTTTTTTTTACAGACTATAAACTGTTCACATCAAAGGCGATATGAAATGAGTTACGGCACTTACACGACAAAAGACGTGGCGTTGACTGACGCACAGAGACAGAAATAGCTGGGCAGGAATTAAGGTGGGGTTTTAAGGACACCAGAAGGTCAAAAGGTATTCTGAAGAAAACATGGTGAAATGATACACCAGTCAACTTCAAACAAGATGGTCGTTAAGGGTCTTTGTTAAATGATAACGAGGATAAGTTCGGAGTGACTGTTCGCACCCTGATGTTGATTATTTTCCAATAACAGCACATTGCAAAATCTTTTATTCCTCTTAAATAAAATGTGATTTCAGTATTTTATTTATTAAACACTGACACATTATACTTTTATCCATTTAACAGTTATTCCATGAAATCAAGTCATACATGAGCTGATCGCCGACGAGGCGCGTAGCACCGAGATTGAGTGGAATAACTGTTTTATTCTAACCACATTCACTGGATTTTGAGAAACGGAATATTTTTATTTTTAGCAAATTCGATAAACAAAAACTTTATACAAAACATCGGACAAAATTATTTCCGCTTAGAATGTAAACAAACCGGCGAAATGACAGGAGCAATTTGTGAAAAATGCGATAATAATTATTGAAAAATAAAAAAGATACGTTCTTACCATCAAATACTTTTATTTCATATTTTGTTGCTTTTTTTTGTATTTTTTTTGGGGTGGGTGGGTTCTTCTTCTTCTTTAAGGCTTTTTTTTGATGGTTGGCAAATCAACTTAAAGGTGCGTTACCGCCACCGACTGGGCTGGAGTGTGGAACAGGAGCTACTGGGAGGGGAACCCCAACTATATTCTTTTAGCTATTTTTGTTTCTTTTAAATGCTTGATAACAATTTTTGGGGTTTTGTTTTTGAGTAGAGTTTTTATTTCGTCCTCGGTTGGTTCAGCAACACGCTCCGCCATTTTGTTTTTCTCGACTCACGGTATAGAGGGCTACCGCGTGACGTCACCGTACCGCAAGATTGTGTTAGGGCGCCATATTGGAAGATCAAGTACATGCATACATACTCACAATATAAAACAAAGTACGAGCGAGAGTAAAGTGACACGATGGCTGATAATTCTGGTTATGTGAGTACATTACCAGCTGCAGACAGGGCACGGTATGTGGAGAAACTGGCTGTGATTGATGGGTTTGACCCATATGATAAGACTCGGGGCAAGGGAGAATGGATTTTTTTATTTCATAATTTATTTTTAATTTACTACTTATCTGTTTTTATTTATATATATTTGAATTATTTGGACATGGGGAAAAACTATATTTAAAATCCAAAGAGGGATGGAGGGAGGAAAATTAAAACAAAAGAAAGAAATGAAATATAACAAATGTGATAAAATTAAGGATGTTTTTATTCAGTAAACATTTTAAAAAAATGTTCTACAACACTCTAGCCTAGTGACTTACCAGTAACAAAATGGTCTGAACATATTCTGTACTGTTGTAGACTTGAAGTATTCAGATCCGCTGTGCATAAAGCAGCTAAATCCTCTCGCTGTCTCCCGGCAGAAAGCTCCTTGGTTTGCTCCCCTTGAGTCTCAATCACAGCTGGTATTCTGTAGAAAGACTTCTTTTCACCTTTCCCATCAGCTTTGTTAGAACCCTAACACAGCACAAAAGTTTACCATTGTAGGTTTTTGATGAACCAAGTGCCTCGTGGGTTCACATACCGCGTGCTGCCGTTATTTCCCTCTAATCACGAGTTTGTTGGTCTTCCAATATGGTGCAGGGTTTGTTTACTTCCGGTTTCGGGTGATGTCAGTGAAAGGGGTCTATATGAGCTGATAGCCTAGTAGTAGAGTAGCCAATCAGAGCACACGATTGCTCATATCCAGTGAATGTGGATAGAATAAACACACACACACACACACACACACACACACACACACACACAGATAGATAGATAGATAGATAGATAGATAGATAGATAGATAGATAGATAGATAGATAGATAGATAGATTGTTCCTGTTCTCACTTGCATTACAGCAGCTTTAATGGTTCCCTTATCAGCCTCTCATTTTTCTCTCTCTCTCTCTCTCTCTCTCTCTCTCTCTCTCTCTCGATGTTAATAAGACAAAAAAGAAAAAGACAGATTGTCACGTTAGCAAGAAAATGCAAAACGTAAACTCCTCAGAAAACTTAATGTTGCAACTTTACTGGACGCTCAGAGACTCATTCCATAAATTATCATTTAAATATTTCCTTACAGAAAACTTCACCCCTCCCACCACCACCACCAACAACAACAACAACAAGGAATGAAGTCAATCAGTGAAAATCATATGCTAGTTCAGGAGTCAGATGCATAAAACCCAAATCTCCACCTTCACTAACAGGCTGTTAAGAAGTCTTATCCGTGGCAAGAGAAAAGACATTTTGGAACGTTCAGCACCATCGGATTAATGATCTAAGTGGGTGTATGTATATTTTTGGCCCTGTATGTATAATTTTGACCCGGTGCTGATTTCAGAAAACCCAAAATAAATTAAAACTCCTGCACCAAATTCTTTTTTTTTCTCTTAAAGCTACATGTGGTCCAATCATTCTGCCAGAGAAAAAGAACAGTTCAGAGAAATCATTGAAAGTCCAATATTACCATGACAGTCATGTCCAGGATGGGTGTATGCAAACTTCTGACCTCAACTGTATATTAATTAGACAACCACTAACGGGAAATAACACTTAGTTTTTAGCTGATTGTTATATGATGGTGTGTTTCTGGAGCAATATTAAGTGTCGTCTAATTTCAGTGCATTTCTGCCCCCTACGTGGTGTTCTATATCAAGCAGAAATAGTGAACAAGCGAGCGAGGGAGTGATATCAGATGCCGAGAATATCCTGTCGTAGTTTTCAGACAAATGGCCTATTTAAAAAGTCTCCGAGGAGTTTCAGGCGCATTTCACACTGAGCCCTAATTGTGTTCTCTTCACTCAGATCCACCTGAGCGTGTGCTGATGGACCAAGAAATGGCTTTTACGAGCAAAACCTCTACCTTTTTTGTTCAAACCTCTACCTCAGCTCACCCTTGTGCTTTACTTGGCTCGGTTTCTCTAACAAATAAAAATTCAAGTTCAAAAGTCATTTATATTTGCAAGATAATGTTCTGGATTATTTTCAACTTGGATCTCATCTCGTCTCATTATCTGTAGCCGCTTTATCCTGTTCTACAGGGTCGCAGGCAAGCTGGAGCCTATCCCAGCTGACTATGGGCGAAAGGCGGGGTTCACCCTGGACAAGTCGCCAGGTCATCACAGGGCTGCACATAGACACAGACAACCATTCACACTCACATTCACACCTACGGTCAATTTAGAGTCACCAGTTAACCTAACCTGCATGTCTTTGGACTGTGGGGGAAACCGGAGCACCCGGAGGAAACCCACGCAGACACAGGGAGAACATGCAAACTCTGCACAGAAAGGCCCTCGCCGGCCACGGGGCTCGAACCCGGACCTTCTTGCTGTGAGGTGACAGCGCTAACCACTACACCACCGTGCTGCCCAACTTGGATCTGTGAGGTAAAATAAAATATATATTTGTTTAGGGAATGTTATCACCTGTATCTCATATTCCTCCTCCGATCTGCCATTAGGAAAGATGTATCAGATATTTTCTTAAATTAATATTAAAGCTATATATGTATACATTTCTATAAAATTCTATAAAATTGATGACATGGACCAGCATGACATAAGGTTCCTCAGTAATGAACAGAATGAATCAAAACAACTCCGAAGCCCCACAGTATCATGTTGGACACATTACAAAACTATTCACACATTCACTGTAAAGTATTTTTGATGGTTTTTGTTCTTCTTAGTAACAGACGTCACACTTGTTTCTAACGGGCCTCCATGGAAATATAAAACTGTGCTGAGATCTGTGTACTTTTTCTTAATGAGTGCTTGAATCAGATTCAAGGATTATGGGACTGTTTTGGATCAAACCATTATTAAATATTTATATATCTTTATTTAATTGGGTCTGTTTTTAATTAATCCTTTGTCCCCAATCATGACAAACAGTGGATAAGAACATGGCCCATTGTGGTAACCTCCTTCGCGTGGTACGACCAGATTATTATTAAATCTAACACAATCAGAAATGGGGCAGCATGGTGGTGTAGTGGTTAGCGTTGTCGCCTCACAGCAAGAAGGTCCGGGTTCGAGCCCTGTGGCCGGCGAGGGCCTTTCTGTGCGGAGTTTGCATGTTCTCCCCGTGTCCGTGTGGGTTTCCTCCGGGTGCTCCGGTTTCCCCCACAGTCCAAAGACATGCAGGTTAGGTTAACTGGTGACTCTAAATTGAGCGTAGGTGTGAATGTGAGTGTGAATGGTTGTCTGTGTCTATGTGTCAGCCCTGTGATGACCTGGCGACTTGTCCAGGGTGTACCCCGCCTTTCGCCCGTAGTCAGCTGGGATAGGCTCCAGCTTGCCTGCGACCCTGTAGAACAGGATAAAGCTGCTACAGATAATGAGATGAGATGTTTTGCCCATTTCATTAAGAACACTGAGATGAACAGAGGGAAAATTCTCTCCTTTACATTAAATTACAAAGTAAACCACTTTATGGACATATCCTCAACATAATATTACTGACAGTGTGTCTCACCTGAGGTCTCTCATCAGCCTGCATCCTCACACTGATATCCAGAGCTTTGGTGATGTCTTCAAGTGCCCAAGATCTCCTGGTGTTTCTTGAATAAAGTGTAGCAGGACCTTCTCACCACCTTCACACAGTGAGACTCATACCAATGTCCAATATCAAAGTACATTACCAACATCCAGTACCAATGTCCAATATAACTGTCCAGTGTCAATGTCCAATACCAGCATCCAATATCAATGTCCATTATAACTGTCCAGTGCCAATGTCCAATACCAATGTATAGTACCAACATCCAATACCAATGTCCAATATCAATGTCCATTATAACTGTCCAGTGTCAATGTTCAATACCAATGTCCAGTATAAATGTCCATTGTAACTGTCCAGTGTCAATGTCCAATACCAATGTCCAGTACCAATGTCCAATATCAATGTCCATTATAACTGTCCAGTATGACTGTCCAGTGTCAATGTCCAGAATTAATGTCCAGTACCAATATCCAATATAAGTAAAACTGTCCAGGGTGAATGTCCAATAACAGTGTCCAATATCAATGTACAGTGTCAATTTCCAGTATAACTGTCCAGTATCAATGCCCAGTATAACTGTCCAGTATCAATGCCCACACTGTAAAACATTTCAAATTGATTTAACTTGGAAATGCAAGTTCACCTGCTGCCTTGAAAATGCAAGTTAACTCAATTTGACGATTATCTTTGTTTCAACTCAGAAAAAGTCTCAATTAGTCAAGACAACTAAGTCATTCAAGTCTAACCTTTGAAAAGTTGCACAGATTAGTTCAAATTAAAACACTTTTCAGAGCTCATTGAGTTAAAGAGAAAAAGTAAGTGGACAGAACTAAACAAGTTAAACATGTTTTACAGTGCAGTATAACTGTCCAGGATCAATACCCAGTACAACTGTCCAGTTTCAATGTCCAATATCTATATCTAGTATCAATGTCCACTATAACTGTATAATTGATACTGGACAGTTATACTGGATAATTATACTGTCCCGTATCAATATCCAGTATCAATGTCCAAAATCAGAGCCTTCTAACAGACAAAAGCAAACATGAATAAACCTACACTGCCATCTAATGACAGCCTGAGTAAATACAAGGTTCTACAGATTTCCTGTGAGGGTTCCAGTTGATGGACAAAAAACCCAAAAGGTTTAACCATCTATGGTATGCATTATGATCGCAATGGGTAAAAAAATTTGTAAAGTTGCCTGAAGGTAACACCGTACCATAGAGGGTTAAGACTCTAGATTTAACTTGTGATATCTAAGGTAATTAATTGTCAATCTACAGTGAAAAGTGAAATATCTAGCACCCTTTAAGGGTTCTTTGTAGAACTCTTTGTAGAACTTAACAAAAGAAGGTATCCTCTTCAGAGGGAATTCCAAATTTAATCCCTTTTGGGAAGCTAAGAACCCTTAACTATCCAAAGGACACTCCCACTTTGAGGACTTTGAACACCATAGAGTCAATTTTAATGTTTTTGTTTAGTAAGTGGCAGCACAGTGGTTTAGTGGTTTGCACTGTCACCTCACAGCAAGAAGGTCCTGGGTTTGAGCCCCGTGGCCGGCGAGGGCCTTTCTGTGCGGAGTTTGCATGTTCTCCCCGTGTCCGCGTGGGTTTCCTCCGGGTGCTCCGGTTTCCCCCACAGTCCAAAGACATGCAGGTTAGGTTAACTGGTGACTCTAAATTGAGCGTAGGTGTGAATGTGAGTGTGAATGGTTGTCTGTGTCTATGTGTCAGCCCTGTGATGACCTGGCGACTTGTCCAGGGTGTACCCCGCCTTTCGCCCGTAGTCAGCTGGGATAGGATCCAGCTCGCTTGTGACCCTGTACAGGATAAGTGGTTACAGATAATGGATGGATGTTTAGTAAGTGTTCAATAAGTAATTAAGTGAAAAAGTGGACTTTTTTTTACCATTATTATGATTATTTCGCTATAATCAGCACGCCGCTGCTCTGCAGAAAGTCTCCACTGAAGCTGCCTTGAATTCCTTCATTGCTTGCGTGTATGAAATACAACCCCAATTCCAAAAAAGTTGGGACAAAGTTACAATTTGTACTTTGTCCCAACTTTTTTGGAATTGGGGTTGTAAAAACCAAGACATTTTTGCAACACATATACAGTATTTTTCTAATTCATAGCTGCTAGCAATGATGATCACAAAACAGCAGATGTGATTATTATTATTATTATTACCTTTGAAGCAATTTCTTCTACTTTCTTTCCCATAGCAGCAAGCAGCACACTGATTGCAATATAACAGTGAAGAGTTATAAAGGCTCAGTGACATGCATACAGTCATTCATCAGCATTTGTTGTTGTTGTGTGTTCTGCCTACAGGCAGGTCCTTCCTTATAGCTCCCATTCCATGGAGCATCTCTTCACCGTTACATAGGGACCACCATTCTTTACTCTGTCCAACATTCCTGCTCGGGGTCTTCCAGGAAGCATCCTCCCTTCTATTCTCCCCTCTATTACTAGCGGGAGAAGATCGCCATGCCGCAGAGAATGACCAAGCCATCTACTCTGTCTTCTATTGATAATAGATATGATAGCTCTCTTCTCACCAACACGTCGCAGTACTTCTTAGTTGTTTACTTTGTCTGACCAAGAGATATTCAAGACTTTTCTCCAAAGCCACATCTCACAGCTCTCCAGCTTCCGCACATCCTCTTTCTTCAAAGACCATGATTCGGCCCCATACAGTAGAGTGCTCCAGATGACAGTCTTAATAATTCTCTTCTTCAGATCAAGGCTGAAGGCTTTTGTGAGCAACTCCTTTCGTTTAGAAAACGCTTCCTTCGCACGGGCTATTCTTGATCTGATGTCTTTCTCACAATATCCATCCTGGGTAATCAGACTCCCAAGATAGTTGAAGTGTGTTACTTGGCTTAGTTGGTTGGCCCCAAGGAAGATCGCGACTTCCTCACCTGGGGCCTCATGTACAAAGACCTGCGTGGATTCCCCACTAAATATGTGCGCACGTCAAAATCAGGAAATTTGCATACGACCAAAAAAATCCGGATGTATCAATCAGTGCGTACGAAGGTTTCCACGCACTCTCCTGTTGTACATCCCAATCAATGTGGAATTTGGCGCACATGCACGAGCCCCGTTCCCCGCCCCGTCTCCTCCCTCAATTATTCCACACTGAATATGTTAATTAGTATAAATAGACCTGCAGTAAGGCCCGCGTTAGGTAAAAGACATGGCAACTTTTACTAAAGCGTTAATGTTAATTAAATGTTAGAAATCTCGCGTTAATCAAATTAACATTTAACATTTATTATTAACATTTAACATTAACATTTATTCGGGCAGCACGGTGGTGTAGTGGCTAGCGCTGTCGCCTCACAGCAAGAAGGTCCTGGCTTTGAGCCCCGGGGCCGGCGAGGGCCTTTCTGTGTGGAGTTTGCATGTTCTCCCCGTGTCCGCGTGGGTTTCCTCCGGGTGCTCCGGTTTCCCCCACAGTCCAAAGACATGCAGGTTAGGTTAACTGGTGACTCTAAATTGAGCGTAGGTGTGAATGTGAGTGTGAATGGTTGTCTGTGTCTATGTGTCAGCCCTGTGATGACCTGGCGACTTGTCCAGGGTGTACCCCGCCTTTCGCCCGTAGTCAGCTGGGATAGGATCCAGCTCGCCTGCAACCCTGTAGAACAGGATAAAGAGATGAGATTAACATTTATTCGCGTTAATCCCTGCCTTTAGCACAGTGTAATAGAATTCACATACATCACTTAATTGTTCTCATCTCATTATCTCTAGCCGCTTTATCCTTCTACAGGGTCGCAGGCAAGCTGGAGCCTATCCCAGCTGACTATGGGCGAAAGGCGGGGTACACCCTGGACAAGTCGCCAGGTCATCACAGGGCTGACACATAGACACAGACAACCATTCACACCTACGGTCAATTTAGAGTCACCAGTTAACCTAACCTGCATGTCTTTGGACTGTGGGGGAAACCGGAGCACCCGGAGGAAACCCACGCGGACACGGGGAGAACATGCAAACTCCGCACAGAAAGGCCCTCGCCGGCCCCGGGGCTCGAACCCAGGACCTTCTTGCTGTGAGGCGACAGCGCTAACCACTACACCACCGTGCCACCCACTTAATTGTTCTGTCACCTCCAATTAAAGTGATGTTCAAAGTGTATGCTATGAGACATGCAACGGTCACTGATTGTATGCCACTGAATGTGAATGTAGCCTATACCAAGATAACGGTATGATTCGCATCGTCCGCAGTGCCTGCGCCACAATGAGTGTCTATTTGAGTTACATGGGTTTTGAAAACAAAAAAACACCTTTAGTGCTCTAATGTGTACATTTTTTCAGGGACACCCTGTATTTGAGGAAATGTCTTCCTCTCTTAGTAGGCCCAATATTCCTAGCCACATTTAACCAGAAATAAAACATGTGCACATATTTTCCACAATAGGATTTTAATGACAAATGTATTCTAGCAGGGTGCCAGGGAACAACAGGAGGCCCCCAGTCCATCCCACCCGAGCAGGAAGAGGACCCCCAGCCGAGCGGATCCAGCGTCACTGTCACCTGCCCCCCTTCTCCACCGCCTGCCCCTGTCACCGGGTCCACAGGCCGGGTGCTGATGCGCGCGGTCCTTGAGTTGCAGGCGGAAATTTTAAAGGGGATAGAGGTGATTAACGACAACCTCGAGGGAATCCGCGAGGAATTGAAGGAACTGAATAACACATTAAAAGAATATCTTAAAAAATGAATGGTGTCCCGTGTCCCGTCTGTCCTTACCTTTCACATTGTGGCTATTAAGCGCTGCCGGGTTTGTATGCCATGTCGCTGTGGCACCTCGTTGTGAGGCCCAGGGTCTGGGTCCTCTGGCAGGTCTCACTCCATTATTGGCACGCCGTGCCGCTGCGCCACATTGTGTAACACGCCACACACCGCGGTTGTGTCTGATTTGTACACACTTGGAAGTCGTTTCATATATTGATCTTGGTAATTATGTGATAAGGCTACCCCACACAACATCAACTAATAATATTTCAGTCTGACACCTCGCGGCAAATGCGCGAGGAAGATCTATTAAGCTAGCTGCAATGCATGGTCCTGCATGTGCATTCTTTAATTTAATTAATTAACCAATAGTCAATGGGAATAATATCGAAATTATATTGCTGGGGTTTCTCATTTCCCGTAATTACAATATGGAAGGGATGGTTGATGGATCTGTTGGCATTTACCCAACAGTCTCGCATTATGTGTCTCGACAATGTCGTATGACTGACATACATTTCAATTCACGCATCCTGATGTTCCGATGCATTTTTGGATGCCTCTTATCGCCATGTCATGACTCTTGACCGAGTAGGCCTAAATGTAGTTGCGTTGCTCTGCCTCTAAGTGTCGCCAAGTACCAAGATGCACCAGAAATGTGCGTACGCCAGCCATGAGGTTTGCGTAGAGTACCGCACTTTTCCACGCCAAGTCAATCTTTGTACATACAAATGTTTCCGCAGAAAGTGACGTACGTAGCTTTTTTGTGCGTACGCAAGCTTTGTACATGAGGCCCCAGGTCTCTTATTGATTTTCATTACCTTGGTCTTCTTAATGTTGATCTTCATACCATATTCCATTGCGGTCTCCTGCATTTTATCCATCATGAGCTGTAGCCCTTCAACCAAACTGGCTAAGGTTGCTTGATCATCCGCATAACGCACTGTCTTTAAGAGATGACCTCCTACTCGAATACCTTCGTTCATATCGCTTAAAGCATCTCTCAGCATGACTTCAGCATATATGTTGAAAGTATGGGGGACAGTAAGCAGCCTTGTCTTGTGTCGTGACCAATCACTGCTGGGTCTGTCAAGCCATTGTTCAACCTGACTCTCGCACTTTGCCCTATATATAGCCTCTCAACCAGCCGCCGGTCACGCCAATCAATTCCTATGGATTTCAAAACTTCCAGGAGTTTTACCCAGTTTACTCTGTCAAAGGCCTTCTCATAATCCACAAAACACAAATACACATCCTGCTCGTGGTCAGTGCATCTTCTGCTCAATAGTCTCATCACCACAATAGCTTCTCTAGTGCCAACTCCTTTCCTAAAACCAAATTGATTGTTAGCATTATAAAGGCTCTATAATGATTTCCATATTGTTTGCAATTCATTATATTAAATTAATGGCATTTTTGTAGAGACTCTTATCCAGAGCGACATACAACATACCCAGAGCAGCCTGGGGAGCAGTTAGGGGTTTGGTGCCTTGCTCAAGTCAAGTCTAGTCTAGTCAAGTCAAGTCTATTTGTACAGCGCTTTTAACAATAAACATTGTCGCAAAGCAGCTTTACAGAATTTGAACAACTTAAAATATGAGCTAATTTTATCCCTAATCTATCCCCAATGAGCAAGCCTGTGGCGACGGTGGCGAGGAAAAACTCCCTCAGATTTCAAAGCTGTATAAATTCTCTGACTCCTCAAACTTGTCCCTAAAATCAACAGCCATGGGCTCAAGGGCACTTCAGCCATTCCTGCTGGTCCAGGGAATCAAACCGGTGACCTTTTGGTCCCAAAGCTGCTTCTGTAACTATTAGATTCATGCTTCCCCCATGAGATTCATCTCAAAGACCCTGTGCTTTAACTGCAAGAGATTGCATGATATCATTACAATTTAGTGATGACATTCCCATGCAGTACTACTTTGTAGAGAGTTATTGCTCTTGTCGCCTTACATTACGAACTCAAGGCAACACAATAATATCATCATATGATGTATAAACCATTTAACATCATGACTAAGGGTTAGGAGCAGTGAGCACAGACAGAACATGCTGCAGAAACAACCGCAAGTTTGTCCTGAATCTGGGAAATTGAAAATACATTTATTTTAAAACAGTAACAGTTTAAGACAGGTGCATCTTAAATAAATAAATAAATGGATAGACATACAGGATAGATAGATAGATAGATAGATAGATAGATAGATAGATAGATAGATAGATAGATAGATATGCAAAAGTTTGGGCACCCCTGGTCAAAATTGCTGTTACTGTGAACAGTTAAGCAAGTTGAAGATGAAATGATCTCCAAAAGGCATAAAGTTAAAGACGACTCATTCCCTTTATATTTTAAGCAAAAACAATTTTTTATTTTCATCTTTTACATTTTCAAAATGACAAAAAAACAAAAGGACCCGAAGCAAAAGTTTGGGGCATCCTGCATGGTTAGTACCTAGTAACTCCCCCTTTGGCAAGTATCACAGCTTGTAAACACTTTTTGTAGCCAGATAATAATCTTTCAGTTCGTACCTGCGGGATTTTCACACATTCGTCCTTGCAAAAGGCTTCCAGTTCTACAAGTTTCTTGGGCTGTCTTGCATGCACTGCTCTTTTAAGATCTATCCACAGATTTTCAATGATGTTTAGGTCAGGGGACTGTGAGGGCCCGGGCAAAACCTTCAGCTTGTGCCTCTTGAGGGATTCCATTGTAGATTTTGTGGTGTGTTTTGGATCATCGTCTTATTGTAGGACCCGTCCTATTTTTAACTTCAACTTTTTTACAGATGATGTGATGTTTGCTTCCAGAATTTGCTGGTATTTATTCGAATCCATGCTTCCCTCGACCAATGAAATGTGCCCTGTGCCACTGGCTGCAACACAACCCCAAAGCATGATGGATCCACACCCATGCTTCAGAGTTGGAGAGGTGTTCTTTTCCTGGAATTTGGCACCCTTTTTTCCAAACATTCCTTTGCACATTGTGGCCAAAAAGTTCTATTTTGATTTCATCAGTCCACAGGACTTGTTTCCAAAATGCATCAGGCTTATTTAGATGTTCATTTGCAAACTTCAGACGCTTAATTTTGTGGCTCGGACGCAGGAAAGGTTTTCTTATAATGACTCTCCCATGAAGGTCATATTTGTTCAGGTGTCGCTGCATAGTAGAACAGTGCACCACCACTCCAGGGTCTGCTAAATCTTTCTGAAGGTCTTTTGCAGTCAAACAGGGGTTTTTATTTGCCTTTCTAGCAATCCAACGAGCAGTTCTTTCAGAAAGTTTTCTTCATCTTCCAGACCTCACCTTGATCTCCACTGTTTCTGTTAACTGCCATTTCGTAATAACATTACGATCTGAGGAAACAGCTACCTGAAAATGCTTTGCTACGTTCTTGTAGCCTTCTCCTGTTTTGTCAGCATCAATTATTTTATTATTCAGAATGCGAGAGAGTTGCTTTGAGAAGTCCATGGCTGTTGATTTTAGGGACAAGTTTGAGGAGTCAGAGAATTTATACAGCTTTGAAATCTGCATCATCTGACCTTTCCTAACGAAGAATTTGAACAAGCCACAGCTCAATAAGCTAATTAAGGTCTGGAACCTTGGTAAAAGTTACCTAAGAACTCAAATGTATTGGGGTGCCCAAACTTTCGCATGGTGTTCCTTTTCTTTTTTCACTTTCCAATTGTACAAAACAAAAATAATACACAAATCTTGCAGAAAACACTGAAAAGAAATGCGTCGTGGGCAGCACGGTGGTGTAGTGGTTAGCGCTGTCACCTCACAGCAAGAAGGTCCGGGTTCGAGCCTCGTGGCCGGCGAGGGCCTTTCTGTGTGGAGTTAGCATGTTCTCCTCGTGTCCGCGTGGGTTTCCTCCGGGTGCTCCGGTTTCCCCCACAGTCCAAAGACATGCAGGTTAGGTTAACTGGTGACTCTAAATTGAGCGTAGGTGTGAATGTGAGTGTGAATGGTTGTCTGTGTCTATGTGTCAGCCCTGTGATGACCTGGCGACTTGTCCAGGGTGTACCCCGCCTTTCGCCCGTAGTCAGCTGGGATAGGCTCCAGCTTGCCTGCGACCCTGTAGAACAGGATAAAGCAGCTACAGATAATGAGATGAGAGATGAGATGAGAAATGCGTCGTTTTTACCTTTATGCCTTTTGGTGATCAGTTCATCTTCTGCTCACTCAACTATTCACAGTAACAGACATTTTCAGCAAGGGTGCACAAACCTTTGCATGCCACTGTAGATAGATAGACAGTCAGTCAGTCAGATAGATACACTACCGTTCAAAAGTTTGGGGTCACTTTGAAATGTGCTTATTTTTGAAAGAAAAGCACTGTTCTTTTCAATGAAGATCACTTTAAACTAATCAGAAATCCACTCTATACATTGCTAATGTGGTAAATGACTATTCTAGCTGCAAATGTCTGGTTTTTGGTGCAATATCTCCATAGGTGTATAGAGGCCCATTTCCAGCAACTCTCACTCCAGTGTTCTAATGGTACAATGTGTTTGCTCATTGCCTCAGAAGGCTAATGGATGATTAGAAAACCCTTGTACAATCATGTTAGCACAGCTGAAAACAGTTGAGCTCTTTAGAGAAGCTATAAAACTGACCTTCCTTTGAGCAGATTGAGTTTCTGGAGCATCACATTTGTGGGGTCGATTAAATGCTCAAAATGGCCAGAAAAATGTCTCGACTAGATTTTCTATTCATTTTACAACTTATGGTGGGAAATAAAAGTGTGACTTTTCATGGAAAACACAAAATTGTCTGGGTGACCCCAAACTTTTGAACGGTAGTGTAGATAGATAGATAGATAGATAGATAGATAGATAGATAGATAGATAGATAGATAGATAGATAGATAGATAGATGGCGCAGTTCTCTTGCCTTTACAGTAACACAACCTGGTGCTGATGCTGCAGCTTTGGGTGGGCGTGGTTTAAATGTGACGTCGCTGCCTAGACGGGGATAGCCGGGAAACAGAGGTGGGGAGATGAGGTGAGCACCAGAGACGGGTAAAAGAGAGAAAGAGAGAGAGAGAGGCTGAGCAATGCCTGCACTACAGATAACACAAAGGAAAAAGAGCCAGAGGAAGTGAAAATGATACCGCGCTCAGTCCGGCTGAGGAAATGAACAGAAACCCTGACAAGGTAACGGATTTTAATGCTTCTCTCTCCCTGTCCTGGTAGTGAAGAGTGGAGTTCATCCCTCACCTTCAGACACAAGTCTCCTTCATCACAGAGGGTTATTCTGATCAGATATTTCACAGGAATCTACATTACTGCAGTCCAGGATGTGATGCAATGACCAGGATGCTCTTATATCTCTAAATACAATACATTGAAATAATAATAATAATAATAATAATAATAATAATAAACAGAACTATATATAATAATGAAATTGTTTGTCTGAAGCCAGTGAAAATGAAATTAAAGCGCCATGTGAGTGAGAGCTTGATCATTTTGCCTGGAGGAGAGAGTAAGCACGTGCAGTGCGCGCACCCCGCTCGGGCTGCGCATTGGCTGCAGTGATGCGCGCTCCCGATTCCAAGGATCTCCTCATCAGCTCCTTATGTAGAAATGGCTGCCTTCTCTGCACCTCAGGGTTGTTTTATTTATTTATTTTTTAACTCTACATACTTATGGTGCTTGTTGCTGCTCTGCTTCCTCATTTTCGTGAAATTTTGCACGTCTGCAAATGTTACTGGGTGTTTTTTTAATGCTCAATGTCACCGTCAGACCACTCATGCGGTGAAAAAGTACCCAGTACGCATGTCTCAATAACCGGTTATTTGATATATCGCGATCTGGAGCGCTGTCGGAATATTTTCGAAACAGCATTACTACCCGTTTATCCTAAACACTTTACCATGAATCCATATCTAGTGCTTTCCTTTATCCGTCTATCTTTTACTTAATAATACTTATCTCCAAAAAACATGCGGCACATTGTCGCCTCATAGCAAGAAGGTTCCGGGTTTGAACCTCACAACCAACGAGGCCTTTCTATGTGAAGTTTACACGTTCTCCTCGTGTCTGTATGGGTTTCCTCCCACAGTTCAAAGACATGCAGATTCGTGCCAGTCCAAAGCCCAGCTAGACTGTGTCAGGAAGGGCATCCTGGAAAATAAAAAACGATCAGTGGCAGTTGGGCTGACCTCACAACAATGAGGGCTGCGACCACAGAAGATAGGTTGAGGTGTACGGAGCGAAACCATCCTGCTAAAACAGCTAAGTGGTACCTCCTGATGATCAGATGCCCGTTGCCATTCTGTGAAGGAGCTGTTGATCGGTTAGCACTCGAGTGTTTATTAATTCATCCGGAAGGGCATCCGATGTAAAAACCTGTCCAAATCAAATATGCGGATTATAAATTGGGAAGAATGATCCACTGTGGTGACCCCTAATGGAAGCAGCTGAAAGTTGATTTATCTAAAACCTGTCCATAACAATGCTGTTCACTGTGTAACAGTAACACGCTAGCTAACAGTTAGAAACAGTTAGCCAATAAATTTTAACCTAACAGACCTTGTACGCTAATTACAACAACAACGCATTATGATAAAAAGTTAGCTAATTACCGTGGGCTAAAAATGTCTTCTGAGACACTGAAAATGTGAACCATAGACGTTAATAAACGATTCCTTACAGTGAAATTCACAGTATCTTTTTATCCCTCTCCATGGAACGTCCACATGAACGAGCTGTTACTACAGAAACGCTAACGTATTAGAACGAATGATTTGCAGCTGCACCACTGTCAGAGCTGCTGTTGTAGAAAACAAATCAACACTTTCTGACCAGTCAGAATCCAGAACTCAACAGCACTGTTGTATATAGACTTATAATCTCATCTCATTATCTGTAGCCGCTTTATCCTGTTCTACAGGGTCGCAGGCAAGCTGGATCCTATCCCAGCTGACTACGGGTGAAAGGCGGGGTTCACCCTGGACAAGTCGCCAGGTCATCACAGGGCTGACACATAGACACAGACAACCATTCACACTCACATTCACACCTACGCTCAATTTAGAGTCACCAGTTAACCTAACCTGCATGTCTTTGGACTGTGGGGGAAACCGGAGCACCCGGAGGAAACCCACGCGGACACGGGGAGAACATGCAAACTCCACACAGAAAGGCCCTCGCCGGCCCCGGGGCTCGAACCCGGACCTTCTTGCTGTGAGGCGACAGCGCTAACCACTACACCACCGTGCTGCCCGCATTTCCTGATTATTAAAAATAAAAGTTGCAATATAAACATAATTAAGCTGGATGAATAACTGTGGTAAATAATCATAATATTTCACGACTGAGCAAAATATTTGTAACATAATTTTTTGATAGTGCACGCAGAACTCCAGAGCGTGATGTCCTCTTCCAGAATGGGCACGCCTAGTGACCCCCTCTTAGCCAGCCCAGGGCGAGACGGTTTTGGGATGGCACGAGGTGACACCTGGAGGCCAACTCTTCCCAAAACCTGCAGCTTCCCGACGTCCACCACACGTCACCTCAGACACCGGGCTAACAGCTTCCAGAGGAATCCGAAACGGCGCAAGCTCATCCATCCATCTCCGCCCCCTCCACCCAACACGCCTTGCCCTCTGGAGCAGCTGGATTTCAGTGACCTGCCTCCACGCCGCACTTTTCACGAGCTCCTCTTCAACGGCTGCATCATGTTCGGCATCGAGTTCGGTTACGCCATGGAGACGGCCTACGTTACCCCTGTGCTCCTTCAGATGGGTCTGCCTGATCAGTTCTACAGCCTCGTGTGGTTCATCAGCCCCATATTAGGTACCTCAGGAGCGTATGGCTACTTTTTTTTTTAATGTACTTCAAATTAAATAAGATGTAATTAATTAACTATAAGTAATGAGGTAATTAATTACATGATTAATTATAATATAACTTAATAATAAATCAAATAAGGATTAAAATAAGACAAATAATTAAAATTTGATTTCATAAAATGTGACTCTTTGATGCTAAATTTTCACATTTTTTTAAAATTCAAAAACTCATCATTCAGTGGGTTTCTTATGCCTCTCTCTTTTTAAAAAAATTATGTATATTAATAATAATTGGGATTAATGTAAGAAAATGAGAATAGAACATCAGACATCTTTCATCATTACATCACACCCTCTCTCTTTTGGTCAACCTCAGGGTTCCTGATTCAGCCGATCCTCGGCGCGTGGAGTGATCGGTGTATGTCACGCTTTGGCCGACGAAGGCCTTTTATCTTTGCCTTGGCCATCGGTAAGCACTGTGATATCACCTCACAATACACAGAGTCATTGTTTTCCGCTCTAGATTGTATCTAAAGCTGAGTAAAAGTGGATCATAGCCAGTTCATGTGACTCAGCATGGGTATGGGATGATAAAAAAATTAAAAAGAGAGAGAGCGAGACAGAATGATATGGAACAGGAATGAAATGCCCATCCTGAATTTTTGAGCACTATTTAATTAAATATTTATATTTTTAAAATATTCTGTGTCAGGTCTCATTGCGAAATTAGTGTATAAAATATCTGATTTCACATTATAAGAAGATAAAACACAAGAAGTCCGACCTTCTCATAACCGTATACGTACCTGCGATGACATAAATTCGAACTGCCGTGCTATAATGCTAAATGTAACTATAAATGGAAATAAGGTATGACGTCGTGTAAAATCCTGTGGTATAAGATGAATAAAACACTCTGGCATGTGCCGTTATAGGAAAAGAAACTTCGAGCTGGTAACAGTATCTGCTTCATCACACCACTCCGTCACTTATAATTTTACTCTCACATCCTGATACAGAGTATTATATTCCTTCCTCTCTTACTACAGAAAGAATACAACTCCATCACTGAAGCCTCGCTCAAAAGGATCCCCAAATCTAAATCTACAATAACGTTAACTCCACCAATCTCCTTGTTTTTATCTTTTAGTGCTCAAGTTCCCAACCCTGGTCCTGGAGAGCCCGATGTCCTGCACATGTTAGTGTTAGAGCAGGATAGTAACTTCTAGGGAAGCATATCAAGGATAAGAGAAAATTACAGTTGCTATTCACAAATTACAGTTAATATGCTTTTAAGCTTTCCAGTCCGTGTGGCGAGACTCTGTTTCAGGAATAACACGCTCTCTGTGCGACCAGGCGCTCTGCTCGGTCTAACGCTGGTGCTCAATGGGCGGGACATCGGATCTGCTTTGGCAGACACTGCTGATAATCACAAATGGGGCATCGTGCTGACTGTATGTGGAGTGGTTCTGATGGACTTCAGCGCTGACTCAGCGGATAATCCCAGCCACGCCTACATGATGGATGTGTGCAGTCCAGAGGATCAGGACAGAGGCCTCAACATCCATGCACTCCTGGCAGGTCAGAGTTCAGTGTTTATGAGCAGATTACAGCACTGTTCTTCCGTCCATTATCTCTGCCGCTTATCCGTCAGGGTCACAGGAGCCAATCCCAGCTGACATCAAGCAGGAGGCGGGGTTTACTCTGGGCAGGTTGGGAATCTGTCGCAGGGCTGATTACAACACTGGAACTTGGATAATACTGTATTAATATACTGTGATTATGAGCTTTTTCCTCCAATAGCGTTTACATCATTTCAAGCAACATTAGGCAGGAATTTTACGTTAAAATATCAGCTTCAAGGCGGCACGGTGGTGTAGTGATTAGCACTGTTGCCTCACAGCAAGAAGGTTCTGGGTTCGAGCCCAGTGGCTGGCGAGGGCCTTTCTGTGTGGAGTTTGCATGTTGTCCCCGTGTCCGTGTGGGTTTCCTCCGGGTGCTCCGGTTTCCCCCACAGTCCAAAGACATGCAGGTTAGGATAATTGGTGGTTAATTGGTGGCTCTAAATTGACCGTAGGTGTGAATGGTTGTTTGTCTCTGTGTGTCGGCCCTGTGATGACCTGGTGACTTGTCCAGGTCGAACCCCGTCTCTCACTTATAGTCAGCTGGGATAGGCTCCAGCTTGCCTGCGACCCTGTAGAACAGGATAAGTGGCTACAGATAATGGATGGATGGATAT
The DNA here is from genome assembly GCF_027579695.1 of Neoarius graeffei. Taxonomy (NCBI): domain Eukaryota; kingdom Metazoa; phylum Chordata; class Actinopteri; order Siluriformes; family Ariidae; genus Neoarius; species Neoarius graeffei. Next base: position 3,438,906 of record NC_083594.1, on the reverse strand, counting down.
CAGCTTCAAAATCATTTCGATAGTACATTGACATAATAGGAAGAACGGCTTGTCTTCCATCCCAAATCCGTGCCTGGTTCACCAGTTATAGTGCTATGTAACTCTGGTGAGCATCCTGGAGAGAGATCTCGCAAGGACTGACGTCCTGTGAGAACTGTGTAATGCTTTACAGCACCACTGCCTTGCTACTTCTGGTGTTATCACACTTGCTTGATGTTTGGCTGTATTAGCAAAGTTTTCGACTTGCTAGCTTTTGATCATAAGCCAAGTCAGTCCATTTTGATGGAAGTTTGGCTGCTAGCTACATCTCGAGGTGATGTTAGCACAAACTTCCTAGATAACACTCAGACATCGGCACTGATAATAAGTGCTCGTGTTAGTTGCTGGCTAGCATCGATGGCTAGTTTGACATCCAACTTTGCATCATTTTGTGTCAGGGGCATCAGGTTTTGTAAGGTTAATTTAGTTGACTAGCTGGATATGTCAGTGTTATGGTTCTGGTTACATTAGCTTTGTTAGCATGCAACAATTTTGCACTGTGTGCAAACTTTGACAACTGAATGGTTACTGCAAGACAAGTTTTCAAGATATAACGTTGTTATGATGTCATTAAGTTTTTTTGTGGTTAGCATGTATAGTACATCTGATAACAGTGCTACAGAAACCATCATGTCGCTTACACACAAACTCCACATTCAACCGCTTAGCAAACAATGTACACTGACTGAAAATGTAAGCAGGATATTTCAGCAATAACCTGGCGACTCGTCCAGGGTGTACCCCGTCTCTCGCCCATAGTCAGCTGGGATAGGCTCCAGCTTGCCTGCGACCCTGTAGAACAGGATATAGCGGCTACAGATAATGGATGGATGGATATTTCAGCAAAACTAAAACTTTGTCATTCTCTTTTGTAAGAATCTCAAATGCGCAGCAAATGTCCAGCGAACATAAAACCAGCTTTACCGTGGTCTATGAGCTGATGTTGTTTCACGTAACGAACTTGTCTGTGTGAATGAGTTCAAGCTGCCCAGTGGCCACAGCGCCTACCGAATACAATGGTCACAGAATTCAGTGTTACACCACATCTGTATCCTTCAGCTTGTCAACAAGCACAGGGAGCTCAAAGCTCGAGTTGTCTTTACAGTAGTGGTATAAAAGTGAATTACTCTCCACAACTGTAGGGGGCGCCCAGGAGCAAAAAAATACAAATTCTCACATAACTGTAACATAAAAAATATCGTAATAATGGGTGTACAGTTAATGCACTGTATTTTTCATACTGTTTCACTAACTGTTAAATAATTCCTACAAAGATACTTTCGCAACATTGCCATGGTAGAGATCTGACTTGGTGGGGGGGTGGGGGGGGGTTGTCCTCCTATCGTGGCTTCTGTTTACATTTCTCAGGCCCGGACATTAGCTTCTGAACAGATCTCATCATCTCTACCACTTCTCCTTAGTTTTAACATTTGAGGTGGGGTTAGTTTGGGGTAAAGCAAAAGGCTTTTCACTGCAAATGAAGTTCACATCACAGACAGCAAGTGACTCTAAAACTACAAACCGCTCCTTCAAAAAGAGTTCAGCTTTACTACTGTGCAAATCATTCACTTAATCTGTGCAGGTCTGGGTGCTGGATTTGGCTACATTGTGGGCGGGGTGAACTGGGACCGCACCAAGTTTGGCAAGTCGATGGGAGGTCAGCTTCGGGTCATCTACCTGTTCACCAGCATAACCCTTGTAATCACTACAGCTCTGACGCTTACTAGCATCCCCGAGCGTCCTCTTCTACAGCCTCAAAAAAGGAGCTCGAAACATTTGAAGAGCCCCGTCCTACATCTGCCACCTTCTCCTCCTCCACCCCCCGCTGGAGCCTCTCGGGAGGAGGAAGAAGAGGAGGAAGGTCTCTACAGATACCAGTTTTCTGGCCGTAGGTACCCGGATTGCCTGGGACACTCGTGTAGTGCTAACGCGAGGCTCTGTGCGGGTCTCACCAGCCCCATCTCCCCTCTCAGCCCTCTGACACCCAAATATGGCAGCATTATCAGCCGAGACAACACTCTGACAGACATTAACGAGTTTGCGTCGTCCTTGGGAACATCATACATAGACAGTGTGCTGATTGACTGTTACACCGGACAGCATATGCCCCAATCGTTGAAGCCCGAGACCATGACTCCATGCCTTCCTATGGGAGAAACTCCTCCTGCTCAGGTGTCACAGCTGGTTGAGGCACAGTCACCAGCTGCCAACTCTCAGGAAAGGGAATTATCTCAACCGAACGGAGAGCTGCAGGAAGCAGAAAGATTAGAGGCTATTGATGAAGTTCAAGCCAGGGAATGCTTGGAGCTGAATGAAGCATCTGAGCTCAGTGAGGCTCCGCAGGATGGTGGCGGATTAAAACGAGGAAGCAGCACCTCAGGGATCCTGAAACGCCCTCAGAGTCTGGCCTTAATGGACGAGCCACTGATCGGCCCCAGCAACGGCCTGGAGAACGGGCGTCGACGCACTGTTACTTTCAGCCAACAGGTGAGTCTTTAGTGCATCTTCAGTGACAGAATAATGAGGATCACTACAAGGTATGGCCTTTCAGTCTGTACTGTAGTTGAAGAAAGAAGAAGAAGAAAGAAGTAAGCATTTTTCTTTATTTTAATAATATTAGACACACATGCTAGTGATGAAGAGATTTCCTGCAGTCATGTATTGTCACAACAGCTTTCAGGAAACTCTGCTTTTGTTCACACCTGGTTATCTCATGCATACCAAGTAGGTTTATCCACATAAAAACATGGGTGTAAAAGCAACCAAGATATTTATACATTTAAAAAAACAAAAATATATTAATTGATACGGTGAACAAGACATTTATTTATTTAATATTTATGGAAAGTGTGTTTAGTGTCAGCACTTTGCAACGTTCAGAAGCTGTAACTTTGTTTTCTGACACGGGAAAGTCTTCAGGACAGAGGACCTTAGGCTTTGTGGCTTCTCTGTTTTTTTTTTTATGTTTCCAGTTTGTCCATCCTTCCGTCAAAGATTCTTGTTAGTGTGATATTACATTACATTAATGCCATTTAGCAGATGCTCTTATCCAGAGCGACAGACAACACACCCAGAGCAGCCTGGGGAGCAGTTGGGGGTTAAGTGCCTTGCTCAAGGGCACTTCAGCCATTCCTGCTGGCCCAGGGAATCGATCCAGGAATCTTTTGGTCCCAAAGATGCTTCTCTAACCATTAGGCCATGGCTTCAACACTGAGCTATTGAATGTTTTTAGGATTTATACATATGGAATTATCACTGTAACCAGCAGATTACCAGATTAGATTTTGTAATTGATTCGAACAGGATCAAGGTCGGGCGGCATGGTGGTGTAGTGGTTAGCGCTGTCGCCTCACAGCAAGAAGGTCCGGGTTCGAGCCCCGTGGCCGGCGAGGGCCTTTCTGTGCGGAGTTTGCATGTTCTCCCCGTGTCCGCGTGGGTTTCCTCCGGGTGCTCCGGTTTCCCCCACAGTCCAAAGACATGCAGGTTAGGTTAACTGGTGACTCTAAATTGAGCGTAGGTGTGAATGTGAGTGTGAATGGTTGTCTGTGTCTATGTGTCAGCCCTGTGATGACCTGGCGACTTGTCCAGGGTGTACCCCGCCTTTCGCCCGTAGTCAGCTGGGATAGGATCCAGCTCGCCTGCGACCCTGTAGAACAGGATAAAGCGGCTACAGATAATGACATGAGATGAGGATCAAGGTCACAGTAACATCAGACGTCTAAAACAATTTTTCTTCATTTGCTTCTTTCATGTTTGAAGTAAATCTTAAGGGCATTTCTGGCACAAAAAATCCTAACGAGAAGGACTAGACTTGTAGATGGCAGATGTGTCCCTGCTGTTGGCATCAAGTTCAACTTGTTTTGTCTTAGCTTCAAGAAAGAGAAAGACAGGCTGGTGAGCAAATGAGTGTTTATAGCTGCTGGGACATAAAACTTGTTTTGCAGATGTTCCACAACATTCAGTTGTAACTATAGATGGATAAACAGATGATGATGATGAAGTTCTTTGATCAATAAAAACTAAAAATCTGGCTCAAAACAGAACAATTTGACTGCAGGTGGAAATAAATGTCATTAAAATATCATTAGGATTCTGTTCAGATAGATGATGCATGAAACAAGCAGGATTCTAACACCAGCCAGAAGTTGTCCAGTCATGTGACTTTTTACTTTGTTCTGCATCTTTTAATATTGGTCAAACAATTGTAAATTGGTATTAAAGAACTGCAACAGGAATTTTGTAGTTTTACATTATTTCTGCAATACACTTTCCCTCTCCAGGTTGCTAACATCCTCTTAAATGGGGTGCAATATGACAGCAAGCTCAGTGACAACGTAGAGGTTATAGACACTCAGATGTCTCTGAAGCTGCTCTGTATCGCCATCTACAGGATGCCCCCGTCCCTGCGCAGCCTGTGCACCAACCACTTCCTGGGTAATTCCAAGCAGTGAACATATTTAGCCAGGATTCAGTGAGACGCAGAAATATCATTGTGTGTGTTCTTCAGGTTGGCTGTCCTTTGAAGGCATGCTGCTTTTCTACACGGACTTTATGGGCGAGGTGGTGTTTGGGGGCGACCCCAAGGCGCCAGACAAGTCCGAGGCTTATGAGCGCTACAACGCTGGGGTCAGCATGGGCTGCTGGGGCATGTGCATCTTCGCATTTAGTGCTGCTTTCTACTCAGGTCAGTAATCCGGTACATGAGAATACCACCATGGTGAATTTTCAGCTTTTATTATCTGGGAACGTTTGTGTGTTCCTCAGCCATCCTAGAGAAGCTGGAGGAACGCTTCTCTCTGCGCTCTCTGTATTTCTTCGCCTACCTGGCATTCGGCTTGGGCACGGGTCTGGCCACGCTCTCCACCAACCTGTACGTGGTGCTGTCTCTTTGTGTTACCTATGGAGTCCTGTTCTCCTCGCTCTGCACGCTGCCTTATTCACTGCTCTGTGAATATTACCAGAGCCCGCAGGTAAGAAGAGAGCACAGTGCATCAAGTGTCACACTATATGGCCAAAAAATATGTGGACACCTGACCATCACATCTAAATGTGGTTTTTCTTCAAACTGTTGAGAAGATCACGATTGTATAGAATGTCTTTGTACACCGTAGAATTTCAATTTCCCTTCACTGAAACTAAGAGGTCCAAAACACTTCCAGCATGACAATTCCCCCTGTGCACAAAGTGAGCTCCATGAAAACATGGTGTGTTATGGTTGGCGTGGAAGAGCTCAAGTGTCCTGCACAGAGCCCTGACTGAACTCAACCCTTGTCTGTCTGTCTGCTGCCATCCTCATAGTTCATGGATGGCAATCCAGGAAGCCATCAACTAGCTTCCATGAAATTTTTTGAGTGATTATAGCACACCAGAGGGACCCAAACCTTCATCTAGTGGTGGGTACACATACAGACCTATGGGCAATTTAGAGCAGCCAATTGGACTGTGGGAGGAAACCCACACAGGCATTACATTACATTACATTAATGCCATTTAGCAGACGCTCTTATCCAGAGCAACATCCAAGATACCCAGAGCAGCCTGGGGAGCAGTTGGAGGTTAGGTGCCTTGCTCAAGGGCACTTCAGCCATTCCTGCTGATCCAGGGAATCAAAGCAGCAACCTTTTGGTTCCAAAGCTGCTTCTCTAACCATTCGGCCATGGTAGGAGGAGAACATGCAAACTCCACACAGAAAGGCCCCGGTCGAACCCAGAACCTTCTTGCTGTGAGGCAACAGTGCTAACCACTGCACCACCGTGCTGCCCAAACTCAACCCCACTGAATACTTTTGGGATGAACTGGAACACCAGCTGCACCCCAGACCTCAGTGGTTCTCTTGTAGCTGAAAAAGCCACACTCCAAAATCTCGTAAATCCATCCCAGAAGAGTAGATCTTATTATAACAGCAAAGGAGGACTAAATCTTGAATGGGATATTCAACATATACAAATGGGTGTAATGGTCAGGGGTGCACATACTTGTTCCATACAGTGTATGTTTGATCAGGGTTGCAAAAACAAAATCATGTTAAAATCACAAACCCAATTTGTTTCCCAATGAAATTTGATTCAAGAACATCAATTTCTCAGTGCTGCATAAAACAGAGCAACACTATCCCTCCTTATTTTGACTGTGACCAGTGAACATGGACGTTGGTACCACATGACCTCACGAAACAAGATATTAAAAATGCAGCAGCCCATTTTCATGGCACTTAGGTTGCATTTGTGGACAACATACATCCAAGCATTAATCTCTAATGAGCCTCGCCCTGCAAACTAATACTTGCTTTTCCTCTTTGAAATGAAATCTCTTTCATGTCGGGCGACTACACTCAGTACGAACTTCGAAAGCATCCTGAATGGGAGTGTTGCCGAAGCTGACTGAATATTATGTATTCGATCTATTTAGTGTTAGTTCTAATGGTGTGAGAACATTCCTGTTTAAATAAAACAATGTTAGCAAATGATATACAAATAGGTCAGATTTCACAATTGAAATGTCTCACTATTACAAACTATTGATTAAAATAGCATCATTTGAATAAAATGTAATTGAAATACATTTTGTGTGCACTCTGTCGTAGTTCTGTGGCTCCACTGAGGACGGCACCAGGAGGGGCATGGGGATGGACATCTCTCTTCTCAGCTGCCAGTATTTCCTGGCTCAGATCCTGGTCTCCGTGGCGATGGGACCTCTGACCTCACTGGTGGGCGGGGCTCAGGGCGTGATGTACTTTGCGAGCCTCATGTCATTTGTGGGCTGCCTGTACTCCTCGCTGTGTGTGGTGTACCAGCTGCCACCTCCGGAGGGTGAGCGCTCGCAGAGTGAGAGCCAACCACTACTGGTGCACATATAAATTCACCACACACACACACACACACACACACACACTCATAGAGGCCTGTAAACATACATATACATGCACATGACTTCTTACACAGCACTAATCACTGACATCATGTAAGAAATTTTTTGTAAACTTGTAAACTTTTTTTATTACCCAAGGCATGTTTGATTCCCTTTCTATACACTAAGTGTGTTCACATGCACAATGATAATCTGATCTAATTATCTGACTTTGGCAGTTGTAGGTGATTAAGTTGGTTACTGCGATACTGTTTATTAGATCATGACACCTAGGTTGTATATTATATTGAATAATCACATTATTCCACAAATACACATATACTGTTAATCTAATATCAGCCGTTTACCCGTTTTGTGCAATCCCAAAACAATAAGAACTCCCTTAAACATATGTGCCCCGTGTTAAAAAACACGTTGCAGTAAAGTTGAATTTTTATGGCTTGTCGCAGTTGGAAAATCACTGTGCATTCCATTTTTATTTCAAAAAAAATTTGATTATTGACTCACTCAGGTTTCTGACGTTCCCAAAATAGTGCGTGCTAAACAGTGAGCCTGTTGCGGGCGATTTACAAAGAATAACTGCGTGAATTATGTCACGTGTACACTAGGGTTAGAAAACATAGTGTCATACAGGGTAGTGTGTGTGTGTGAGTGCTGTTTGGTCTTAAAAGCTGTGATGAGTTCAGATCTCCAAGAGACTCCTGGAAGAGCCAAATTGAAACGGAAACTAAAAATTTAGTCTGTGAAATTATCTTTTCAGTCCTGTTGGATTCGGAGGTCTAAAAAAAAAACAACTTGCCGGTGGTTATATTGTCATCATTTTAAGATCCAACACATAATCTTGACTTACCTCATGAATACATAAGATTTATATTGTGTCTTTGTCTGCTGGAAAGATTTCTAGTACATGCTTCATGGATGTACTGTATTAAAGTGACTTGTGTTTCATAAATTGTGCTGCATGTACTAAACAAACGTGCTTGAATTTAAATTTTAGCAATTTATAGTAAAAACACCCCAAAGTGCACCTTCATTAAGGCAAGCACTTTTTTTTTTTGTTCATACGAAAGACGTAATTCTCTGTAAAAGTTGTCAGTAAATCATTTGACACATTTTCATGGGTGCTCTCAATTTTGCACGTGTTTTTATAAACACAAACATGCAATCAATCCGGGCCCCATGATCGCTTTACTTCGTATCAAATTAGTTCATATAATTTTTCAACAAAACTAAACAAATGCCTAAAACAAAGGTGACGCATTGAAGATGATGCACTTGATTAGTTTTCCGAAGGTGCCTTTGAAATTAGCTGATTATTAACTAATGCAGCAAAAAAAAATCTTTTTTTCCCAGTATCAGATTACCTTGCATATGTAAACATACTTACTGTAGTCTCATGGTATAGAAAAACAAAGCCTACACACATCCACATGTACCACATATTTCATTAGCCTGTCTTTCCTCTCATGATGCTGTTCAGCCAAAACATCATGAATGTTGGAGATATGTGAGAGCGTCCGAGTTCATTCTGAGTCGGGGTTTGTTTTTTTTAACACAGAAGGAAACAGGAAACGTTCTAAATCCAAAGCTGTGTAATAAAATCAATGATAAAACAGAAACCACTCTCACATATCAAGATGCAGTGATGCGCTCAGTGTCTGTGAACACGGAGATGATTGAAGATGTCAGGTGTAAATGTGCATGGGGATCAGCACTGATGCTTCACCCTACGTTCACACTTGCAGGTAGCTTCGGTTTCAGATTAGCAAAGTATTCTGTACGAGCTACAAACGCACCAACAATCTCAGATACTTCCTTCCAAGCTTTACATTTAGTAAGAGGTCACATATAAGGATAAGATGAAACCATGGTTGCAGTTTTTTCCCACCATTTACATTTTTGTATCGAACTATAAAAGGGAATTAAAGTTTTGAGTGGGGAACTGAAGAAACATCGGACCACACAAAATATCAGTCTGAGGAATCATTAAAGCAAACTGTTTGGATTGATCATTTCAAAATCTCAAATCTAAATTCACTCAATGCTGAAAATGTAGCTGTTTTCGCACTTGTCCACAGAAAATGAACAGTCACCTGTCACTTGCTTGGGTGAACGAAGGGTTACTTCAGGCCTCTGTTTCTGCCTGTGAGACAGTAAAACAGAGAATGTATCTACAAATTTCTTAGTTTGCATACACTAGCATTAGGCTAAGTGTAGTGTACTTAATGCCCCCCCCAAAAAAACACCATCCTTGTCCACGTGCATGTTTCTGGGACGCAACTTGACACTTTACTCAGACGGATGCAAAGATTCAAGAATCAAAAAAACATGGCTTTCTGGCAAATATGTGCTTTCAGTTTTCTACTCAGCTGAGCGGTGTTCGAGTTGACTGCATGCGCTCGTTGAAACTTACCCGTTAAAATACATCCTCAGAATACTCTGGGATGGTCACAAACATGTCACGCCACCCTACGCTTTTTTTTTTTTTAATTATAAAACACTCTTCCGCCTGCTGCCATGTGATCTGGCATGATGGTTGTAATGATGACGGTGGTTCTTGTCATTATCAGGCAGAGCGGATGTTGAGACTGGAGTGTGAACGACTACAGCTCAGCTGTAACGGAGAAGCACCCACTACAGAAGAGACAAGCAAGCCAAATCTACTTTTTTTTTGGCTTGGCCACCAGGCAACAGATCAGGAAGACACATTAGGAACTAAAGTGGACTCTACTTGAGACTCAAAAAGTATGATTTCACGTGCCACTAGGGGGCAGACTTACTGCTTTTTCAGTGCAAGTAACAAAATGTCGAACTGTTCTGCAGAAAATCTTAACAGAACACAAGCTGAACATGTAAATAAAGCTTAATATTGTCTCTAGTTTTCCCCCCAGTTTATCTGAACACGCTATAAAAAAATTAAAATGAAAATTGTAGAAAGGATGAATGAGCAATATTAAGATAGGGATCAATCAGGTAAGTGCTTGAATTAAATTTTTCTGAACTTATTACAGGAAACATTTTCCCACTAGTGTATGCAGCACCAAAATAAATCACCTAATTAACTAATAAATTTGAAAAAAAAAAAAAAAGAAATAGGAGCATGCTTATCGTCAAGGACGCACAGAAAACTTACGTCAGATGAGAAACAGAAACACAACCTCAGTTTAAAAAGATGTGATTTTATTTATATGCTTGAACCAGAATATACAAAGCAGTGGTCAAAAGCAACCAAGACCTAAAACACCAGTGCCTGCATGTTGACTGCTTCCCATCCTGCACTGCCCATACAAAAAAAATTTATAAAAAAGGTGACAAAAACAACCCAAACTGTACATAAGGACGTGAAAAAGTACAAACCTTTTTTGGAATGCATATGAAACAAAAGACCAAAAACGTTAAGGTTTAAGAGGGGTTAATTAACATAAGCTAGCCAGGAAAGGACAAAGTTATCTTTTCTTCTCAACTCTTGCACAATAAGGAGACCCATTCATGGATGCCATCTGTTGTGTTAACAGATAAGCCAAAGCAAGGGATTAACTACTAGCAGCAGAAAACAACCAGAATCAAAATGTTGTCCATTAGCCCCTGCTTAAAACTTTTATCTTTGGTCTTAAGTGAATCTGAATTATATGACCATCCATATAAACGTCAGAACATGAAGGGGAAAAAAAAGGGTACGTTATATATGGCGACTTGCAAGATTTTATGGGTGTTTCCTCTCTGCTGGTCAAAAAAAACCTCAGTAGAATATGTGCTTGCACGTTTAAGCTTGAGCATTAAGAAAAAAATTTTTTTTTCTATCAGAACTCTAACGTGTTGTTCCTACACCAATAAATAACACCATATAAACAGGGGGAAGGGGGTCATGATGTTATAGGCTTCGCTGTGATCGAGTATCTCAGAAGGGGCAGGGCGAAAACATAATAAAAATATACACAGAAGCACAAACTCTACTAAGAGGTCAGACTGACCGAACAGAACTGCTGAGGAAACACTAAGCCGTCGCTTTGGCCTCAGCTTCTGTGGACTCGCCGTTCTCATCTGTCTTCTGTTTCTTTGTTTCGACTGACTCCTAAGGGCATAAAAGATTAGTAAGACAAAAGATTCCAACACTGGTCATGATGTTAGTGTGTGTTTTCTTTTCCCTCTTTCTTTTGTAAAACATCTTTTTTTTTTTGAAACCCACCTCCTCCTCTGCAGGACGTTTCACTGCCTGCCCATCTGCTTCCTCTTCAGCAGCCTTCTCCTCTTCCCCCTCCCCCTCTGCAGCTGCTCCACAACACAATTTTCAGTTTAATTACTGAACAACAACGTACCATACAACGTACTACTGACGCATGAAGCGGTAGTGACTTACGCTCTTCAGCTGCTTTGTCCTCTTTGTTGGTTTCTTCATGAGACGCACCGTTAGTCTGTCAGGGGATTTTTTTCTTTTTAAATTGTAGTTTGTGAATTATTGTTTAAAAAAAAACAACACAGAGATACAAGGGGAGGTTTTTCTTTGGATGCATGTCACTAACTGAGTCACTAACATTAGCAAGTACATGAGTTGTGGGAGGTCCACCAATAACATTCCACAGACACTGAGACTTCGTACTGCTCTGATAAACCAGGCATGCAGCCAACGCTAATACCATCTCTGACTGCGCTACATCTGTGGAAGTTCACAAACCTAAACAAAGAGCACAACCTGCACACACAGCAGCAGGGCAGAGACCGGGCCTGCTGCGAGTCGCCTGACACCTGCATCATGAGCTGTGACAAAAGCCTCACAAGGCAAGGCCTACTGGGAATCCCCCCCCCTTCTTGCACTTTACATACCTCTGTACCATTAGCAGGTGCGTCTCCGGTGCCATTCTCTTTCTTGTCCTCCTGCGCCTCCTCCACAACTTCTTTCTTCTCCTTCAGTTCCTAGAAACACAGTTTAGAAGTAAACAGTTACAGGCTTACAACACATATGATAAACATGTCGGGTCGTTCCTTTACTTTTCACCTTTCCAGTTCCGCTTTCTGGTGTTAATTTTACCTAGTTACTGAGTGGAAGTTTATTTTTTTCTACCCACGAAGGTCATGACGGCAGAGCTAACAGTTGCTTAGGCAAAGAAAGAAAGAAAGAAAGAAAGAAAGAAAGAAAGAAAGAAAGAAAGAAAGAAAGAAAGAACTATTCGAGCTGAACGTTCAAATGTACTTTATCTAACAAATGTTACAGGTTATAATCCCATTTTCATCATCACGCTGTTCGTTAAACAACAACAACAACAACAAGTAAATAAGCTACAAGATTAGTCCCCCCGCCCCCCTCCCCCGCACACAACTGTTTCCAACCAATCAGATTCCCCACGCATCTCGCGCTTTTCAACGGCGCGTGCCCGAGCCCCAGACAAAGGGCAGCGCGTGGCCATAAGGAACAATGCTCAGTGAGTGAGTGAGAAAGTGAGCGAGGGAAGGAGAGCGCGCGCTACTCATGCACAGCCATTTCCCGCCTATTTGTTAAAGCTCGCGAGATCATTTCAAAATGAAAATTCGTTATGACAAGCGGTTTTTTTTTTACTTCACAAACCACCTCAAGCTGAACCTGGTGGCCATTTAAGGCCAAAACGAAATAAAAACGAAAACCAGTCACATTTCCCCTCGTTAATCAGTCAGCAATTAACATAAACAAAACATACGAGTTAATATATCAATAATAAACGCGTAAGTACATCGAAACAAAGCTCAAACAGTTAACTACCTCCCGCGCGCGTTAGCTACTAAGCTAACACTGTTCCCAACGCTCCGCTGATGGTTTTCTGTGGTACCCAGTGATGAAACCTAGCTTATATATCATCTACTTCAGGCAGTAAAACATTAAACTACTCACTTTGTGTCACCACAATCTACCATTTTATCGATTTTTCACACCAAATGGAATAAAACCCGTTTTACTTGACTGGAAAGTTGAGGCTTTGGAATATATTTCTCTCTTTTCTTTCCCCGAAACATACCTTTGCGGTAATCTCTGTGGCAGTGGTCGTATCTACAGCTGTATCGGCCATTTTTGTTGAGGAAAAAATAACTTTACAAAAAAAAGGTAGTTGTTTTAAAAAAAAAAATCCTCGTGTTACAGGAGTGAGGTAGGACACAGTGAGGCGCGGTGAGGAAGAGTGAATCAAAACCGCTTCAACCTGAGAACTGAAAGGACCGAGCTAACCGCTGCCGAACCTGATTGGACAGAGAATACCTCGCGAGTTTTCATTGGTCGAGAAAATGCAGTGCTGCATTCCAGACACTCTGATTGGACAAGCGAGCGTCGATCATTTGTAAATCCCGCCTCCAACAGGCTCGACTGTCCGTGTTCCTATTGGTGAAATATTATACGCTGACTTTTACAAAATGGACGCGCGCCAAAAAGGTTCATACACAGAAAATAGCCAAATAAAGTGAACGTTAGAGTTTGAGGTAACACTTTTTTATGATTTGTATTCACATCCTGTCATTAATATAATTTTTTTTTTAGGGGAAAGTAGATCAGAAAGTCGCTAGAAGTCTCCACAGGCTGATTTGCATATCTGCATATTCAGTTAATCCTCATGATAATTTGCATATCAAAGAGTTTCATGTTATGGAATGGAAGATAATAGGTTGTAATATTTCTTAAAGAAGGAAGAAGTGTTTGGTCATGTCACTAATCCAGAATTCTATCATTCTTATCATGGTAGTGATTAGTCAGGAAATAGACATGTGGAAATGGTTACAGATAGAATAATTTGGTTTTAGCATGATAAATATGGCCAAGAAGAGAGCTTAAAATATTGTACAAAGAAGTTGTAAACCTTGTTGCAACAATCAGTAGTGATCCCTGGGAATGGTCTTCTTCTTCTGCTTCTTCTTCTTCTTCTTCTTTAGTGTTTTGCCTGATGGCAGGTCCGCTCTGACAGCTTCAGCCATTCACACACATTCACAATTTAGAGTAGCCAATTAACCTAACTAGCACAGTGGTTAGCACGGTCACCTCACAGCAAGAAGGTTCTGGGTTCGCGGCCGGCGAGGGCCTTTCTGTGTGGAGTTTGCATGTTGTCCCCGTGTCTGCGTGGGTTTCCTCCGGGTGCTCCGGTTTCCCCCACAGTCCAAAGACATGCAGGTTAGGTTAACGTGGGGCGGCCTTGGGCTGAGGTGCCCTTGAGCAAGGTACTTAACCCCTGACTGCTCCCTGGGCGCTCTAGTGTGGCTCCCCACTGCTCTGGGTGTGTGTGTGTTCAATGCTTCAGATGGCTTAAATGCAGAGGATGAATTTCACTGTGCTTGAAGTGTGCATGTGACAAATAAAGGTTTCCTCTTCTTCTAACCACATGTCTTTGGACTGTAGGGAAAACCGGAGCACCCTGAGGAAACCCACACAGACACGGGGAGAACATGCAAACTCCACACAGAAAGGCCCCGTCAGCCACTAGGCTTGTACCCAGAACCTTCTTGCTATGAGGTGACAGTGCTAACCACTAAACCACCGTGCCACCCCTGGGAATGGTGCACCCAGAAAATAAAGTATGTTGTTGTACATTTACATGTACAACGGCTTGTCACTGGCTCAGTTCCCTCTAAAGTACTTATTTATACCCTTTATATACTGCTTGGGAACATAATGTACCATTTTGGTCATAAAAAGGTACACCTTGAGGACCAATAATCAGCCCTAGGGGATACATTTGTGCAGATTGTACCTTGGGGGACAGAAGTGGACTCCTGCTGTACCCCTGTTTCTGACAGTGTGGTTCACACAAGTGCAGCTCAGTCATGCTTTACACACTGGTGATTAGTCGGGTGAACCTGCTCTCTCAGTGAGCTCTCAGAGTCTTAGTAATGTCTGCTCGAAACATCACAAAGCTCTTTTTTATGAAATATGAACACTAAATGTGTCTAAAACTACAGTGAGAAAGTTCCTAAATTGGAAACACTACTGATTACATACATGCTCAATAATTATTTTCAGCAGCCGGACTTTTCCAATCCCATCGTGGCCATGTTGTGATCCTGTATGCCCCTGACTCTACAGTCTACACACACAGACCCAAACAACCGCTGTGTCTTTGTTTACCGCCTCTGTTTCATTAGCATGTTGTGTGTAAAGGCCATTGTGCCTCAGATTGAGATGCTCCATGTGGTTGTTTTGTTCTCGCTCAGGAACTTTGACATGCTAACTCCTCCCTCACCCCTTCCTCCAAAAGTCCATACACAAATCTCCTCCCTTTCCATATTATTACACATTGTGAAATCTTCATTGTTTGGCTGTGATCGTGATTCTGCGTCTGTTAAAGGAGCATACCTGTTGCACCAGGAACAAATCTCCATTGTGCCTACTATCATCCTTCTTCCTGTTGTCACGTGGAGCTTTAAATTTATAAAAATATGAATCTTCATAGACTGTGCACATTAAGCATTTTGCCCTGTGTAACTGCGGAACGGGTTTGGAATTTTCACAGGGCCTAAAATACACTATATTGCCAAAAGTATTCGTTCACCTGCCTTGACTCACATATGAGCTTAAGTGACATCCCATTCCTAATCCATAGGGTTCAATATGACGTCGGTCCACCCTTTGCAGCTAGAACAGCTTCAACTCTTTTGGGAAGGCTGTCCACAAGGTTTAGGAGTGTGTTTATGGGAATTTTTAACCATTCTTCCAGAAGCGCATTTGTGAGGTCACACACTGATGTTGGACGAGAAGGCCTGGCTCTCAGTGTCCGCTCTAATTCATCCCAAAGGTGTTCTATCGGGTTGAGGTCAGGACTCTGTGCAGGCCAGTCAAGTTCATCCACACCAGACTCTGTCATCCATGTCTTCATGGACCTTGCTTTGTGCACTGGTGCACAGTCATGTTGGAAGAGGAAGGGGCCAGCTCCAAACTGTAAAAACAGTCTGCATGCCGAGGTGCTTGATTTTATACACCTGTGGCCATGGAAGTGATTGGAACACCTGATTCCGATCATTTGGATGAGTGAGCAAATACTTTTGGCAATATAGTGTATCACCGTATCATGGTATTAATGGTGAGGTTATGGCCAAATCATACACTGTGACTAACTGTGAATCCATGACACCGACGACTGTGGAGTAATTAGTTCTGAACACCACCAATGCAGATTCATCAGA
The DNA here is from genome assembly GCF_027579695.1 of Neoarius graeffei. Classification (NCBI taxonomy): domain Eukaryota; kingdom Metazoa; phylum Chordata; class Actinopteri; order Siluriformes; family Ariidae; genus Neoarius; species Neoarius graeffei. Next base: position 3,422,874 of record NC_083594.1, on the reverse strand, counting down.
TCCTGTAGCAAGAACGCATGAATTTTCTCTCTTTTTTTTGAAGAAGTCACAGATGGCATGTAGTCATGGTAATGATGGTAATACGCTCCTTGAGAGAGCCAATCAGTTTGGTGATTATTAAGATTTAAACATGGACATCAAATGTTTGGACTGGATTTAAATTTAAAGGTTAAGCAAATTATTTAAACAGCACTATCAGTTTTTTCCCCCGCTATACTATGTTAGAATCTATCAACAGATCCAGAATAACATTTATCATTCTCCTTAGTAGAAAAAGAAAACAGACAAAAACTATATATGTTTCGTTATTAGTTTCATTGAAGTAACTTAATTATACACCTTATAACACAGCATTTTTGAAACCTTGGTTCTGATTGGTCAGAAGGTGTTGATTCATTTTCTCTGTCAGCAGTTCTAACAGTAGTGCAGCTGTAAATCACAAGTTTATACTGTATTAACGTCTTTGTTCTAATACTTTATCGTAGTAACAGCTCATTCACAGGGACTTGAACTGCATGAATAGATTAAAAATGTGTGTGATTGTAATTGTTGATATGGTGAAGTTTTCTTTCAGGACACATTTATTTACTGGTTATGGAAAGAGTCTCCAATGTCAGTGCTTTGTAACAGGAATTTATTCTTTGTGGTTTCTTGGTAACATGACAAGCTGTGTGTGTGTGTGTGTGTGTGTGTGTGTGTGTGTGTGTGTGTTTCATTTTTAATTAAATAAGAGACAGAAAGAAAGAGAGGCTGATGCTGGAATGACAGCCCTGTTTATAGCTGCTAGCTAACATCTTTTGTGGATGTTACGCAACATTAAACATAATAATTAATGGATAAAAATAAACATGGGCTTCAGAAGGTGATGTGATTGGAAAATAATCAACTTTGATCATCAACAGTACCGCCGCTTTATCACGGCAGCCTGTTGTTGATCATTTTCCAATAACAGCACAGCATGCAGAGTTTTATTCCTTATATAATATTCTCAACTAATAAAATACGCCAAGTGGTTAAACCTTCTTTGAAATTCTTGTACAGTTTCCTGTGGTCATGGAGAACTATATTTCATGGAAACTGATAAGATAATGATTAAAAAATGGACTCGACTTGAGTGCAATGTTCACCAGAACCAACTGGAACTGTTCAGAAATCATTTTTCCCACAATGTGAAGTTTCTGAGGCCTTGATCGCAAGTTTTCCAAAGAGAAGGTTATAATTATGGCCAGGCGGATGATGGCTGCAATTATGGACAGAGATGAAAGCACTAAAACGTGTTGTAATCCCAAACCTAAAACCACAGAGCTCCACACGTTGTGCTTTTGGGTGCAGATCTTGGTGTGGAGATGACAGCGTTTGAGACTGTTGAAGGATATTAATGAACATAATCACATAAAGCCTCTTGTTTGTCTTCAGACAAAGGAATGGAACTCACGCCATGCTGTATATAGAGGCTCTTTTATTTCGGAAATGAAGTCCATGTGTAGACCCGGTACACGGAGACGGCTGTCTGCTGCACAGATCCAGACAGGCAACAGTAAGTTTTGGGAAGAAAAAAAAGTAGTGCTTAGGTCCAAGCATTACTCATGCTATGCCACTGGAAAATAGGAGCAATGGGAGAAGGAAGGTTTTGTTAGGTCATTTCCTGTAGTGCATATTCCTTCTCTGTAAACCCACAGCCTGCCTACCAGCTCCATTAGTTTCCATGGATACCGCTGCTCTTTGGTGTTGTTGTTTTTTCTTATGAGGGAGGAGCTCAGTGGGTTTTTTCTCTTTTTTTTTTCTTTTGAGAGGGCGGAGTTTATTGTAAGTAGTATTATAAGCTGAATGATTTCCTAGGATTTGAGATTTTATTGACATTTTCTTATGAAAAAAAAAAAAAAAATATATATATATATATATATATATATATATATATATATATATATATATATATATATATATATATATATATATATATGGGGTAAACCCTGGATGTAATAGTTACCCTACAATTATAACTAAATTATAATTCTAAACAATTCCCTTTCTGACTTATTAGGAGGCTAACCAGTATCAAATGATAATACTTGAAATTTAGTACTAAATGTAAACTATTAGTGCATATCTACATACTTATATTATTCCCTTCTTTGTCTAAAACAAATGAAGTGATTTTACAGTCTTTAACAGTTTGTGCAGAATTGCATCATCACCTAAAAGGATTGAATGATACAGGCTCGTTATGACGTGGTTAAATAATGCCTTCAAGCAAATTGCAAATCCATCCATCCATCCATAATGATGTCAATATTATAATTATAAAATAATTATATAAAATATATAGTATAATTAAGCAGACTAGGTCATATCCATTTGCACCTGCATACAGCAAATAAAAATACAAAATGATGTGTATCTGTCTGGGATTTGGATTTACTTACAGAAAATGACTGTCTTCTGTTTAAAAAACAAAAAGTGTATGCCTGGTTGCATTGCACTGAAACTGTCGCCTGTATATCTGTGCTAGCTTTGTTCAAAATGTAATCAGTGTTGCACCTGAATTTGGGGACGAAAGGCAGAAATATGACACCTGCAACGTTGGACATGGAGGGCAACAGAGGAAGGGCTGTTTCCAAAGTCAAAGGTCAAGAATTTGGAGAGAAAGGGTTTACTATATATAACTGGAAAAACCAGAGGAGGTCGTGTGTGTGTGTGTGTGTGTGTGTGTGTGTGTGTGTGTGTGTGTGTGTGTGTGTGTGTGTGTGTAAGCTGTGATCTTTTGTTCAGAACAGCAGTGGCTTATACTTTAAGTATGGTTTTCTCATGTTTCAATAGGGAACTTGGTAAGACCCATTGTGCATGTCCTGAGGGGAGAGATATCTCAGTCACTGCAGGTTTATTAGCTATAAGGTCATTCCTGCAATCAATAACATGCAGAAATTTTCATATGCTGAATGGAAATGTCTTCATAATAGCTAATGTTAATTATGCTAATGATGCTACATACCAAATTCTGATTGGTCAGAAAGTGTTGATTAATTTTCTCTAACAGCATTCCATTCATTTTCTCTGACTGGATGCTTCACATAAATGGATTAAAATTTCCTCTGGAAGGAGTCTCCAGTGTCAGTGTTGTGTAACAGTCAGAGGTAAAGGTGTAACATCTTCTGGCATTTTCAGGACAGAGGAGTTTACACTTTGCAATCTCTCGGTAACATGACAAGTTGTGTTTTTTGTCTAACTTCAAGAGTGAGAGAAAAGGGGGGGGGCAAGTGAGGGAATGACTGTTTACAGCTGCTATAACAGAAGTGTGTACCAGGGTTTGATGAGTGATGTGAAGTAAAATAGCCTTTATTACTAGTCTCTGTGTGCGTTTTGATATTTTAATTTTTTTAATGCATGGAAACAATGTATAAATATAAAAAAATAATTCTGATATGTTAATATGTTGAGTTAGCTCGCTAATAATGAAAGCTAGCTTTAGCTAGGAACATCGCTGATTAATGCTATCTACTCTCTTCTGGTATATTTTTAAAAAATAATTTTATGGACATATCAAAAGCTAGCAAAATGTTAGCCAGTCCTATCTACACTATACTGGTTTTAAAAAATTCTAGTTCCATATCCGAAGCTAATGTTGGCTAAATGCAAAATTAAGAGACAAGCTTTCAAAAAATGTTTAATGAATGTTACATTTCAATTCACTCAGGTTTTGTGATTTTTTTTTGTCTTTTTTAAAAAATAGATTGTTCATCTTATTGTGCGTTTTATGGCCAAGATATACTTTCTACAGAAAAGTCTCCACAAAAAGTATCTGTTTTTGTATAATAACACATATATAAAGGATATTACACTGTTGAGTGATGATATGAAGTTTATCTTCCAGTGGTGAATGCATATATTCATGAGTAAATGAAGTGCAGGAGTGAAATATTTTCAACAAGAGAAGATAAACTTCATATCTTCGTGCCACCATGTAATGTTCTTTATATTATATGGACACATCCACAAAAAAAGAATTTTAAATTTGAACCAGTTCACCATTTTGACAACGCACATCTAGTCAGTGGGAAAACACTGGGAGTGACATCATCAGAGTGAAATATCAGGAATTATTATCCATACAGGACACTTTTTCGATGGAATAAAAATGTGTTCTATTCCCTTCTAGTGCGTTTCATTCATTTGGTTTGATAGCATGCAATATTGTTAGCATACCACTTATTCTACGTCTACTTATTCTACCCAATGGAGAATGAGCATTGAATATGGTTTATTTCATGGTTGTCAAGACAACATGACATCAGACGTCAGAGATATAAAACTTCCGCGCTAGTGAGCGACTGGGACAATCTGTAAACAAACATGGCCATCAGGTTTGCTTTGTTAAATATGGAAGATTTTGAGAGAATTTTGAAAGAGAAAGATGCGTTGAACACCCGAAAGGAATGTGTATGGATAATAATAATAATAATAATAATAATAATAATAATAATAATAATAATACTGGCTGGCTTTTGTTTGTGGTATATCAGATATATTCCATTCAGCTACTCGTCTTCGACTCGTTCAGTATCATGCTAGCTGAATGGAATATATCTGATAGACCACGTATGCTGCATTCATGTGCTATGGGAATTATGGTAAATACCAAACGCCGACATGGAAAGCACACATGAACGCCCCCTCTTGTGGTATTTTCCACTGGGCAACTCGTAGAAAATTTTGATACACGAGTTGCCGAGATGAGATGAACTTTAACCTTTTCAACATGGCGGCGAGCGGTACAAGACACTTGAATGCTAAGCATTGTATGCTACTAAAGTTTTTTTTACTAGTACTAGTGGGTAGTTTTTGGTGTCTATGCAATGTTGCATCATTAACAAGTGTAATATAATACGTTAGAAATCAGTTTCCTTTAAAAATGTGTTATGGTTTGTTTTTACCTATCCAGAGCAGACGCTATTGCTAACGATAGCTAACTAACTATTGCTAACTTGAATCTGGTCCACCATCTTTAATTTGTCAACAACAACAAAAGCATGTGAACACAGCACACTGGTAAATACCACTTCCCAACTGGAAAATATCATCTTCCCATAGCACATGAATGCAGCATCAATGCCAGCTAATATTATTTAAATATGTCACTCAGATCCGCAATGTATTTCATCAAAATGCGAGTTTTTCAACACAAGAAGATAAACTTCATATCTTCAAGCCAATGTGTGATTTTCTTTTTATTATATCGACACATTCACAAACAAAAAGTCCCCAAATTTATCAAAACAATTCATCAATTTCCTCACGAGTGACATATAGAGATTTATGTCACGGTTTTGGTCCTCCATGCCCTGAATGGAGCTCGGATGAAAAATATGAGTGGCGTACTTCTCAGTAAAACACTTGTGTCTATATAATATATATCTATATGTTTGTATCTATATCTGTGCCACGGCCCCCAAACCCTGGGACTCTCTTCCTCTATCTCTTCATGACTGCGCTTCTTTTTCTACTTTTCAATCTGAATTAAAGACTTTTCTCTTCACTGAACTTCACTCTTCCTCCTTTATGGCTTAATCTGCTTTCCTCCCCTTTTCTCTCCGATGTAAAGTGACCTTGGGTTTGTGAAAGGCGCCATATACATGTAATTTATTCTTCTTCTTCTTCTTCTTCTTCTTCTTCTTCTTCTTCTCCTCCTCCTCATTAACACACTAGTCAATTTAAAATGAACTGAAAAGGCATTGTTCTTAGCTCAATACATGGTCGTGTTGAAAGAATAACATGCTACGTGAAGCATGTTGCAAATCTGTAAGGATTCCTAGATCGGAAATTACCATGAAAGGGTTAAAATTTGAGTACAGCACTCTAAAAGCAGTTAGGATTACAAACTAAGCAGCATGACACTTCAAACTCATAAATAAAGTAAATTTTAAAGTCAGTGTAAAATTTTAAGAGGAAATAGACTAAGCTCGGCCTCCTCAGTCAGCTCTGCCTTTCTGGTGGAAATTTCCATCGATTGAGACTTGAATGAGGTGGATCTTCTCAGCCGTGCCCTCCCCTTTACCTGCACTCACCACCCACACTTTGTTTTTTTCTTTCTTTTTTTCATTAAAAGCAATACTGTCTGGCTAATGATCTATCTTTCCTAACTGCACAGTCCTGACAGGTCTTTGCTTGCATTTGGCTTTCAGTTCCAACGGTGCTGTTCAAACATGTAGCACCTCACTTTTTACAGTTTCATACCCAGTCTTCCACACTTCCTCAGAAATCAGTGCCTCCAGTGAAGTCCAGGCGGGGAATAGAAGCAGAGGTTTCGTGCTTGTCAGAACTTTGGTTTTTCTTCACAGTCTACTCGCATGAGGCAAATGGGGGACGGCCTGATAACCCAGAAGGCAAATTTGCATTTTTTTCCTCTTAGCTCCAGCTGACGTTTTCTTTTTGGATTGCATTTCATCCACGTCACCTAGACTTTCATTACACTTTTTTTATTTTCCAAATCCCACAACCTTGTTCATGACTCGAGTAAAGTTGCATGCCATGTACAGACTGCAGATTCTGAATAAACACTATGAGAGATCACCGTCTTGATGGAGTGATATTAAAGCATCAGATGGAAGAGAGATAAACTGACCTGAAGCGCCTGTGCCAATTGCGCTCCACAGCCACCTCGGTTCTATTGTAAACCTTCAACAAAGAACCATCTGCCTAGCAAATGGGGCTAAAACAAGGGACACACACTCAGGGGATGTAGTAGGGGAGCAAGGGTGTGGGGAGGGGACTTTCAGACGTCCCTGAAGAGCTTTCTGGGTGCCTGATGAGAGGATTTTGTATATGTTTGTATATGTGTGTGTGATTAAAGAGCAGACCAAATGCAGGAAACAAAATGAAGGCTTATGCATGATTATGAAATCTTAAAAATCATTTTTTCCCAAAATGTGTACTTGATGGAGCTCATTAAATATCAGAGGGAGGGTTATAGCTGACCACAGGTACAGTTTTACATGCTGTGATGTCATGCATATTAGACTTTGGTCAACTTTTCCAGTTGTGTTTGGATTTTGCAGCATGTGTATGAATCTGAGCTTGTTCACAAGGTGTCATCATGGATCCACATGGATTCACCAAAGTGTAGGACAGATATGGCTTTTAAAGCTAACTAGTTAAACACAAATTATATACACTAATCAGTGTGAATATTGGTTGGTTGATTTACATGCTACATGCACTGGTTCCAATTAGCTTTATTGGCGGATTAGCAAAGCAAGCTAACTGAGGCATCAGCGATCTCTGCTGCTTCCTTCCAAGCTTTATTTTTCATAGTAGCATCGCTATACACAGTCAATAAGAGGTTGATGTGACAGGATAAAACGAAACCACGGTTATATGTTTACATTTTTACACATCAAGCAATTATTAGGAACTAAAGTTGTAAGTATTGAATTGAAGAAATGTTGACCTACATGCGCTGTAAGATTGGTCCAAGGACTCATTTAAGACTGTAGTTAATTTGGGCTAGCAGCGCTGGCACAAATTGTTACTCTCACTCAGGATCATTCTTTTTCTTCATCTTCTTCTTCTTGTAATGTTTTTTTAGGACACTATTTCTCCCTCAGCTTTCAACCAATCATCACCAAATTTCACATGAAGAATACCTCTGGGCTGAATGACATTACTATGACTTTTGGTGCTGATCTGGATCACCAAACTGGAATGATCCATGAAAAATGGGATTTTTTTCAATCACTTATAACTCTGTTAATTTTCATGATTTTTTCAATAATTTTTTTTTATTTTGTTCAGGGCGGCAGGGTACAACTTTGCCTCACTAAACATCATTCTCTATCTCTTACCATTCTGGATCTATAGGGTACGGTGACCAGACGTCCCAGTTTGTAACAGCTAGCGCAAATTACTGTGACTTTAGTCACAGTCTCTATCTAGTTTGAATTTGCCACTTTACCTTGTCGTACCTAATTTACATAAAGTATGAGAAAAGCGTGATTCAGATGTTGCTTTGTTACTGAAATCTTGACTCCATGTTGTGGATGTGCACAGGAAATGAAGGGTCACTTTGCTGTTTGTTTGGTTTTCCCATTATGCTTACAAGATTTTGAAAGTAGTGTTTGCTTTAGGGTTGTGCCATTTGCGAACAGGTCGAGTCTTATGTCCCTGTGCTAAAAATTCAGCAGTGTTCTGAATTCATGATTTTCCACTGTCTTATATCATCATCCCAACCATGACGGAAATACATCTTTTGTGAATCGTATGAACACCTGAATTGTTTGCAACCATCATAAGCATTTAGAGTGAGAAACTTATATTTGTGTTTGCAAAATACTGTATAAATTTATTGAACAATTGTTGATTGGGAGCCAACAGAGTGGCTCTCATTGGTGAACTAAGCCACACGAGCCACTTGTTTTTTGTTTGTTTTGAATTTTGTAAAATGTAATGAAATACAGCTAATCAACCAGAACTAAAGCATATCACCTCTGTGAACAGGTGAGTAAATTAACATGTGTTGTTATCACACTAACAGGATACGGTTCATGATTGCTTAGCAACAGCAGATACCAGCAGTTACTAACAGCAGTTACTACCATCTAGTGGTGAGAAACAATTGCAAGTTGCATTGCACATCATAACCTAAAAATTATAACCTAAAGACAAGTTTTAAGGGCGCACTGGTTTACGATTTACCTCTCCGAGTGATACTCGAAACTGATTTAAAACTGAACAGAACACACAAGCAAACACCAACATCGAACAATGGATCATTCATGGATGATGAAATCTATGAAAATAAATGTTTAACTGATAAGATTAGATAAAACCCTATGATCATCTGTCTTTAAAACATAGCTGATTGGTCTGGTCCCAGAGCTCTCAAGTTTCTTACTCATTAAACCTTGGGTTTGGGAAAAAGCCCCCGAGGGAAGATATCTCCAAACAGCATGGAGGAGGAACAAGGAATAGTTGGAGCTCGGCCAATTAAAATAAACAAGAGAGGGCAAGAAGGAGGGAATGGAGGGGGGAAGTATGGCATAGAGCTCCTTCTCAAATGTATTGCAACCAGGAACCACTTTAACTGTAAAATAAACTCCACTGACCCCTGTCCAAACATAATCCAAATATTCGGCTTATTACGTAAAAAGTTTACAATATTTTTCTGGCTATATATAGGAGCTATCAAGCTTTTTATTCCTGAACTTTCCACCCACAGTTGGTATTATTCATAGACTGACTTGTTTTTGAGTTTAAGTTTGGATTAAACCCAATTAATTCATTGACAAGCAGGTTAATAAATACAACAGGGGTATTCAATGAAACATTTTGAAGGTCCAGTAACAAAATTACTTGCTTGTAAATGTGTAGATAAACTAACACAACCGAACGATGATAACTGCCAGCTTTTAGTGCTTAAGTGTTAATGATTAGGTTTTGTCAACCAGTAAGACAAGAAGACTGGGTTATATTCTGTTTCTTAGTGTTGCTTCAGGTTACAACTTTTCACCAGTGCCACAGACTCAAAAGACAAAATGTCTGTTTTGAATTTGACACATATAGAGAATAAATGCATTCTTTGTCAAATTGGTTTTCATCAAATTTTTTAAACACGCCAGCAGGTTGCAAATCAGACCAGATAGGGTATATGAAAATATATAAAAACTCCCCTGTTTCTGAGCTAATGTCTCTAGCCCTGTAGCTAGTTTCTGTGCGATGAGTTGCCTTCAGCTAATAATTTCCTAAATGCGTGTAATTTTTCACAACAGAAGATCTGCCACAGAAGCTTGACGCTAGTTCATGCTAGAGTTGCTGAAACACAACTATGAGCTGACAGGAAGGGTTTGGTAACTCTGGGTTCTTTACTGAAAGGACTGGAACGCAATTTGGTCTTCTGCCATTGTAGCCAAGCCCCCTCAAAATTTGAGATGTTGTGAAAAGCGTTTCTGCTCACCATGGTGGTAGAGTGCTTATTTGAGTTACGGTAGCTTTCATTTGAGCTTAAACCAGTTGTGCCACTCCTCAGACCACATCAACAAGGCGTTAGCCACTAACACCCCCCTACAATTCTGTGTAACTCTGTAAACAACTAAACTTAAATGACTGTTGTGTGTGAAAATCCCAGGAGATCAGCAGTTTCTTATATACTGGCACCAACACGATAACAGTCATTGAAATGACATTTTTCTCAATTCTGATGTTTGATGAGAACATTAACTGTGGCCTACGCACATGTACTCACAGACATCCGACCAACAAGAGAAGTATTCAAAACACAACCAGAATGTCATTAAGAATTCTAATTTTCATATTCGGCATGCAAATGTGACTTCTTGTTTGTAATGTTAATTTAGACTTTTACTCCTAGTCAGGTGACCTTACATACTCCATGCTGCAATGTCATGCTTTAAAGCTATAATTTATCATGCATGCATGTCAGGAATCAGAGTGAAGGAGAAATACAGAGCAGAAACGCTGATAAAAAGAACCTAACAGGATCTTTCTGTGCAGTTAAGATAGACAGAAAACAAATGAACCGGATATAGAGCTGTTTGGAGGGCAGAGATAAGGCGATATGTGTGTGTGTGTGTGTGTGTGGGTTGGTGGGTGTTACAAAGCAGTCATACAATACACTAAATACAATATCTTAAGTCGAAAAGAATGAATATATATATATATATATATATATATATATATATATATATATATATGACTAGAGGAAAATGGAGTGCCTGAGGAAAACAAAATGGCGTCGCTGAAGCAGTCGAAGAAGAACGCGCGCGCGCACACGTCCACGAGAAGGCAGCCTGCGACTCATGAGAGTCAGCTGTCACTCTGGCGCTCGCGCGGCCTCTGATTGGCTGAGCCGCAGCGGTTGTGGGTGGTCTCAAGTGAGTGGGCGGTAAGATTAAAAAAAAAAAAACGCACTGAAAGGGGGAGTGGGGGTGTCGTTGCCACGGTAACGCGAAAGGGCCGCGCGCATGGCACAGAGCCGTGGTGAACGCGGAAGTAGCTCGGTCGAAGAAGAAGACGAAGAAGAGAAAAAGCGAACAAAACATCCATTGTTTGATCTCCTCCTCTCCAGCATTATATTTCACGAGTGTGTTTTAATTCTGAGGAAGGGAGCAATTTATTCAGTGAAAATGAACAACTTCCGGTTTCTCGCACGTTGTAAAAATGCTCACAGGCCAACTTCCGTGTTTTGCTTTCCCTAAGTCCTAAAATGACATTATACATGGATTTGTTATCACTCTCTCAGTCACACATTGAGTAAACCACTGTGATATGAATGAGCGTAGATATATCACTCACTCACAAAAGATACAAGCTGTACTTTCCCTTGTCTCTGGAGTGGCTATCCTACCATGAAGGAGCCATCTTGTGTACCTTTAGTACTTGGGACTGTGTACATGATGCACTTTTAAGTAGTCTGCAGAATAGACTAAGGCTTATGAGGTATATCAGTAATCCATTTTTGCATATTAAATTGCTTTTTGGACGGTGTAGTGGTTAGCATTGTCGCCTCACAGCAAGAAGGTTCTTGGTTTGAGCCCGGTGGCTGAAGAGGGCCTTTCTGTGTGGAGTTTGCATGTTCTCCAGGTGCTCTGGTTTCCCCCACAGTCCAAAGACATGCAGGTTAGGTTATCTGGCTACTCTAAATTGTCCATAGGGGTTTGTGTGTGTGTGTGTGTGTGAGAGAGAGAGAATAGTTGAGAGGAGAAAACCTCTATAATAATCCAGTAGATGGCAACAGGAAACCACTACTACTGTAATGTTCCCTAGAACCTCTGATGGACGTCAGGGTTGGACCTGCCATCAGGCAGAACGCTAAAGAAGAAATTACTTTTTAACTCTATGCTGTATTCACATTTCCAGGTAAAGCCCACCCCGGCAACAAGGAAAGGTAAACTGCAGTTTAGCACCAGTTTTCCTGAAAAGGGGCTTTTTCATGCACTTTTCTGAATCCCAACTTTTAGGGAAATTATTGAATTCTAAACTAACCCACCATCATTCATTCTTTTATCATACCCTTTTTGTATCTTTCATTAACTATAATCTAATGTATACACTCTCAGAAATAAAGGTACCAAGCTACTTGATCTTGTTGCTGACATGGTACCATAAAGGGTACATCTTTCGTACCATTTGTATCTAATCTCATTATCTCTAGCCGCTTTACCCTGTTCTACAGGGTCGCAGGCGAGCTGGAGCCTATCCCAGCTGACTACGGGTGAAAAGCGGGGTACACCCTGGACAAGTCGCCAGGTCATCACAGGGCTGACACATAGACACAGACAACCATTCACACTCACATTCACACCTACGCTCAATTTAGAGTCACCAGTTAACCTAACCTGCATGTCTTTGGACTGTGGGGGAAACCGGAGCACCCGGAGGAAACCCACGCGGACACGGGGAGAACATGCAAACTCCGCACAGAAAGGCCCTCGCCGGCCCCGGGGCTCGAACCCGGACCTTCTTGCTGTGAGGCGACAGCGCTAACCACCACACCACCGTGCCACCCCACCATTTGTATGTTTTTTTTTTTTTACCTAGAAACTTGAAAATGCATGAGATGTGCTTTTAAAGTAAAGCTTTAAGGGTAAATCAGTGGTCAGTTTACGTATATTAAAAGTAAATTACTGTATTTTCAGATTTCCAGGTAAAAGATACAAACTAAAGATGCAAACATATCACCTTGATGGTACCATTAGGGCAATAAGGAAAGGTCCAGTGTGGTATCTTTATTGCAAGCTCCTTTCCTTGAATAGAGAGCTTAAAATAGTCATTAGTTAGTTATCTTTCTGTGGAAATCTGTGGTTTTGTATAAAAATATCCCATTGAAATGCATTTAAATAAATGACAATTGCAGGAAATATTGAGCTTGTCCATTTAATCAGTTATTTATATACAGTGATATCATGTGACATCCTGAAAAAGTATTAAAATAAAGAAACATGACATATGTGCGACATGAGTAAACAGAGTGAGTCCCATACACACATACGATGTGAAGTTGAGTTAGACGGTGCGATTTCAGTGGTCTTTTCAGGTTATTACTTGTCACACTGGACGAGAGGATTCCAGTCAAATCTCAGTATTCTCAATATTCCAGTATAATTCTCCATGTTCGATTATACGATGACGATCCTCTAACGATAGACCTGCAATTAAAGAAAACGACAACATTATGCTTAAGCATCAATCAGCGTCATCCGGAAATCAGCTTGTGCGGAAAACAATCACATAAACAAAAACATTCTTCAAGGAATATTTTTTGTTCTGTTGATTAACTTGGTTCGTTTATGTTTCTCCATCACCGCTACCTTATTTGTAACTGTAGCGTGAGTTAGCATTAGCATCATCCTGTGCAGTCCTGTCGGTGACTTTTAGACGAGCGTCGTAGCAGTGCTGACACACGGAGATTTTAATAAAACACTTCTCATGCTGAAAGAATGTTGCTGTCTGTTGTCTTTGGTCGCAGCAGCACTAAATCATCTGCTAATATCGTGAGCGTGTCACGTTATATGTTCTAAGACGACACATCACAGTGCACTTTTACAATTATTTTACAGGAAAATTGGGCTGAAACTCCTACAGAGTCAGTCATTTTTTATTGGAAAACTCCACCTTGAATGAATTCCTTAATGCTTATTGTCTTTATACACTACCGTTCAAAAGTTTGGGGTCACCCAGACAATTTTGTGTTTTCCATGAAAAGTCACACTGTTATTTCCCACCATAAGTTGTAAAATGAATAGAAAATATAGTCAAGACATTTTTCTGGCCATTTTGAGCATTTAATCCACCCCACAAATGTGATGCTCCAGAAACTCAATCTGCTCTAAGGAAGGTCAGTTTTATAGCTTCTCTAAAGAGCTCAACTGTTTTCAGCTGTGCTAACATGATTGTACAAGGGTTTTCTAATCATCCATTAGCCTTCTGAGGCAATGAGCAAACACATTGTACCATTAGAACACTGGAGTGAGAGTTGCTGGAAATGGGCCTCTATACACCTATGGAGATATTGCACCAAAAACCAGACATTTGCAGCTAGAATAGTCATTTACCACATTAGCAATGTATAGAGTGGATTTCTGATTAGTTTAAAGTGACCTTCATTGAAAAGAACAGTGCTTTTCTTTCAAAAATAAGGACATTTCAAAGTGACCCCAAACTTTTGAACGGTAGTGTACTGCTCTATTTTCTGGTAAACAGTGAGCTAATTTGTTGGCCATCTAGCAGATTAGCACCTGAGTCACTTTTTTTGGTGATGTCACTTTTTGTGACATCACAAATATTGCAGTTGAAACATGTTTAATGTGTTTCAGAGTGAAGTATTCCTTGAAACGGTGCAAATCACAACAAATGTACACACTGCCCCCTGCTGGTCTGTTGCTGAAATGCAATATATCAGTTAATACCAAAGGTTAAATTAAACTGAGTCTCCTGTAAGGGAATCCTGCTTCTTACTTTAGTGTCATTACAGAAAACTGTGATTAAAGCATAGTGTTATTCAACATAAACAGATTATGTGTTGATTTAAATGACGATCATCATGTGACCCCAGTTCTTACTTTTCCTTGTTTGTCAGTTTTGCATTCAAAATATTCAAAATTTTTAAATTTACTAAAATTATGGTCACATGTAGTAACACACATGCTTCAGAAATATAAAAAAAATATATTTTGTCTAGAATGCAATGTGTATTATTATTATTATTATTATTATTATTATTATTATCTTGGCATTCACTGAAATGAAAGAGCCCTGGTTTAACCCCTGACCTGAAAATGCTGGACTCTGGTTTTTACATTTCAAATACTTTCTTTTAAACCGTAGTAATACAAATATCACAACTCAACAGTAATATGTTTATTTGTCTGTTCATAACCACTATTTAAACATGAGCAACTTTGATGAAGGCTTTAAGCTTCGCCCACTTCATGTTTTATTACAGTATGTTCCTTTTCCGATCTATCAAATTGTCAGTATGCCAGTATCTTTTATAAAACCCTATAAATCACTCACTGGTGTAATACATTATTTTTATTTGTTCAGAACAGTAAAAAATAAATAAATAAATCTTGCATTTCTGACATTTTACATGCACCAGCCACTTTATTAGGGACACCCATACATCCACCTGCTGTTTGATGCAGTTCTCTAATCAGTCAATCCTTTGACGGCAGCACGATGCATCAAATCACACAGATACAAATCAGGAGCTTCAGTTAATGTTCACAATGTTCAAACATCAGAATGGGAAAAATTGTGATGTCAATTTTTGTGTGACTTTCTTTCACTGTGGTATGGTTGCTGGTTTTAGCCAGATGGACTGCTGGTTTGAGTATTTCAGAAACTGCTGATCTCCTGGGGTTTTCACACACAGCAGTCTCTAGAGTTTACATAGAATGGTGCGGAAAACAAAAAACATCGAGCGAGTGACAATTCTGTGGGTGGAAACAAACACCTTGTTGATGAGCGGTCAGAGAGAAATGTAGATTGGTTCGAGCTTTTTTTGCCAGGAAGGACATAGTAACTCATAATCCCGTGTCTGAAAATCACTCGCTGCTCACTATACAGTGGACTATAGAGTGAGTTTGCCATTCTGTAGTGCTGTCTGAATGTACAGTGGTGCTTGAAAGTTTGTGAACCCTTTAGAATTTTCTATATTTCTGCATTAATATGACCTCAAACAATATCAGATTTTCACACAAGTCCTAAAAGTAGATAAAGAGAACCCAGTTAAACAAATGAGACAAAAATATTATACTTGCTCATTTATTTATTGAGGAAAATGATCCAATATTACATATCTGTGAGTGGCAAAACTATGTGATCCTTTGCTTTCAGTATCTGGTGTGACCCCCTTGTGCAGCAATAACTGCAACTAAACGTTTCTGGTAACTGTTGATCAGTCCTGCACACCGGCTTGGAGGAATTTTAGCCCGTTCCTCCGTACAGAACAGCTTCAACTCTGGGATGTTGGTGGGTTTCCTCACATGAACTGCTCGCTTCAGGTCCTTCCACAACATTTCCATTGGATTAAGGTCAGGACTCTGACTTGGCCATTCCAAAACATTCACTTTATTCTTCTTTAACCATTCTTTGATAGAACGACTTGTGTGCTTAGGGTCGTTGTCTTGCTGCATGACCCACTTTCTCTTGAGATTCAGTTCATGGACAGATGTCCTGACATTTTCCTTTAGAATTCGCTGGTATAATTCAGAATTCATTGTTCCATCAATGATGACAAGCCGTCCTGGCCCAGATGCAGCAAAACAGGCCCAAACCATGATACTACCACCACCATGTTTCACAGATGGGATAAGGTTCTTATGCTGGAATGGAGTGTTTTTGTTTCTCCAAACATAATGCTTCTCATTTAAACCAAAAAGTTCTATTTTGGTCTCATCCATCCACAAAACATTTTTACAATAGCTTTCTGGCTTGTCCATGTGTTCTTTAGCAAACTGCAGAAGAGCAGCAATGTTCTTGGGTTTCTCCTTGCAATCCTGCCATGCACACCATTGTTGTTCAGTGTTTTCTTGATGCTGGACTCATGAACATTAACATTAACCAATGTGAGAGAGGCCTTCAGTTGCTTAGAAGTTACCCTGGGGTCCTTTGTGACTTTGCCGACTATTACACGCCTTGCTCTTGGAGTGATCTTTGTTGGTCGACCACTCCTGGGGAGGGTAACAATGGTCTCGAATTTCCTCCATTTGTACACAACCTGTCTGACTGTGGATTGGTGGAGTCCAAACTCTTTAGAGATGGTTTTGTAACCTTTTCCAGCCTGATGAGCATCAACAACGCTTTTTCTGAGGTCCTCAGAAATCTCCTTTGTTTGTATCATGATACACTTCCACAAACATGTGTTGTGAAGATCAGACTTTGATAGATCCCTGTTCTTTAAATAAAACAGGGTGCCCACTCACACCTGATTGTCATCCCATTGATTGAAAACACCTGACTCTAATTTCACCTTCAAATTAACTGCTAATCCTAGAGGTTCACATACTTTTGCCACTCACAGATATGTAATATTGGATCATTTTCCTCAATAAATAAATGACCAAGTATAATATTTTTGTCTCATTTGTTTAATTGGGTTCTCTTTATCTACTTTTAGGACTTGTGTGAAAATCTGATGTTTTAGGTCATATTTATGCAGAAATATAGAAAATTCTAAAGGGTTCACAAACTTTCAAGCACCACTGTATAGTGAGAATTATTACACCCTATATCCCACTCAAAGTATCCCACAGTGCATTGAGAAAAGTAGTGAACAACCGATGGTCACTAACCAAGCAATATATCCCATCATGCATCACAGTCACGCTGAAAACAAACAAACAAACAAACAAACAAACAAACAAACAAAAAAGTGTGTCGGGGTGAATGGACAGAGGAAGAAACATTATAAATGGACATTCAAGTCCAATTAAAAATAGTAAGAGAATAGAAAATAATCTAAATTAGAATAAGAACTAAAATACAAGAATAAAAGTTCTAGTGCAGATCAAGGAATTAATCAAAAGCCTCAAATGTGATTTAATAAAAGGTAGCGGCGAAGAAGAAAGTATTCAGCCTCCATTTAAAAGAACTGAAAGATGCAGCAGACACAAAGTACTTTGTATTTATTATGTGGGAAATACGCTCAGTATACAGTAATATGGATTTATTATTTTGAAAACCCACCAACTGACTGATCTGGCACATTTTAACTGTGCCACAGTAATGACATAAATAACGGCGTGGCAGAGGAGTGTGTTTTTACATTTTACCAACGAGCTCACTGTATAGTCCTCTATATAGTAATTCCCTAGATAGTGAGTAGGGAGTAGTGAACGAGTGAGTGATTTTGGACACAGGGAATCACTCTCTACACCCGTGGTGAGCAGAAAAGCATCTCAGCATGCAACAGCAGAAAGAACACCACACTGGGTTCCACTGCTGTAGCCAAGAACCGAGATCTTAGAATCAACAACAAGTTCCTATTAAAGTGGCCGGTGAGTGTATATAACACAAGTGTTGCTTTTCTTTGTGATATCTTCAAAGATCAATACAAACCATATTTGTAACAGTACAAGGTGTTTTCTTGGTTGAACGATTAATGATTTTCCAACAAATTGTTCTCTAGAAGTTTTGTCAGCTGTCTAAAGCAAAGATTAGATTTTTGGGTTTATAAAGCAGGCAAATCTACAACCCCAATTCCAAAAAAGTTGGGACAAAGTACAAATTGTAAATAAAAACGGAATGCAATGATGTGGAAGTTTCAAAATTCCATATTTTATTCAGAATAGAACATAGATGACATATCAAATGTTTAAACTGAGAAAATGTATCATTTAAAGA
Source organism: Neoarius graeffei (assembly GCF_027579695.1). Classification (NCBI taxonomy): domain Eukaryota; kingdom Metazoa; phylum Chordata; class Actinopteri; order Siluriformes; family Ariidae; genus Neoarius; species Neoarius graeffei. The sequence goes on along the minus strand of NC_083594.1, from coordinate 3,404,520 downwards.
GAAAAATTAGGTGATTTTAAATTTCATGACAACAACACATCTCAAAAAAGTTGGGACAAGGCCATGTTTCCCACTGTGAGACATCCCCTTTTCTCTTTACAACAGTCTGTAAACGTCTGGGGACTGAGGAGACAAGTTGCTCAAGTTTAGGGATAGGAATGTTAACCCATTCTTGTCTAATGTAGGATTCTAGTTGCTCAACTGTCTTAGGTCTTTTTTGTCGCATCTTCCGTTTTATGATGCGCCAAATGTTTTCTATGGGTGAAAGATCTGGACTGCAGGCTGGCCAGTTCAGTACCCGGACCCTTCTTCTACACAGCCATGATGCTGTAATTGATGCAGTATGTGGTTTGGCATTGTCATGTTGGAAAATGCAAGGTCTTCCCTGAAAGAGACGTCGTCTGGATGGGAGCATATGTTGCTCTAGAACCTGGATATACCTTTCAGCATTGATGGTGTCTTTCCAGATGTGTAAGCTGCCCATGCCACACGCACTAATGCAACCCCATACCATCAGAGATGCAGGCTTCTGAACTGAGCGCTGATAACAACTCGGGTCGTCCTTCTCCTCTTTAGTCCGAATGACACGGCGTCCCTGATTTCCATAAAGAACTTCAAATTTTGATTCGTCTGACCACAGAACAGTTTTCCACTTTGCCACAGTCCATTTTAAATGAGCCTTGGCCCAGAGAAGACGTCTGCGCTTCTGGATCACGTTTAGATACGGCTTCTTCTTTGAACTATAGAGTTTTAGCTGGCAACGGCGGATGGCACGGTGAATTGTGTTCACAGATAATGTTCTCTGGAAATATTCCTGAGCCCATTTTGTGATTTCCAATACAGAAGCATGCCTGTATGTGATGCAGTGTCGTCTAAGGGCCCGAAGATCACGGGCACCCAGTATGGTTTTCCGGCCTTGACCCTTACGCACAGAGATTCTTCCAGATTCTCTGAATCTTTTGATGATATTATGCACTGTAGATGATGATATGTTCAAACTCTCTGCAATTGTACACTGTCGAACTCCTTTCTGATATTGCTCCACTATTTGTCGGCGCAGAATTAGGGGGATTGGTGATCCTCTTCCCATCTTTACTTCTGAGAGCCGCTGCCACTCCAAGATGCTCTTTTTATACCCAGTCATGTTAATGACCTATTGCCAATTGACCTAATGAGTTGCAATTTGGTCCTCCAGCTGTTCCTTTTTTGTACCTTTAACTTTTCCAGCCTCTTATTGCCCCTGTCCCAACTTTTTTGAGATGTGTTGCTGTCATGAAATTTCAAATGAGCCAATATTTGGCATGAAATTTCAAAATGTCTCACTTTCGACATTTGATATGTTGTCTATGTTCGATTGTGAATACAATATTAGTTTTTGAGATTTGTAAATTATTGCATTCCGTTTTTATTTACAATTTGTACTTTGTCCCAACTTTTTTGGAATCGGGGTTGTACACATTGTACCAAACACATTATGATTAGGAGATCAGTAGTTGATCTATTTATTAAAATCACTAGAAAAAAAGTTTCAATAGAAAAAAATACTTGTAAGAACATCAGCAGCTGGAGTCAAGTCAGTTCATTTTTATTGTGCTTTTAACAATATTGTCAAAAAGCAGCTTTATAGAGGGAAAAAAAATAGACTTTACACATATGAATTAATTTTATCTTTCATAAACATATCTTTGATGAGTAATCCTGAGGCAACGGTGATGAGGAAAAACTCCCTCAGACGACACGAGGAAGAAACCTCGAGAGGAAACAGACTCAAAACGGAACCCATCCTCATCTGGGTGATAAACTAAAATTAAACCAGTTTGCTCTTTAAAATATTTTCGAGAAAGCGACGGTGCGACTTATATCTCACAGCATTTCTATGCATTAATATATTTCTGTATTTTTATACCAGACACTGTCCACGCCCCAAGACACACGTACAGTAACCAAGGTTACTGCGCAGTGCTGAGTCTTCAGAGGGCGGGCTCGGGCGTGTCCTCTCTGTGACTGGAAAGAGCGCTGACTTTCGCAGACCTGGCCTCTTTGCTCATCCCAGCATGCAATGCTTTGTCCTTTTGAAGAATCTGCATTGAAACACATTGAAATTTAAACCCAAAGCAGTCAGTAACCTGATAAAACTCGAGCCCGTTTCCAGTGTGGGTGTGTCCTTACCTTCATCATCACGCCCTGGTGGATTTCTTCCTTAGTCAAAGGTCGTTCGTCCTCATGCGGGATTGCCAACTCGTGTGCATCATGGTCATCCCTGGAGTATAAACATGCTTGGTCATGCACAAATTCTGAGTCGAAGCTCACTGATGAGTAAAATAAAACATCAGCTTCAAATCAACAAGGACAAAAATAATGGCACCCTACGAAATGACCAAGTGTTAGTTTCTGACGCACTGCAGTGGCTGAGCTGCATTACTGGAAGTTTAGTCAGCTTGCTTATCTTTTATCGAGTTTTTTGGGCGTGGCCAAATTCAAATCAGTTATATCATGGATGCAGAGGGGAACTGTCAGGGCCTTCTAGGAGTTCAGAGAAGCCCAAACATATCAGCATTTAAAATGTTATATTTAATTTCTTTCATAATGTCATTATAATTATTCTCTTCTAATTTGGCCTCATTTTCTATCAAATGTGCGTCAGAAATGAAAGGGTTACTGTCCTGAAAACATTAAAATCAAGTTATCCAGCGAGATTGTTTTTTGTTTTGTTTGTTGTGTCTCGGCTGAGAAGAGTTTAGAGCTGCTCACTCATTGGTTAGGACTTCATTGCCGGGACAGAAGGCCATGGCAGTGTATGTTTATGTAAGAAGTGACAGATTAATTAACCATTAACCAATCAGATTTTGATTTATAGTGGGAGGGACAAAATATTTACTGCCTTCTGCCTTCTCGAACCCCAACGCGAGCTTAACCGCAAGTCAGCGCAGCAGTGAAGTCGCCTTCCAGCTAGTGTAGCGTTCATCAGTAGTGTTAGCGAATGCTAATAAAGCAGTCAAGCCAGTGCTATCTATTGAGAGCTACAGGCTAACGACCAAGAAACTAAGATTTCTGTCTCCAGACTCTTCTTCCACGCTGCACGCTCGCTACAGTATTTTTCACTCAGACTTAAGTATTCATTTCCCTGTGTAATTTACTGACTTACTTTTAAAAAAATCAACAACGGTGCGACCTGGCAGCCTGCCACTAATCCCTTACAAAATCCTTTGCCCTGTTGCTTTTTTGGCGTCTGACTAAGGTTTGGTTGAGCTCAAGTTCCAGCTCTATGGTAATGGTTCACCACTGCGCGAATGTGCTTGGTAATTTACACCTGGCACATGATTATGAAGAAAGTCAGAGAAACGGTTTTAAATCTGGTGGGTTTTGATTCAGTTTGGCCTTTAAAATCACCACAACTTTAGTAAACTGGTGATAAATGAGACCCGATGTTGTCGAACATCCATGAAACGAGTTAATTCCTGACTGTTGATGGTCGCTGACTTTACTCTGAGAAGGGAAATTTTTAGTGAAGGCCCTGAAAAGTCACCAATTATTCATTCATTCATTATCTGTAGCCGCTTTATCCTGTTCTACAGGGTCGCAGGCAAGCTGGATCCTATCCCAGCTGACTACGGGCGAAAGGCGGGGTTCACCCTGGACAAGTCGCCAGGTCATCACAGGGCTGACACATAGACACAGACAACCATTCACACTCACATTCACACCTACGCTCAATTTAGAGTCACCAGTTAACCTAACCTGCATGTCTTTGGACTGTGGGGGAAACCGGAGCACCTGGAGGAAACCCACGCGGACACGGGGAGAACATGCAAACTCCGCACAGAAAGGCCCTCGCCGGCCCCGGGGCTCGAACCCGGACCTTCTTGCTGTGAGGCGACAGTGCTAACCACTACACCACCGTGCCGCCCCCCCAATTATTCATATGTGGTAAATATAAATAAAACTGTGGATCAACATTAACTTCATTACAAGGCAACGTGATTGGATTTAGGATCCCTGGGGCTTTAATTAACTGCCTTATGACTAATAAGGACTACTGTGTTGAACTGATGTGCTCAGTTTTCTATAAATAGGATGTGAGACAGGGTGAGCCATCACCAATCAGCTGCTTTAACAGCCCTGGACATGCGATTCACTTGGACTCAATTTTATTTAAAAAAAACAAAACATCTGTAATACGCAACTTTACATTTTCAGCCTTACCAAGTTACTTGACGTACTTACCATAAAACAGCAGGCTGCATGACAGGAGCTTGTTTCTGTATATCTATACTTTGTCCGAGCAGCATTGGACCCACCAATTTCAGATCGTATTCCTTCTCCTCATCCTGTTAAGATATAAAAATACAGATAACGCAGTCCGATCTGGCCAAACTAGACCAAAACTCTTCTGTATACTCTTTGAAATGTGTTTCTCCAAATCTGCCATAAATAGAAAAGAAAACCCCAAGCTCAAATGCATAATAAACTACATTTTTAACACTTTTCAGTGAAATTCCCAGATATTTGGGATTATTCTATCCACATTCCCTGGATACAAGCAATCGTGCACTCTGATTGGCTACTCTACTACTAGGATATCAGCTCATATACCATGAGTAGAGAAAAACAAAATGGCAGAGCGTGTTGCTGAACCAACCGAGGACAAAATAAAAAACTACTCGAAAACAACCCCCCCCCCCCCAAAATCAGCAAGTATTTAAAAGAAACAGAAATAGCTAAAAGAATATAGCCCCCCCCCGTATCTCCGTTTCACACTCCAGCCCAGTTGGTGGCAGTAATGCACCTTTAAGTTGGTTTGCCAACCGTCAAAAAACCCTAAAGAAGAAGCCGGAAACTCCAAAAAAATACAAAAAAAAGCGCAACAAAATATGGAATCAAAGTATTTGATGGTAAGAACGCATCCTTTTTTATTTTTCAAGAATTATTATTTCAGTATTTTCCACAAATTGCTCCGGTCATTTCACCAGTTTCATCTCATCTCATTATCTCTAGCTGCTTTATCCTGTTCTACAGGGTCGCAGGTGAGCTGGAGCCTATCCCAGCTGACTACGGGTGAAAGGCGGGGTACACCCTGGACAAGTCGCCAGGTCATCACAGGGCTGACACATAGACACAGACAACCATTCACACTCACATTCACACCTACGCTCAATTTAGAGTCACCAGTTAACCTAACCTGCATGTCTTTGGACTGTGGGGGAAACCGGAGCACCCGGAGGAAACCCACGCGGACACGGGGAGAACATGCAAACTCCGCACAGAAAGGCCCTCGCCGGCCACGGGGCTCGAACCCGGACCTTCTTGCTGTGAGGCGACAGCGCTAACCACTACACCACCGCATTTCACCGGTTTGTTAAGCGAAAAAGATTTTGCTGGACGTTTTGTATAAAGTTTTTATTCATCGAATTTGCAAAAAATAAAACCGCTCCGTTTCTCAAAATCCAGTGAATGTGGATAGAATAAAACTGTTACTCCACTCAATCTCGTCATCCATGGCTTTATAGACAACTCAGTGCTACGCGTCTCATTGGCCATCAGCTCATGTACGACTTGATTTTGTGGAATAACTTAAACATCTGCCACAAATGTCTAACATATCCAAATCCTGTACAGTAGAGCTACAAACTTGGTTTGTATCGAAGCAAATCTAATACAGTACAATAAAAAAATTGAGAAATAAATAATACTGACCGTCACCATGAGACTTTCATTGAGATGAGGAGCTTTATATATGAAGTTTAATGACTTTCTGATTATATAAATAAAGAGTTTAAAGATTTTGCAGGTTATATTACTTCATTAAAGCAATTCACTCATTCTTGCTAAATGAAAATTATTCTTTCTGATCGAATTCCTGAAATCTCCTGTAATTGTTGCTATCCTCTTACTCAACTTTTTTTTTAATTAAAGCAAAAACAATAGAAATAACATTTTGTTTTGACAAAAGACAGAGGAGAAGATTTAGAGCGAATCACTGGATTTACATCACAGTGACGCCAAGTGTTCAAACAGAACTTAAAAAAAAAAAAAAAAAAAAAACACACACCCTTAACAGTAGACCAACTTCGAATGCATTTTTAATATATCTTTTAAAATATTTTGATTACACCGTGTCTGTTGTACACCTCACAGTCACAGTGATGAGGCTATAAAAGGGAAGTGATACAGCCTTAATCAAAGAGTCCTGATCTTATTCCATCTAGGTGTGAGAGATTCTCAGTAAAAAGAAGAAATGTTAAAAATGTGGCTCTTGTTTCATCGTTATTGTACCCTAGATTTGATGAAAGCCTGCATGGTCAGCAGCTCGTTGGTTTTCTTCTCCACCAGCCTCAGGTATGTCATGATGTTGGAGTCTGTGATTTCAGCTGAAGCACCGAGGAAATCGTCCACTGCTGCACGGTCGCAACTGAGCTTATCAAACACAGCACTCACTCCTACATTAACACACACAGTTAAAAAAATAAAAAACAAAAAGCTTTTTTTATTTGTGCATCTCTCAGCACATAAAAAACCCCACCAGTATTTGGACTGACGATGCTAAATTACCCCATCATGTGAATTAGTGTGTGAATGGAGCCTGCAGTGCTCTTACACCCTGTCCACACGGCAGCGGATTCAGGTGAATCCGATACAATTGTTTATCGTTTCGGCCTGGCGTCCACACGGCACCGGCGTTTTGGGTGCCCCAAAACGCAATCTTTTGAGAACGGGTTCCAGAGTGAAAAGATCTGGCAACGTTGCCATTGCGAAGTCGTCTGGATGAGTAGAACGGATTTGTTTACGATGACGTCACAACCACATGACTGAGTGCTTCACGCCGGGTAGAAGTGTAACAAACTCGATGCGAGTTGTCAACAAATCCTATAACTTGGTTCATGAAATGCGCTTACAAAATATTTTCACTGTGAATATTTATTGTGTAATGGTGCAAAGTGAGAGAGAGAGAGAGAGAGAGAGAGAGAATAGCCCTTAGGGCAGAGTCAATCCCGCCAGCAAAAATAGGGAAAAAAAGGAGCGAGCTCACCTCTTCAGATGTTGGTTTAAGTCCTACAATACATTCCTCAAAAAGGGCGTAGAAGAACAAATTAATCCATCAACGTGTAGCATTCAATTTATTCCGGACCATTAAAGACGCCGCCTTCCGCGTAGAATCATACGTCATCCTCGCCGCCATATTGGATAGGTCAAAGCGGAGAATAAAGATGCCTCATTCATGTGCTGCGTTTAACTGTACCAACAGGTTTACCGTCCAAACGAGATCACATGGGATTACCTTTCACAGGTGAGACTGGAAAAATACTTTTCATTGTATTTGGTCATTATAATGTAATTTTACGAACAGATTTTTCTGACTTTGTGGCTAATATGAAGTCTCGCGCATAATAGTTTATGCGCATGCGTCCTTACTTCTTCTATTGTTCTGGTGTCTCCGAAGGGACCGTCTTACAGCGCCCCTAGAGGTGTGGCATGTGTATTGCATCGTTTTCAGCAAGCGTTGCGTTGCCATATGGACCTGATATTTTACTGATCGTTGCCCATGTGGACGCGATATTTTTTTAAATAACATCTCGTTGCCGTTGTCGTGTGGATGTAGCCTTAATCCCTTCCAGTGTGTATTCCTACTTCCTGGGACAGAAACCCGACTCCACCGTGACCATGACCTGGATAAAACGCTTACTGAAGATTAATAAATTAATTTTATGACCTCAGTACACGTTCAAGCTGAGATTCTGCTCATATGTTGTGTTTTTTAGTCAGTAATATCTTTACAGATGTTAAGCAGTTAGGAGGTGGGACAGGAATGACGAGCGGAGTTGTTTTCACATTACTAAATAATCGCCGCCTCGTCTCACCTGCTTTAAGCTGATCCAGGATGATGGTTAGTTCTTTAGCCTGGGCCTCGTACTCCAGGGCCTGAGCTTCAGCGTCTCTCCGCTGCTCCTCCATCTGACTGAGGGCGGTGTGATGCTCCTGCTCCTGCTGCAGAGCCTCCATCTGGAAGCTCTCCATCTCGTCTGCGATCTGAATCATCAAACAGAGACACATAGTGAGCCATTTTTAGGAAAATTGTGTTTGTGATGTAACGTATGAACATAAAAGGAACGAGTTGATCACCTGAGACTTTTTTTTTTTAAACGAGATTAACGTAAAGCATGTTAATCTGCACTGGCTCGGTTTGTGTATTTCCCAACATTTTATTTACTATTCTGTGTTTTATGTTAATTTATTTTCCTTATATTTATATTTTACATAGTTTTACATCTGAGTCTAATTCTACATCCGGTCACGATTTCATATGCAGTTTGCAAAATGCTAATCTGGTAATTAGATTACAGGAAAAAAATAGAAAAACAGATTTTGGACTTGCCTTATTGATTTCAGCTTTCAAAGCCTCAGCCTGTGTGTTTTGCTCGTTCACGTAATTAAAAAGAGCAAAGTTCTTGTCTTCATCTGCACACAATATCATACAGCAATCAGTTAAACCAATAAATCACTCACACACACACACACACACACACACACACACACACACACACACACACACACACTATGACATGTCCATTCTGAAGCATTAATCACCTTATTACATCAAAAACATCATCTCGGAACAGATTAAATGGAGATCAGACAGAGTTGACTCACCCTGGATAAATTTGGTGATGAGCATTTCTAAATCGTCCTCTCCGGTCATCTTCTGGAGCCTCTTGAAAACTTCCTCTTGAGTCTCCACTGTTTCCGGCTCCAAATTGGGCCTCCGCTGCTTCTTCATTTCTGCCATCATAATCATCATCATCATATTTCCAACTATGGAAAACCTCTTAACTGAATTAAGTAAACTGTAAAATCTAAAGCATAACTTAATCCTATATGTACAGTCAGCTCCAGAATTATTGGGACCCTCTTTAAAGATGGGTAAAAAGTTTATGAATGCTTCATGAGCTCAATCTGGACACTTCTCGAACACTGAACTGAAGTAAATTTCTAAGAAAATTAAAAACCCTACAATGAAAAGCCATATCTCACAATTACCGCCACTCATACACACTCCTGTGAACAAAATGTAACTCAGGCTGACAGGTGAAGAGTTTATGCCATCATGTGTCATCCGTCATTCGCCTGTCATCCGGCGTCGTCCACATTTCACGAAAATCGCTTCTTCTCTCTCGATTCTTCACTGATTTTTATTGTTTTTGGCAGGAAGGTAGGTCTGCCTGGGGTGCATATGGCTTCTACGCAAATTTGCATAACTGCAGTTAATAATGAAGATATGGAGTAATTAAACCCTAACGAGCAGTTTCCACACAAATTGCTTCTTCTCCCTCAATTCTTCACCGATTTTTATTCTTTCTGGCATGAAGGTAGGGGAACCTAGGGTGCATAGAACTTCTACCCAGATTTGCTTAATTACAATTATTAATGAAGTTATGGACTAATTAAGCCTTAATGAGCAGTTCAACAAAAATCTTTTCTTCTCGGTCAATTCCTTGCTGTTTTGGATTCTTTCTGGTAAATAGGTCGGTATTCCTAGGGTGGATATCGCTTCTATATATAGCTTACAACATTTATTGCACAATGTGGCCCACTTTAGATCGTTCCTTCTGGACTAGACGGGGCCAGAGTGAGCTACGCCGTCATTGACGGTCTCGTTATCTATTTTACTCTTTCCAGTTCTCCAGAGTGTTTCGGAACTCATAAGGGGTCAACCATGACTTCCTGTTTCACTGGGGAATAAATATAGCGTGATCAGCGTGACTCATGGGTCAAATTCACTGATGCACTCTCCAACAAGATGAACGAAGAGGATTTGAAGATCTGAAGATTAAATAATGGGGAAAATATACAAATGAAATGAGAAGGGGAAAAAAAAAAAAAAAGTGTTGACCTTCATAAGTGAACTATGTACTGTCTTTGGTCACATGAGACAAAAATAGAGCCTTTTTGGTGTAAAAAATAAGTAAGATGGTTTGACAGAAAAGAACCTCAACTGGAGGAGAAGCCAAAGGGTTTGAGAACCTTATCATGGAGATATTCTTTGTGAGATATTATGAATCTGACACAATGCTGAAAGTACTCTCATCCTGCTCGCTCTGTGTTCTCTAATGCCGCTTTTCCACTACAAACGCGGCTGAGTCGGGCTGAGCCGTGCCGTGCTGAGTCGAGCTGAGCGGGGCTGTTGGAGTTGCATTTCGACTACAACCGCGCTGAACCGTGCTGGCTGGAAGTGGGTGGACACATTGGGTGGAGTTAGCGAAAGTGGGTGGACGTCACGTGATGTCGTTAAGCAGCACAAACAGTGACATCAGTGAGCTTTTAAGCGGTAGTCTCACGACCCGAATAGTAAACAATAAACATGGAGGACATGGAGTAGTTAGTGTTGCTGGTCTTGGTGCTGTGGCTTGTTGTCACCGACAACGCGGACAGATACTGGCAAGAGCGTATAGATGAGGCGAGGTGCATAAGGCTTCAGAAATTCTCGTAATTCGTAATTCTTCTCCTTCCGGGTTTGCGGTGTTTACAGATCCCAGCGTGCTCGCGGGGCGTGTGTGGGCATGTGAGGACACGCCTCCTCACCAATCAGTGCACAGGGGAGTGTCTGCTCACGTCCCCAGCCTCACTCGGCACGGTTTGGCTCGCTTCAGCCCCACTCCAAAACGGTGCGAGTTTTAGGGGCTAAGCAGGGCTGAAACGAGCTGAGTCGTGCTGGTTTTTGGTAGTCGAAACGCGAGCCGTGTCGGGCTGAAGTGAGCTGAAAAAGGGTAGTGGAAAAGGGCCATAATGTTCCCAGGTGTGATACGAGTGATATAATGTCAGCAAAAGACGGTTGTTCAAAGTATTACTAGACGGGTGCCAATAATTGAGACACGAAAGGGTTTAATATTTTTTTCAGAACATTTTCTGTCATATGTTCAGCTTGAGATACATGAGCGAGAGAGTTTTTCAGAACCGTTCCCTCGGTCTTTAACGAGAGTGGTAATGTATCCGGAGCTCTCACCGTATCTGTAGCTGAGCGAGTCTTCCAGGTTCGACCTCTCGGTGGATTTGGTACTCATGAAGTCTTTAAGGCGCTGGTCGTGTGCAACCTGCCTCTCCAGCTCCTTCATCTCAGCACTGCACTGCGCCAGCTCCTTCTCCGCCTTCTCCTTCATCGTCGTCAACCTCATCTGGGCTTCGTGTCTGAAGAGCACAAAAACACAGAGTGTGTTACATACACACTAATAATAATGAAGTAGAATATGATCACCATTATCTGATTGATCATATGAACATCACATTATTACACATCAGATAATTAATACGAGCCGGACGGAATGATGTGAAGCTTCGGGGCTCGACCTGCAGGATCTTAGATCAAGAATAAAACACTGTTTTTATTGATTATTTTACCAGAAAATAATCAAATCAATCACAAGGCAGTGGAGGTATTGTTACCACCCTAAAGCCGATTATTGTCCGATAACAGCAAGTCCTGGAGTGTTTTATTCCTCGTGTATCAAGCAACGTCACTTAAAGAATTAAAGGAAAAAAAATGACTGTCTTATTTTTAAAATCTGTTTATAGTTACGTCACAGCACCTTGGTACAAAACTGTAAACTAACCACAACCCACATAATATCTTTGAGTGGTGAATGTATATATTCACGAGTGAGAAATATTTTCAACACGTGAAGATAAACTTCATATCTTCACGCCACAGTGTAATGTTCTTTATATTATATGCACACACACACACACACACAAAAAAAAAAAACACGCAAGTTAATCAAAAGAATTTTAATTTTGAACTGGTTTTTAACAAGTCAGCGGGAAAACACCGGGAGTGATGTCATCAGAGTGAAATATCGGGAATTATTATCCATTCAGGACACTTTTTCGATGGAATGAAAACGTGTTCTATTCCCTTCTAGCGGGTTTCATTCATTTGGTTCAATAGCATGCAATATTGTTAGCATGTCGCTTATCCTACGTGCATTACGTCACTCTACCCAATGGAGAATAAGCGTTGAATATGGTTTACGATATTGCATGGTTGTCAAGACATGACGGCACACATCGGAGACGTAAAACTTCCATGCTAGCGAGCGATTGGGACAATTTGTAAACAAACATGGTCGCCAGGTTTGCTTCGTTAAACACGGAAAATTTTGAGAGAATTTTGAAAGAAATGTATAATAATAATAATAATAATAATAATGGGGGCGGCACGGTGGTGTAGTGGTTAGTGCTGTCGCCTCACAGCAAGAAGGTCCTGGGTTCGAGCCCCGTGGCCGGCGAGGGCCTTTCTGTGCGGAGTTTGCATGTTCTCCCCGTGTCCGTGTGGGTTTCCTCCGGGTGCTCCGGTTTCCCCCACAGTCCAAAGACATGCAGGTTAGGTTAACTGGTGACTCTAAATTGAGCGTAGGTGTGAATGTGAGTGTGAATGGTTGTCTATGTGTCAGCCCTGTGATGACCTGGCGACTTGTCCAGGGTGTACCCCGCCTTTCACCCGTAGTCAGCTGGGATAGGCTCCAGCTTGCCTGCGACCCTGTAGACGGATAAAGCGGCTAGAGATAATGAGATGAATAAGATAATAATAATGGCTTTTTTTCGCGGTCCATCAGATATATTCCACTGAGCTACTTATTTTTGATTCATTCAGTATCATGCTCGCTGAATGGAATATATCTGATAGACCACAAAAAAAAGCCAGACAATATTATTTAAATATGTCACTCAGATCCGCGATGGATTTTGTATGAAAAAACACAAGTTTTTCAACACAAGAAGATAAACTTCATATCTTCAAGCCAACATGCGATTTTTTTTATTTTATTATATCGACACATTCACAAACAAAAAGTCCCCAAATTTATCAAAAACAATTCATCGATTTCCTCACGAGTGACAGAGATTTATGTCCCGGTTTTGGTTCTCAGTGTCCCGGATGGAGCTCGGATGAAAAATACGAGCGGCGAGTGCCGTATTTCACAGTAAAACACTTGTGTCTGTGTAATATAAATATATCTGTGCAGTAAATTCAGTTCACCTGGCATCATAAGCTTCAGTTGACAAGCCGACATCAGCGATCTCCCGATGGATTTCCTGAAGCACCTGTAAGACAGAAAACCTCCCACGTCATCCACAACCCACAACTTTTCATGCATGGGATTAAATCCTGACCCGTGTCACACTAAACACTGACCTTTTCCAGTTTGTGTTTCAGCAGCTGGAATTGGCCATGGTCCGTGCGCAGTATCTCCAGCTCCTTTCTCAGCTGGTTGTTTTTCACGAGCTGCTGGTTGAAGTGAATGAGAGCCTGTGGGGGTAAAAGAGAGACAGAAAAACATCAGCAACCTCAAATGGGAACAAATTCAAAATTACAGCTTAAAAAAAAAGGGTTAGGGAATATTTATATCATATTATTTCAGGAATAAAACACGTGTGGATGTGATGTTCTGGGAAAATAATCAACATCAGAGTGGTAACAGTAACTTTGCACCATCACACCACCTCAGCATTGATGATTTTCCTAACACAGCACTGCACAGAGTGTTTTATTGCTCTGGGGCTCATATTCTTCTTTTCAAAACGCTGCTCTTGCGATGCGAGAAGGCAGAATGTAAAACGGCTTCAACAATAACTCACCAGGTTCAGTTTATTTTCCAGAGTACGAGTGACCTTTTGGCAGTAGCGAGCTTGAAACTTATGATGGGGAAGGGTGTGTAATTTTCTCAGACCGTCCAGTCTCTTCTGCATACTCTGTATCTGTTAAAACACACACACACACACACACACACACACACACACACACACACACACACACACACACACACACAAATGTCAACGTTTTCCAGAAAAATAATCAAACTGACTTTTTGTAAGGGTCTTTCAATCAGTGTTAGCATAAAATGTGTTAGAAATAAATCACTTGGAGCTTTTACAGAAACAACTCCAACCAGATCCAGTTCTGGCGGCGTTCAGAGTAAATCCAGACACAATCGAGCTCACAAACAACCAGGATAATACAACCCTGATTCCAAAAAAGTTGGGACAAAGTACAAATTGTAAATAAAAACAGAATGCAATGATGTGGAAGTTTCAAAATTCCATATTTTATTCAGAATAGAACATAGATGACATATCAAATGTTTAAACTGAGAAAATGTATCATTTAAAGAGAAAAATTAGGTGATTTTAAATTTCATGACAACAACACATCTCAAAAAAGTTGGGACAAGGCCATGTTTCCCACTGTGAGACATCCCCTTTTCTCTTTACAACAGTCTGTAAACGTCTGGGGACTGAGGAGACAAGTTGCTCAAGTTTAGGGATAGGAATGTTAACCCATTCTTGTCTAATGTAGGATTCTAGTTGCTCAACTGTCTTAGGTCTTTTTTGTCGTATCTTCCGTTTTATGATGCGCCAAATGTTTTCTATGGGTGAAAGATCTGGACTGCAGGCTGGCCAGTTCAGTACCCGGACCCTTCTTCTACGCAGCCATGATGCTGTAATTGATGCAGTATGTGGTTTGGCATTGTCATGTTGGAAAATGCAAGGTCTTCCCTGAAAGAGACGTCGTCTGGATGGGAGCATATGTTGCTCTAGAACCTGGATATACCTTTCAGCATTGATGGTGTCTTTCCAGATGTGTAAGCTGCCCATGCCACATGCACTAATGCAACCCCATACCATCAGAGATGCAGGCTTCTGAACTGAGTGCTGATAACAACTCGGGTCGTCCTTCTCCTCTTTAGTCCGAATGACACGGCGTCCCTGATTTCCATAAAGAACTTCAAATTTTGATTCGTCTGACCACAGAACAGTTTTCCACTTTGCCACAGTCCATTTTAAATGAGCCTTGGCCCAGAGAAGACGTCTGCGCTTCTGGATCATGTTTAGATACAGTTTCTTCTTTGAACTATAGAGTTTTAGCTGGCAACGGCGGATGGCACGGTGAATTGCGTTCACAGATAATGTTCTCTGGAAATATTCCTGAGCCCATTTTGTGATTTCCAATACAGAAGCATGCCTGTATGTGATGCAGTGCCGTCTAAGGGCCCGAAGATCACGGGCACCCAGTATGGTTTTCCGGCCTTGACCCTTACGCACAGAGATTCTTCCAGATTCTCTGAATCTTTTGATGATATTATGCACTGTAGATGATGATGTGTTCAAACTCTTTGCAATTTTACACTGTCGAACTCCTTTCTGATATTGCTCCACTATTTGTCGGCGCAGAATTAGGGGGATTGGTGATCCTCTTCCCATCTTTACTTCTGAGAGCCGCTGCCACGCCAAGATGCTCTTTTTATACCCAGTCATGTTAATGACCTATTGCCAATTGACCTAATGAGTTGCAATTTGGTCCTCCAGCTGTTCCTTTTTTGTACCTTTAACTTTTCCAGCCTCTTATTGCCCCTGTCCCAACTTTTTTGAGACGTGTTGCTGTCATGAAATTTCAAATGAGCCAATATTTGGCATGAAATTTCAAAATGTCTCACTTTCGACATTTGATATGTTGTCTATGTTCTATTGTGAATACAATATCAGTTTTTGAGATTTGTAAATTATTGCATTCCGTTTTTATTTACAATTTGTACTTTGTCCCAACTTTTTTGGAATCGGGGTTGTACGATGTTTTGTGATGTTGTTGGCACGACGACTGATTTTGTTAAATGGGGGGGGGACAAAACAAAAAACAGATCATTTAACCTTGCTAAAAGTAATAAAACATTTGCAGTTGGAAAAAATTTAATTCATCCTGAAAGATTAACAGTACAGTGATATGTTTTTGATGACATTCCCTTTTGGTTTTTATTTTTTTGTTCTTGTTGTCTTTCTTGCTTGCACAAATAAATGCACAATAATGCATTCATGTAAAGTTTCTAACTGTGTTAAAAAAAAAAAAAAAACAACAAACACAAAAACAAGCAAACAAACAACGCCAACACTGTCTATACATCGAATATATAAATGATGTTATGACTTTTTAATATTAAGGTCTTTACATGTAAAGCGTGATCTGACGTTATGATTTAAATTTTTTATTTTTTTAAAAATCCTGAACCAAGCAGTGAACCTCCCCACGTTCTCACCTAGTTCCCAGGACAGGATGTACCCAAAACTTTCTTTTCTTGTCCTTATTATTATTAATTTTTTTGTAAAAGATTAAGCACCAGCTCAGATCAGCTCAGCATCAGATTCTTTCTGTGGAATGCTCACATCGCGTTGCATTTAACATAAATATTAATGTTGCAGGGCGGCATGGTGGTGTAGTGGTTAGCGCTGTCGCCTCACAGCAAGAAGGTCCGGGTTCGAGCCCCGTGGCCGGCGAGGGCCTTTCTGTGTGGAGTTTGCGTGTTCTCCCCGTGTCCGCGTGGGTTTCCTCCGGGTGCTCCGGTTTCCCCCACAGTCCAAAGACATGCAGGTTAGGTTAACTGGTGACTCTAAATTGAGCGTAGGTGTGAATGTGAGTGTGAATGGTTGTCTGTGTCTATGTGTCAGCCCTGTGATGACCTGGCGACTTGTCCAGGGTGTACCCCGCCTTTCGCCCGTAGTCAGCTGGGATAGGCTCCAGCTTGCCTGCGACCCTGTAGAACAGGATAAAGCGGCTACAGATAATGAGATGAGATGGGAGATTAATGTTGCATTAAATTCATCAACAATTTTTTTGCATGTTTATTCGTGTCATGACCGCAAGCTGGCCTAGTGGTTAGCATGTCCGCCTCTCGATCGGGAGATCATGAGTTCTACTCGCGGTCGGGTCATACCAAAGGCTGGGAAGGCATGCTGCAATACAGACGTGAACGGAGTCAAACTCTCGTGATTACCAGAGGACACGCCCCCTCACTGTAACCCTAGCTGTATAGGTGAGAGGCCGAGGGCCACAGAAACAGAGATTGGTGCCGACCAATGCGCCTTAAGGGCCTGGTTAGTACTGGGATGGGAGACTGTCAGGGAAGACCAGGTCCTGGCACGGGAGGGACTTTGATTCGTGTCGTGCTGTACAGCTAAAGACCAGATCACTAGATTTGTCTCTCTGATACTGAGCTTGTAACAACAAACCGAGTTGTCTATAAGCCATATACGATGAGATTGAGTGGAATAACTGTTTTATTCTGTCCACATTCAGTGGATTTTGAGAAATGGTGCATTTTATTTTTTGCAAATTCGATAAATAAAAACTATACAAAATGTCTGACAAAATCATTTCTGCTCAGGCGGACTTCTTAAAAACCTATCGATGACGGCACGAATTGACTTTAGTGTTGTTTTTTTTATAGAAAGTGCCGTCTTGCTATCGTGTCGAGGTATAGAATAGCTTTAGACATTTATTTAATTCTTCCTTGGATATTTCGGTTCTGTAATTTTCAAACTTCTTTGAGTTTTTGAACCAGTCTTTAAAAAACAAACAAACAAACAAACAAACAAACAAATTTTAATGCTTAAAGATAAAGAATGTTAACAAACTGGTGAAATGACAGGAACAATTTGTGTAAATGCAATAATAATTCTTGAAAAAAAAAGATATATTCTTACCATGAAATACTTTCATTCCATATTTTGTTGCTTTTTTTTTGTATTTTTTGGGGGTTTTGTTTGTGAGTAGTGTTTTTATTTCGTCCTCGGTTCGTTCAGCAACACTCGCCGCCATTTTGTTTCTCTCTACTCATGGTATATGAGCTGATCGCCTAGTAGTAGAGTAGCCAGAGTGTGCAATTGCTCATATCCAGTGAATGTGGATAATAATAATAATAATAAAAAACACCAATCGATCAGGTTTGTTTTCAGCTCTGATGTCTGAACATGCTCCTGGAGGAAGATGGCTGCTGTTTGTACAGCATGTGTTTTGAATTGTAAATAACTCAGCCACTTTGTTGCATGTGTGCGTGCAGTGAGCGCGTGCAGCGAGTGCGTGCAGCGAGCGCGTGTGATGTTGGAAGGTCATCACCTCTCGCTCTCGCTCTGCTTGACTGAGCTGGTCTCTCTGCAGCTGCTTGTTGAGCTCGTTGCAGCGGTCCAGGAGAGCTCGGATCTGCCGGGTGTCTCGGGTGTCGGTCTGCTTGCACGACCGGTTCTCGGCTGCATGCAGGCTTTTCTGCACCTCCTCATATTCCTTGCACAGCTTCTCTATCTCCAGCCTGACAGGCAGCGCGCACGCGCACACACACACAGTGTATACAAAAATTAGAAGAATAAATATTATGAGAATTTGAACTTTTGACATCATGAGTATAAACATGTTAAACCAAACCTCCTTCTTGAAGAAAAACTTGTTTTAAATACACAAAGTGCTTATTACTGGAACAAAAACATTATACAGGCTGTGCAAGATGGTTCTGTTCAACAGAGTCTGTTTGGAGTGTTCTGTGTTCTCTACATGTCTGTGTGGGTTCTTTTTACGTTCTCCACTCTCCTCCAACTCCCCAAAAACATCTCAGTAGGTGGATTCACACCCCATTTAGACCAATTCAACTCACTGGCATGTTTTTTGACAGACGGAGGAAACCGGAGAACCTGAAAAGAACCAAGAAAGGCATGGGAAGAACATCTAAAACTCCACACAGATGCTCACCTGAGCTCTGGACTGAACCAGAACCCTGGAGTTATTTATGAGGTAGCGGCGCCTCAAGATGTGCAGTGTTCCAGGAAAAAAAACAAAAAAGTGTGTATGTATGTTTGACTGACCTTTGTCTGCGAATAAGTTCCTGTGACTGGATTCTGTAGGTCTGCCGATCAGCCTCCATGACGCGTAACTGCCTCTGCAGCTTGGCTAACTGTGCCTCTGTTGTGACACACACACACACACACACACACACACACACACACACACACATATCTTGGACCAAAGCCACATCTAATTATTATTAACAGCTATGTGTTCTTCAGTGAGAGCTCATTTCTACAGGACGGTGTGTTTACCCAGTGCACTGGAGGAGTCAGAGGTGATGCTTATTGCTGATCTTCCAACATTCATGGCAACAATGATGATCGAGAATCACTGAACTGTGAAGATATGAGACATGGAGACGTGTTTAAAGGCAACTGGATGGAGGGAAAAGAGCAGTGAGCTAGTTATTAATGTTCACAACCTCGTTATTGACGTTATTCAGATAGATAGATAGATAGATAGATAGATAGATAGATAGATAGATAGATAGATAGATAGATAGATAGATAGATAGAACCCCGATTCCAAAAAAGTTGGGACAAAGTACAAATTGTAAATAAAAACGGAATGTGATAATTTACAAATCTCAAAAACTGATATTGTATTCACAATAGAACATAGCCAACATATCAAATGTCGAAAGTGAGACATTTTGAAATTTCATGCCAAATATTGGCTCATTTGAAATTTCATGACAGCAACACATCTCAAAAAAGTTGGGGCAGGGGCAATAAGAGGCTGGAAAAGTTAAAGGTACAAAAAAGGAACAGCTGGAGGACCAAATTGCAACTCATTAGGTCAATTGGCAATAGGTCATTAACATGACTGGGTATAAAAAGAGCATCTTGGAGTGGCAGCGGCTCTCAGAAGTAAAGATGGGAAGAGGATCACCAATCCCCCTAATTCTCATCTCGTCTCATCTTCTTCCGCTTATCCGGGGCTGGGTAGCGGAGGCAGCAGTCTGAGCATGGAAGCCCAAACTTCCCTTTCCCCAGACACCTCGGCCAGCTCCTCGGGAAGAACACCGAGGCGTTCCCAGGCCAGCCGAGAGACGTAGTCCCTCCAGCATGTCCTGGGTCTTCCCCAGGGCCTCCTCCCGGGGGGACATGCCTGGAACACCTCCCCAGGGAGGCGTCCAGGAGGCATCCGAAAGAGATGCCCGAGCCACCTCAGCTGATTCGTCTCAATGTGGAGGAGCAGCGGCTCTACTCCGAACTCCTCTCAAGTGACTGTGCTTCTCACCCTAAGGGAGCGCCCAGCCACCCTGCAAAGGAAACTCATTTCAGCTGCTTGTATCCGCGATCTTGTTCTTTTGGTCATTACCCAAAGCTCATGACCATAGGTGAGAGTCAGAACGTAGATCGACCGGTAAATCAAGAGCTTCGCCTTTTGGCTCAGCTCCTTCTTCACCACGACGGACCGGTAAAGCGATCGCATCACTGCGGAGGCCGCACCGATCCGCCTGTCGATCTCATGCTCTATCCTTCCCTCAGTTGTGAACAAGATCCCGAGATACTTAAACTCCTCCACTTGAGGCAGGACTTCTCCACCAACCTTGAGAGGGCAAGCCACCCTTTTCCGGTCGAGATTTATAGCCTCTGACTTGGAGGTGCTGATTCTCATCCCAGCTGCGTCACACTCTACTGCAAACCGCCCCAGTGCATGCTGAAGGTCCCGGTTTGAAGAAGCCAACAGGACAACATCTGCAAAAAGCAGAGATGAAATCCTGTGGTTCCCAAACAGGATTCCTTCCGGCCCCTGGCTGCACCTAGAAATTCTGTCCATAAAGATTATGAACAGAACCGGTGACAAAGGGCAGCCCTGACGGAGTCTAACATGCACTGGGAACAGGTCTGACTTACTGCCGGCAATGCGAACCAGACTCCTGCTTCGTTCGTACAGGGACCAGACAGCCCTTAGCAAAGAGCCCCGAACCCCATACTCCCGAAGCACCCCCCACAGAATACCACGAGGGACACGGTCAAATGCCTTCTCCAAATCCACAAAGCACATGTGGACTGGTTGGGCAAACTCCCATGAACCCTCGAGCACCCTATGAAGGGTATAGAGCTGGTCCAGTGTTCTGCGACCAGGACAAAAACCGTATTGTTCCTCCTGGATCTGAGGTTCGACTATCGGCCGAATTCTCCTCTCCAGTACCCTGGAGTAAACCTTCCCTGGGAGGCTGAGAAGTGTGATTTCCCCTATAATTTGAGCACACTCTCCGGTACCCTTTCTTAAAAAGAGGGACCACCACCCCAGTCTGCCACTCCAGAGGCACTGTCCCCAACCGCCATGCGATACTGCAGAGGCGTGTCAGCCAAGACAGCCCCACAACATCCAGAGACTTGAGATACTCAGGGCGGATCTCATCCACCCCCGGTGCCTTGCCACCGAGGAGCTTGTTAACCACCTCAGTGACTTCGGCTTGGGTAATGGATGAGTCCACCTCCGAGTAATCAGCCTCCACTTCCTCAATGGAAGATGTGACAGTGGGATTGAGGAGATCCTCGAAGTATTCCTTCCACCGCCCGACAATGTCCCCAGTCGAGGTCAACAGCTCCCCACCTGCACTGTGAAACAGTGTTTGCAGAGTACTGCTTCCCCCTCCTGAGGCACCGGATGGTTTGCCAGAATTTCTTCGAGGCCGACCGATAGTCCTCCTCCATGGCCTCACCGAACTCCTCCCAGTTCCAAGTTTTTGCTTCCGCAACTGCCCGAGCTGCGGCATGCCTGGCCTGCTGATACCCATCAGCTGCCTCAGGAGTCCCGGAGGCCAACATGGCCCGATAGGACTCCTTCTTCAGCTTGACGGCATCCCTTACTTCCGGTGTCCACCACTGGGTTTGGGGATTGCCGCCACGACAGGCATCGGAGACCTTGCGGCCACAGCTCCGAACAGCTGCATTGACAATGGAGGCAGAGAACATGGTCCACTCAGACTCAATGTCCCCCGCCTCCCTCGGAAGCTGGGAGAAGCTCTCCCGGAGGTGCGAGTTAAAGACCTCCCCGACAGAGTGCTCGGCCAGACGTTCCCAGCAGACCCTCACCATACGTTTGGGCCTGGCAGGTCTGTCCGGCTTCCTCCTCCGCCAGCGGATCCAACTCACCACCAGGTGGTGATCAGTTGACAGCTCAGCCCCTCTCTTCACCCGAGTGTCCAAGACATAGGGCCGGAGATCCGATGAAACGACAACAAAGTCGATCATCGACCTCCGACCTAAGGTGTCCTGGTGCCACGTGCACTTATGGACACCCCTATGATCGAACATGGTGTTCATTAAGGACAAACCGTGACTAGCACAGAAGTCCAATAACAAAACACCACTCTGGTTCAGATCGGGGAGGCCGTTCCCGGGGAGGCCGTTCCTCCCAACCATGCCCCTCCAGGTGTCACTGTCGTCACCCACGTGAGCGTTGAAGTCCCCCAGTAGAACAATGGAGTCCCCAGTCTGAGCACCTCTCAGTACCTCTCCCAGGGACTCCAAGAAAGCCGGATACTCTATACTGCTATTCGGCCTGTAGGCACAAACAACAGCAAGAGCCCTCTCCCCGATCCTAAGGCGCAGAGAGGCAACCCTCTCGTTCACTGGGGTAAACTCCAACACATGGCGGCTGAGCTGGGGAGCTATAAGCAAGCCCACACCAGCCCGCCGCCATTCACCATGGGCGACTCCAGAGAAGTGGAGAGTCCAGCCCTTCTCGAGGAGCTGGGTTCCAGAGCCCAAGCTGTGCGTGGAGGTGAGCCCAACTATCTCTAGCCGGTACCTCTCAACCTCCCGCACAAACTCAGGCTCTTTCCCCCCCCAGCGAAGTGACATTTCATGTCCCAACAGCTAGTCGCTGTGTTCGGGGATCAGGTCGTCGAGGCCCCTGCCTTCGACTGCCGCCCAATCCACACTGCACCAGCCCCCTACGGCTACCTCTGTGGGTGGTGAACCCGCAGGAGGTCGGGCCCACGTCACCGCTTCGGGCTGAGCCCGGCCAGGCCCCGTGGGCAAAGGCCTGGCCACCAAGTGCTCGCATACGAGCCCCAACCCTGGGCCTGGCTCCAGGGTGGGGCCCCGGCTGCACTATACCGGGCGATGTCACGGTCCTTGATAGATTGTTATCCATAAGGGGTTCCCCCTAATTCTGCACCAACAAATAGTGGAGCAATATCAGAAAGGAGTTCAACAGTGTAAAATTGCAAAGAGTTTGAACATATCATCTACAGTGCATAATATCATCAAAAGATTCAGAGAATCTGGAAGAATTCGGATATTACTTCTAGACTTTGTGTAAAGCTAGCTCTTCTGAATGTTAGATCACTTTCAAACAAGTCATTTTTAATTAATGATCTTATTTGTAAACACAATCTTGATTTTTTGCTTCTAACTGAAACATGGCTGGATCAAGCAAAGAGTGCTACCACCCTTATTGAAGCAGCTCCCCCAAATTTTAATTTCATGAGTGCTACCCGACAGGGGAAAGGTGGAGGGATCGCAAATATATTCAAAGCCTCTTTTCAATGTAAACAGTTCTCACTTGGTGATTTTACATCCTTTGAACACTTATGTGCACTTGTTACATGCTCTCCTAACATATTATTATTATTAACTATTTATAGGCCTCCGAGACATTCAGCCAAAGTTTTTCTGGAAGAGCTTGGTGAACTGTTGTCAGTCATTTGCTTAGAGTTCGACTGTCTTATTATATCTGGGGGTT
This sequence comes from Neoarius graeffei, assembly GCF_027579695.1. Classification (NCBI taxonomy): domain Eukaryota; kingdom Metazoa; phylum Chordata; class Actinopteri; order Siluriformes; family Ariidae; genus Neoarius; species Neoarius graeffei. The sequence continues at coordinate 3,381,161 of NC_083594.1, read as the reverse complement.
TTAACTTGCATGTAGATAATCCTGAAAACACTTATGCCAGAGAACTACTTGCACTTACTGACAACTTCAACCTAGTACAACATGTACAGGGGCCGACCCACTCTCGTGGTCATACCCTTGACCTCGTTATCACAAAGGGTCTTACTGTTTCTACTACTGTTGTTGACCTGGCCTTATCTGATCAGTTCTATGTCTCCTCACATTCAGAACAGCTCAACGACTATGGGTAGGAGAGTCATAAACGACAACACGTGTTCTCTTTGAGCAAGCTCTCTCTCGGATCTCAACTAAAATGTCAGACTCTGTAGACGACTTACTGGAAATTTTTTATTTAAATATGACCCAAATTATGGATGATATTGCTCCATTCAAAATCAAAAGAGTCAATGATAAGCAGAAAGCACCATGGAAGCAATACCCAGCTGTTAAATTGCTAAAGAGAGAATGTAGGAAGACTGAAAGAAAGTGGCGCAAATCTAAACTTCACATCCATTATCAAATCCATAAAGAGATGCTTTGTAAATATAATTATGAAATTGGTAAAGCAAGACAGTCTTTCTTCTCCAACATCATCAACAGGAATATGAACAATGCCCGTGTGCTATTTTCAACAGTAGAGAAGCTAACTAATCCCCCACCACAATTAGCACCTGAACTTCTCTCAGTTAATAAATGCAATCAGTTTGCATCCTTCTTCAAAGGTAAAATTGATAAAATACGGCAGAATATTGCTCATAATATATCTCAGTTGCAAATAACTGAAAAGCTGCAATCACCAGTGACACAGACAGAAAATTTCAACACAATGTCAGAATTTTGTTTGATTGATTACAAGACTCTTGAAAAAACTGTACAAAATCTCAGTTCCTCAACATCTGAATTGGACATTCTGCCCACCAACTTTTTTAAGTCTGTTCTTCACCTTATAATTACAGATGTGCTTCAGATCATAAATACATCCCTAGAGACTGGCATTTTCCCTGTATCCCTGAAAAAAGCCGTTGTAAAGCCCCTACTTAAAAAGAATAATCTGGATGCTTCAGTATTGAACAACTACAGGCCAATATCAAATCTACCATTCATCGGGAAAATCCTTGAAAAAATTGTCTTCAATCAATTAACTGCCTTCTTGATATCAAACAGCTGTTTTGATAACTTTCAGTCAGGATTTCATGCCAATCATAGCACTGAAACAGCGCTGATTAAAGTTATAAATGACATACGTCTTAATACTGATGCAGGCAAAACAACGGTCCTGGTGTTACTGGACCTCAGTGCAGCTTTTGATACTGTTGATCACAACATACTGCTATATCGACTTGAACACTGGGTTGGGTTGACTGGTAAAGTTATCAATTGGTTAAAATCATACTTAAAAGATAGAAGCTTCTTTGTTACCCTGGGAAATTGTACCTCAACATCAATGTCCTTGACCTGTGGTGTCCCCCAGGGGTCGATTCTTGGACCATTACTATTCACCCTTTATATGCTCCCACTTGGACAAATTACCAAGAACAACTCAATTTTGTATCACTGCTATGCAGATGACACCCAAATTTATTTTGCTCCATCACCTAATGATTATGCCCCCCTTGAATGTCTCTACCAGTGTATCGACCAAATCAACAACTGGATGTCACAAAATTTTCTTCAGCTGAACACAAATAAAACAGAAGTAATTCTATTTGGGAAAAAAGATGAAAGACTCAGGATTACCACTATTCTTGACACAAAGGGGATTAAAACAAAAGATATGGTTAAAAATCTTGGTGTTTTCATTGACAGCGAACTAAACTTTGATAGTCACATGAAAGCAATCACTAAATCGGCATTTTATCACCTAAAAAACATTTCCAAACTAAGAGGACTTATGTCAAAAAATGATCTGGAAAAACTAATACATGCCTTCATCTCTAGTAGGGTTGATTACTGCAATGGCCTTTTCACAGGCCTGCCAAAAAAGACCATCAAACGACTTCAGCTGGTTCAAAATGCAGCGGCGAGGGTTCTCACACGAACAAAAAGAACAGAGCACATTACTCCAATTCTAAGGTCCCTTCACTGGCTTCCAGTAAGCTACAGAATTGACTTTAAAGCATTGCTGCTGGTGTACAAATCTCTAAATGGTACAGGGCCCAATTACCTCTCTGATATGTTGCAGCGGCCTAACCCAATCAGATCTACCAGATCGCAGCAGAAAAATTTACTGGTAAAACCAGTTGTTAAAACAAAGTGTGGTGAAGCAGCTTTTAGCTACTATGCAGTGCAGCTATGGAACCAACTGCCAGAGGACATCAAAAATGCTCCTGCTGTTGGCAGCTTCAAATCTAGACTACAGACCAAGCTGTTTTCAGATGCTTTCTGCTAACTGATTAATATCATCATCTTTACATGTTTTAAACTTTACTTAACTTTTATTCTATTTTATTCTGCTGTTTTTTACTGAACTTCTACTTCATTTTATTATTGTATTTCTACTATTGTTTAATTCTTATTTTTTTCTCTTCTTCCCCTTTTATTTTATGTAATTTTATTTTCTATTGTTTACTGTTTTGCTTTTACCTCTGTAAAGCACATTGAACTGCCACTGTGTATGAAATGCGCTATATAAATAAACTTGCCTTGCCTCTGTGCGTAAGGGTCAAGGCCAGAAAACCATACTGGGTGCCCGTGATCTTCGGGCCCTTAGGGGCTCTGCATGCTCTTGCGACAAGGCTTTCGCAGATAGCTTTTCGCAGACAGTTGTAATTTATCGTTGAGCAGGGAGTATAGGCGTGCGCGATGTTATTCACTGCCACAACGCAAGGGGTCGCGAAATCGCTAGGAGTAGTTGGTGGGTGTGGTTAGTGGAGTGTTTATCCTCCGGTTACTTATAATTATGCTTATAATGACTAGAACTGGAGTCGTATAGATGTACGTACTTCCTCACTTCCTTGATCAACCGCTCTTCGTGCTGCTCCATCTTCGCTCGTGTTTTTAAAAATGGCGGTCGTGAAAACAAACCAAACCGGGAAAGTAAGGAAGCGGAAGTGCGTGTACAGTGGATGTACAGTGGACCAATCAGAGCACTCTTGTCTGCGACGCTGTCTGCGGTGGTCACAATTTTTGGGAGGTGCGCGCAGGGTGCGCGCAGATCGTCTGCGAAGGTGGGGGGGCTACGCAGACGCTGTCTGCGACGCCATCTGCGAGGACTGGGTTGTCAGAATAAATTGGCCTTTATACGGCACTGCATCACATACAGGCATGCTTCTGTATTGGAAATCACAAAATGGGCTCAGGAATATTTCCAGAGAACGTTATCTGTGAACACAATTCACCGTGCCATCCGCCGTTGCCAGCTAAAACTCTATAGTTCAAAGAAGAAGCCGTATCTAAACATGATCCAGAAGCGCAGACGTCTTCTCTGGGCCAAGGCTCATTTAAAATGGACTGTGGCAAAGTGGAAAACTGTTCCGTGGTCAGACGAATCAAAATTTGAAGTTCTTTATGGAAATCAGGGATGCCGTGTCATTCGGACTAAAGAGGAGAAGGACGACCCAAATTGTTATCAGCGCTCAGTTCAGAAGCCTGCATCCCTGATGGTATGGGGTTGCATTAGTGCGTGTGGCATGGGCAGCTTACACATCTGGAAAGACACCATCAATGCTGAAAGGTATATCCAGGTTCTAGAGCAACATATGCTCCCATCCAGACGACGTCTCTTTCAGGGAAGACCTTGCATTTTCCAACATGACAATGCCAAACCACATACTGGATCAATTACAGCATCATGGCTGCGTAGAAGAAGGGTCCGGGTACTGAACTGGCCAGCCTGCAGTCCAGATCTTTCACCCATAGAAAACATTTGGCGCATCATAAAACGGAAGATACGACAAAAAAAAACCTAAGACAGTTGAGCAACTAGAATCCTACATTAGACAAGAATGGGTTAACATTCCTATCCCTAAACTTGAGCAACTTGTCTCCTCAGTCCCCAGACGTTTACAGACTGTTGTAAAGAGAAAAGGGGATGTCTCACAGTGGTAAACATGGCCTTGTCCCAACTTTTTTGAGATGTGTTGTTGTCATGAAATTTAAAATCACCTAATTTTTCTCTTTAAATGATACATTTTCTCAGTTTAAACATTTGATATGTCATCTATGTTCTATTCTGAATAAAATATGGAATTTTGAAACTTCCACATCATTGCATTCCGTTTTTATTTACAATTTGTACTTTGTCCCAACTTTTTTAGAATCGGGGTTGTAGATAGATTAGAATGAATAGATAGATAGATAGATAGATAGATAGATAGATAGATAGACAGACAGACAGACAGACAGACAGACAGACAGACAAGAACCGACTGTCTTCTCGTAGCGGTAGGGTATTAGGCAGAAAAAGAAATTTACCAGTCAAAAATAATATTTTATATAATCCTGATAAGCGCCGCAGGTGCGAAGACGAGCGCCGCAGGCGCGAAGTCCCTCTAGGGGGGTCTGGGGGCATGCCCCCCCAGAAAATTTTTGAAATTTAGACTTCATTTCCTGCATTCTAGGACATTTTCAGGGTGAAATGGCGTGTAATTTTTGATCAGAAATATTGCATATTTTTACTTTGTATTTTTTTCAGTTTCACTCCTGAATGTATCAGATGTATGTATGGTGTTTGATTTGGTAACAAAAGTGAAAAGAAAATAAACAACAATGAATTGTATATAATCTTTTGATCTAGTTACAGTATTTAATAAAAAAAAAAACCCAACAGTATTCTATTTTACCATACCCCAATGAAACCCCCTTGTTAATCAATGTATCACACATACCTTTTCTGTCTTTTTGTGGAAAAACGAATCAGTTTTTGTCACATTCAATTTGGGGCATTTGTTGGGATTCATCTTGATCCAGAAGAGTGAGTCAGCAAAAAAAAATGCGGTTCTCCCGCCAAGAAAGAGGAAACTACAACGCAGGGTGTTTGGCAATTTTCGACCAATCAGAATTCGCGATTTATTCAGTCCGCATGTTACAAGATTCAGTGCGGGCCAAAATGGCGGAAACGATGAAATATTCTGATTTTTCATTTCAAGTTTTCAGTATTTTTCGTATTAAACTGTGTTTCTTACGATTTGTAAATGATGGCGGAACCACACACGGACTGGCCATCGGGAGTAGCGGGAGTTTTCCCAGTGGGCCGGTGGTTCAGTGTGGGCCAGCGGAGAAAAAAAAAAAAAAACAGTTGCGCGCTGGCCTTTAATATGATAAGCAATGTTAACAGTTTCTTTAACAAACTGTTAACATTGCTTATCATATTAAAGGCCAGCGCGCAACTGTAATAAGCAATGTTAACAGTTTGTTAAAGAAACTGTTAACATTGCTTATCATATTAAAGGCCAGCGCGCAACTGTTTTTTTTTTTTTTTTTCTCCGCCGGCCCACGCTGAACCACCAGCCCACCGGGAAAACTCCCGCTACTCCCGATGGCCAGTCCGTGTGTGGGCGGAACATAACTGGATTTATCGGATGACATGTGGGAGTATTCATGTGCGAAAATTTTCAGCATTATCGTCCGTTTCAGTATCCGTCTGTGTGTATACTTGCCCGTTGAAATCGGCAATCGCCCGTCAAATTTACGGGTGGACGGGTCTCTGCCTAATACCTTACGTAGCGGGGACCCTTTAAAGATTCCTCGCACCCTGAACACAACCTTTTCCAACTCCTGTCCTCCAGCAGGTGCTATAGAGCACTGCACACCAATTAAAGAGAGCTTCTTTCCCTGTACCATCACCCTCATAAATATCTATTTGAACCATCTTTGCCATACACTATTATACCACTTGTGCCATATATTGGTCCCCTTCTTTTTATATTATATGTTTCTCCTATAGGCCAGATTATTCGTAACCATGGCCTTAACTTTCATTGTTATGCTGATGACATTCAAATCTATATCACTATCACTCCTTCCATAGCCTCTGTTCAGCTGCTAAGGTCTTGCATCACTGACCTTAAGCAATGGCTGCATAAGAACTGCCTTAAACTTAATGCTGACAAAACGGAGGTTCTATTAGTAGGTACCAAAAGACAGGTTCAGAATTTCTCCAGTTTTACTATTGATGTAGATGGTGTGTGTTAGGTTAGATGGTGTTAGATGGTGTGTGTTAGTCTCTGAATAGACTCCGTAGACTAGACATTATCTGTGTTTAGAAATTCCATGCTCTATGTTATAGCTGGCCATAAGCAGAGACTCTTATATCTATCTGTACCTTACTATCATGTCATGGTCAGAAATATGTTATTATATTATGATTGATTCAAGATCATTACACACACTTCTACAGACGCACACACACACACACACACACACACACACACACACACACACACACACACACACATGAAGACAAAACAAACACAGAGATGCTATAAGATGTTTCCAAGAATGTTTTCATTTCGACGAAGTGACTGTGCGAATAAACTGGCATGTGAAACCTTCCTGGTTCTCCTGTCTGTTTCTCTCGCGTTTTCCATTCGTCCCGGATCCGAGGGAGCACGAAGGAATCAGGGGTCTCTGACTGGGTTGAACCCCAACAGTGTGTCTATTCATCCTTCCCAAGTTATAAAAAACCTTGGAGTTATCTTTGACTCCACCCTTACATTTGAACCCCATCTTAAACTAATTACTAAGAATGCTTTCTTTCACCTCCGCAATATTGCTCGTCTCCGCCCTTTTCTTTTGGAAACTGATGCCAAAATGTTGGTCAATGCGTTTATTTTTTCTCGTCTTGACTACTGCAATTCTCTCTTTTATGGTCTCCCTGCCACATTGCTCAATCGCCTGCAGTACATTCAAAACTCAGCAGCAAGAATCCTCACACTCACCAAGCGCACTGCTCACATCACTCCTGTTTTACAGCAACTGCATTGGTTGCCAGTTATCTCCCGGATCAAATACAAAATTTTGCTGTTAACCTATAAAGCTCTTCATAGTTTCGCTCCTTCCTATCTCTGTGAGTTAATTCATTTGGACTGTCCCTCCCGCTCCCTCAGATCTTCTGTCTGTGGACTTCTGACTGTTCCTCGTTTTAAATTGGCATCTATGGGTGGCAGATCATTTAGTGTTGCTGCTCCTAAACTTTGGAATTCGTTACCACAATCGCTTCGTGACTGTTCCACACTCTCTTCCTTCAAAGCCAACTTGAAAACTTCTCTTTACCTCACTCTTATTCTTCCTAATTTTTTTTTTTTGGTGGTAACTCTTTTGTAAAGCGTCCTTGGGTTTGTAAAAGGCGCTATATAAATTGAACTCATCTCATCTCATCTCATTATCTCTAGCCGCTTTATCCTTCTACAGGGTCGCAGGCAAGCTGGAGCCTATCCCAGCTGACTACGGGCGAAAGGCGGGGTACACCCTGGACAAGTCGCCAGGTCATCACAGGGCTGACACATAGACACAGACAACCATTCACACTCACATTCACACCTACGGTCAATTTAGAGTCACCAGTTAACCTAACCTGCATGTCTTTGGACTGTGGGGGAAACCGGAGCACCCGGAGGAAACCCACGCGGACACGGGGAGAACATGCAAACTCCACACAGAAAGGCCCTCGCCGGCCCCAGGGCTCGAACCCAGGACCTTCTTGCTGTGAGGCGACAGCGCTATAAATTGAACTTATTATTATTATTATTATTATTATTATTATTATTATTAATTATATATTCTTATTTGTGTGACCACACACACACACACACACACTACTGCGCTTTCCACACACTGACTGTCTTACGTGCATTTTTTTGTCTATTGTGTCTTGTACTGTAAATAACCTGTGCATTGTCTGTATACTGTGTGCTGTCTATTATATTACTGATATTATAGATTGTGTAAAGTCTATAATGTTTATATTGTACCTGACATACACAGTGTACGCTTTCTTCTTTTTTCTGTATCACCAGAGAGACGCAAAATTCCGGAACCAAATTCCTTGTGTGTGAAAACATGCCGAGCCAACAAACCTGACTTCGATTGATTGATTGATTGATTGATTCCGAACAGTAAAGAAGATATAAAAGCAAACAAAAAATAAAAATAAAAAATGCAATCATCAAAACATAGTCATAAACAGAATAGCGTAGCCACAAGGCAATAACAATGTTCGGAAAGGATTAGGAAGAAGTAAATAACTTAGCAAACCCTAACCCTCTATACCACCGTTAATCAAACATCACTTTCCACCATAATAAACTATATATACAAAAGAAAGCAAAATCAACAAAAAAAAACCCAACATGGTATAATATCGCCCAAATCATATATATACAGATACTTATGCTATGCATATATACACACACACACAATACATATATACAGTACATACATATACACATACCTATAACTATACACATCCATACGTACACAGACACCCATATCATAATTATGCATAATGCTTATATATTATATACAATTATGCATACACAAATACTCACTTTTTATATACCGTAATATATCCGTATGTACCCATACCCACATATATACACTTATATTATCAATAGCATATTATTGTAATTCCTCCTCCCTATACCTCATAAACATCTGTTCCTTATACCTTTTTTTGAACTGGTTTATAGTTGGACATTTCATGAGCTCCACATTCAAACTGTTCCATAGCTTTACTCCACAAATAGAAATACTGAACATTTTTAACGTTGTCCTAGCACTGCGAATTTTAAATTTCAATTTCCCCATAAAATTATAGCCCCCTCTCTATCCGAGAACATTATTTGGATATTCCTTGGTACTTTATAATTCCTTACTTTGTACATTACTAAGGCAGTTTTATATTCTATAATATCCCTGAATTTTAAACATTTTGGATTTAAGAATAGTGAATTAGTATGATCTCGGTAACCAGCACTATGAATTATTCTTATAGCTCTTTTTTGAAGTATAGTTATTGCATGAAGTGAACATTTATACGTATTTCCCCACACCACTGAGCAGTAATTTAAGTACGGTAAAACCAGGGAACAGTAAAGAATGCGGAGTGAATTATAGTCCAGGATGTGCTTAGCTTTACTCAACACAGATATGCTTCTTGATAGTTTCATTAATATGTATTTTATATGTGATTTCCAATTAATTCTATCATCTATTATTACCCCAAGAAATTTATTATTAGAAACTCTTTCAATATCAACACCATCTACCTGTACATTTATTGCCCTATTTATTTTATAATTATTAAATAACATGATTTTTGTTTTAGACAGATTTAATGGTAATTTATTTCGATCAAACCAACTTTTTAACCTGCACAATTCTGAAGAGATTATGTTTTCTAACTCATGTAAATTGGACAAAACATATTTGTGTCTTCTGCAAATAATACCATCTTAAATATCTTTGATACATTGCACATATCATTTATATAAAGAATAAACAGTTTAGGACCCAATACTGACCCCTGAGGGACACCACAATCAATATTCAAACGAGTTGAGACAGTGTCACCCAACTTCACAAATTGTGTCCTGTTGCTCAAATAACTTTTTATCCAATTTAATACAACTCCCCTTATCCCATATTGTTCCATCTTATTAATTAATATATCATGATTAATAGTATTAAAAGCTTTTTGAAGATCAATAAATATCCCAGCAACATATTTCTTATCATCTATAGAGTTACTGATTTCTTCAATTGATTCCATTAGTGCCAGCTCTGTTGATCTATTTGCTCTAAATCCATATTGACTATCACTGAGTAGTTTGTATTTTTCAATGAATTTATCGAATCTGTTATTGAATAGTTTTTCAAGAATTTTGGAGAATTGAAGAAGTAAAGAAACAGGCCTGTAATTTGTGAAGTTGTGTTTGTCCCCAGATTTATACAATGGAATTACTTTTGCTATTTTCATATTGCTTGGAAATGCACCGGTTTGAAATGACAAGTTACAGATGTATGTTAATGGTTTAGAAATCCCCCCAATAATAGTTTTCACTAGTTTCATATCAATATCATTACAATCTGTGGATATTTTATTACTACATTTATTAACTATATCAATAATTTCCTTCTCATCTACTCGTGTAAGAAACATAGAACAAGAATTCCTCTTTAAAATATTATCTATACAATCATCATTTGTTACTGGATCAGAGATATTTTGAGCTAATCTTGGTCCAACATTAACAAAAAAATTATGAAAACTATTAGCAACTACATCCATGTTATAATTTTCGATACCTTTGTCATTAAAGTATTTAGGGTAATGTATTTGTCCAGAACCATCTTTAATAATACTATTTAATATATTCCATATTCCTGTAAGATTCCGATTCCTATTCTGATTCTGATTAAATGCATTTAAGTAACTGTGAAAAACCTGGCTGAGTGTCTCCAAAAATAAATTATTCTACACTAGAAGGAAGGAGCACCGATAAAGAAAAAATAAATTTAACATTTAACAACAAAATCAGCTGCTGATCTGTTATAAAAGCGATAAGAAGCTTCACAGTGTCTCAGTTTATCACATTATTAAAATCACTGTATTGCCCAGCCCTAATTATTGGGGTGCCAATACTTTTAAAACCAGTGTTTACTCATCTCATTATCTGTAGCCGCTTTATCCTGTTCTACAGGGTCGCAGGCAAGCTGGAGCCTATCCCAGCTGACTACGGGCGAAAGGCGGGGTACACCCTGGACAAGTCGCCAGGTCATCACAGGGCTGACACATAGACACAGACTCCATTCACACTCACATTCACACCTACGCTCAATTTAGAGTCACCAGTTAACCTAACCTGCATGTCTTTGGACTGTGGGGGAAACCGGAGCACCCGGAGGAAACCCACGCGGACACGGGGAGAACATGCAAACTCCGCACAGAAAGGCCCTCGCCGGCCACGGGGCTCGAACCCGGACCTTCTTGCTGTGAGGCGACAGCGCTAACCACTACACCACCGTGCCACCCCATTGTGTTAATAATAATAATCACAAAATACAGTTCAGGAATGACATTTATTCCTAATTTATTCAAATCTATTCAGTTTTTTCGGAGTAGTTTGAAAATAGCCAGCGTGTTTTTTTGTATGATAGTTTGCAAGGTGTGTTTATTATTATTATTACTCTATTCAGTAGTGTCATATAATTTAGTTAAAGGTCACACAGTGATGAATGAATGAATGAATGAATGTTTCATAACATAAAAAACAAATGCATAAATAAAAACATCATTTAGGCAGATCATTACCACTACTCATTATATATACACACTCACCTGCCACTTTATTAGGAACACCCAAATATGCACCTGCAGTTTTATGCAGTTATCCAATCAGCCAATCCCTCGACAGCAGCACAATGCATTAAAATAAATAAATAGAAATTGTGATCTCAGTGTGACTTTCTTTCACTACGGCGTGGGTGTTGGTTTGAGCCTGATGAGTATTTGGTTTGAGTATTTCAGAAACTGCTGATCTCCTGGGGTTTTTACACACAACAGTCTCAAGAGTTTACACAGAATGGTGCGAAAAACAAAAAACAGACTGAGTGAGTGATAGTTCTGTGGGTGGAAACAAACACCTTGTTGATAAGAGAGGGTCAGAGGAACACGGACAGATTGGTTCGAGCTTTTTTGCTAGGAAGGACATCGTCGGTACGCCGCAATCTTCGGACAGTTTGCTGCTTTGTGGCTAAAAAAAATCGTTTCTGTTTCCGTAAGCGCGCTGCTACCTGAGAGTTCTCCCAGAAAATTGTTTCTGACAATTTTCGCAGCTTTTCTGCTCATTATACAGGGAGAATTAATAGTTTATCTTTCACTACATTGTTATATTTTTTTCAGTTCGGTTGCAATAAAGTGTATTAGGGTTTTTTTTTCCCCCTGGTGAAATTTTTGCTTGGATTCAATCGCTGATAAAACTACTTCATGGACTAATGATCACAATTTAAAGTAAAATGATTATAGTAGTTTGGTGAAATTTTAACAAGATTTGATGATCAGGAAGTTGTTTTTGAGTGTCCAAAAATCAGCTACCTCGATTTCCATCAAGCAAACGCCACTGATGTTCCACCCTGCATTTGATATTTGCTAACATTTTAATCTGTTTAATTATGATCTTAGAGATCTGAACAGTATTTTATAGGTAGTTGGATACTGGACCATGAGCATCGCTGTTCGTGAACCGTCCTGAACGAAGTCAATTAAGTCGTGGAACATGAAATGGCGTACGTGTTACTCTTTTGTCAATAAATATGAATAACGCAAACAATAATACTGTGCTTATTGTTGTCCTTTAAGACATCAACACTGTTAAAGTTTGATTTTTTTTTGTTGCAAATTATCACAAGTTGTAGCATGAGAATAAAACTGGCTTTGCGCAGTTATTTTATGATTTTTTTAAAATGGCTTTGTTGTACAAAACTGTATTTTGTACCATGTTAAATCAATTAGAATTACGCATAATACTTTTAACGAAGGCATCATTTGAAAGCACGTGAAATTTAGGACATCTCCTGAACATTTTGTGAAGTTTAATCAGTTTTGAAGAACGTTATAATAATTTTTGTGCCTTGAACCAAAGACAGATTTGTGGTCACAGATTTATTTATTTTTTTTTCATTTCAGTGCAAAATGTCAAACCCAAACTCTGTGCTATTTAATGAGGTTCATTTTGATGTCACTTTTTTTTTTTTCAATCCCACATACAGTCACCACACACACACACACACCAATGCAAAGGGATTTCTGAGCTCTATCTCTGTGACATGACATTTATCTCAGGTCAAAATACTATACTTGAAGAGGGAAAAAAATCCAACAATCCTAGATACAGTAACTCCCATCACTCTTTACATCCGTGGTGAGCAGAAAAGCATCTTGTGCAACAGCAGAACACCACCACACTGGGTTCCACTCATGCAGCCGAGAAGAACAGGAACCTTTAATCAACAACAGGTTCCTCAGTATTAAAGTGGCCGGTGAGTGGAGCACATGCATTTAAGTTCGATTTAGTTACCCATAATGCACTAGTTAGTTAATAAAGAGTTGTTAGTTAGCTAAAATGATACCAAAATACTTCCTTACCTCGAAATTTAACTTTAAAACTGGTATAAAATGGAACAGGACGGTAAATTCCGTGCACTCACTGACCGAATCCTTAGGAGACAATGTTGTTAGCAACCGTTGCTAGGTGCTTTTATATCCGCCCTGCATACTAACGCACTAAATAGTATGCACAACAGCACCGCTTACGTCAGTGTTATAAAGCATACTACTTAGTAGCATAGTATGCGGTTTTGAATTGAGCCTAGGGCGGCGCCAAATCTCATAAAATTACTTTTATTTTGTTGTGAATGCAAAGAGAAACACAAAAAGATTTTAATTTGACTTTATTTACAGTAAACTGACAGAACAGTCACAGAAACAACAGAGGATATTTATACATGTATAATGTGTACAAACTGATTTACAGTGCCTGCCTGTGTTAGCATTAAGCTAACGCTTTATGCTATGAAGCATATAATAGCATAAAGTTATGACTTTATTTAGCCTTATAATACATAGGGCCAAATTACTCAATTCTGATTGGTCAGTCAAGGAGGGCTTTTTTTCCTTAACATGGGCCGTATTTCTGAAATGCTATTGGCTAGTTCGTTGCTTGGTTACGGTTACAAAAATTAGCAAATTTTGTCAACAAAATGGCCGACTCTGCTGACTCAGCAATGCCGCGTTTCGCTATATTTGACGAAGAAATGATAAACCGATTGAAAGCTGCAAGCGAAAATGAAAATACCAAAAAAGGACGAATTTTTGGCTTTCCGTGTTTAAGAAATGGGCCGCAGAAAGACAAATAAACGACTCTCTAGTGGCGTATGAATGCTGCGAGTTAGAATACACCGTGTCGCCGTGTCATGATGAAAGACGCTTTAGAAACTGATTCAAACGTGCAAGATTGTCTCGCGCCCTGATTGGTTCAGAAAACGTGAATGACAAACGTTGTGAACTTGAATGGCTTCCAAAGTATGAATTTGGCCCTATATATTATAAGCAAGTAATCGTATGGTTCCTCGTAAAATTAAGGATCAATTTCACTCGTGATTTCAAAGTTTTGAAATTTCAAATTGAATTTGAATTTGAATTTTCAAAACTTCAAAATCACTCGTGAAATTAATCCTTAATTTTACTCAGCCCCATATGATTACCTATACTAAATGCTAATCAGGGGTGGAATTTTTTTTTTGAACAATTGTACTTTCTTACTTGAAGTATTATTTTGGTGTATTTACACTTCACTTGAGTATTTTTGAAAGCTTGTAGAAGCCACACTAACTTTATAACATGTCGGCTAGCTGGCTAGCTAGCTCACATTGATTGATTTGTACTTTACTAGATATTAAAGGCGCTTTCGGTGAAATTGATGTCCCTTGTTCTTTTTCATCTTCATCTGATGAGTTTTCAAAAGTTATATTTTAAGTCAAAAGTTATATTCCTTGAGTTCCGCCGAACTACTATTACTACTACTACTACTAATAATAATAATAAAAGACCGCCAACTTTTGTGTTTATATTCAGACACAGTATAATAAATGTTTAGACGGGTGAACTGACCAGATTTCTGCAAATTATGACGATATTTGAAAATGATGTCACTATATACACACACACGCGCTATCTTTACGGTAGCTAAGAAAATGGCGTACATATTTCTTGATAGTTACAAATATGACATCATAAGTGAATGGATTTTCCGAGAAATGTGATTTCCCACATATTAGAGTGTTCTGTTCCGTGTTACTACAATATTTCTACACAGGGACAAAAAATACCACCCAGGTTTTGTTTTTTGTTTTTTTATACTGAATGTATTTGACATTTTATGACAATTTTTTGCTGGAAAACGAAAAACAAATTTTTTTTCACATGATTAAGCCTAATAATTGTTGTAATTTCAATAGCTTACCTTCCATCCAAGCATGGCTGTTTTGGTGGGTTATAATATGAAGTGTGGATCCCTTTTCAATGTAATGAAGTTTATCAATATATTTCTTGGTGAAAGTTATTTTTTTCTGAAATCGTTTCATTTTCAAGCTTCAATCACTTTTGCTGGTAATCAGTTTCCAAATTCAATTCAAAACACAAACATTCAATGGAAGAAAAATTGAAGAGCCAAAAACGTTCAGACGACATGCGCTGCCGTGATGAATCACCTTGAACAAAGATAAAATGAATGTTTTTGTTGGTAGGCAAAAAAGAAAGAGTGGAAAAGTGAAATGTCTACATCTAAACCTGAGTGCAGTGAAAAAACTCCCCTTCACACAGAACATTTTTCACAAGAAGTGATGTTTTTATGATTGGAGATGTGATTGGGTTAATCTGTGACATTACATTACATTAATTCATGCCTTTATCACCTCCAGACTCGACTACTGCAATAGCATCCTGTATGGCCTTCCCTCTACTGTTCTTCAAAAACTACAGTATGTTCAAAACTCTGCTGCCCGGCTGCTCACCCGCTCTCCCTCCAGAGAACATATCACCCCTGTCCTCCGTCAACTTCACTGGCTTCCCATAAAACAACGCATACACTTCAAGATCCTCCTCATCACCTACAAGGCCCTCAACGACCTTGCACCCTCGTACCTGACTGATCTCCTCCATCGCCACTCCCCCACCCGCCGACTACGCTCTGCAGATGCCAACCTCCTCACTCCCATCACCACGTCCAAGTACCGGACCCTCGGAGACAGAGCCTTCGCCATCGCTGCCCCCACCCTCTGGAACTCCCTCCCCCTGGCCATCTGTAACTCTGATACACTACTTTCCTTCAAGCGCCATCTCAAAACCCACCTGTTCAAGACTGCATATGACACTTGACATGTCACCTTCCTGCAGATCACCTTCCTATTTATCTGTTGTCTGTGTGTGTGTGTGTGTGTGTTTGTATATGTGTGTATTTTTGAACCTCCTGTAAAGCGTCTTTGAGTACCATGAAAAGCGCTATACAAAACAGATGTCTTATTATTATTATTATTATTATTAATGGCATTTAGCAGACACTCTTATCCAGAGTGACATACAACATACCCAGAGCAGCCTGGAGAGCAGTTAGAAGTTAGGTGCCTTGCTCAAGGGCACTTCAGCCATTTCTGCTGGTCCAGGGAATCAAACTGGCGACCTTTTGGTCCCAAAGTTGCTTCTCTAACCACTAGGCCATGGCTTCTGACATCAAACAATCGGAAACGGGACCGAAATAGAACGCTATCGAGAATATGGTTCTATTGGGAACAGGTTATGCGACGACACTATAGTAACTGTTTCGGATTAGGAAGTGGAATTTTATGCGGAGGACACAGACAAGCGGAGTGATACACACGCTAAAACATCCCAGTGTCGTTATGCAAAATATCAGCATTCTTTAACCACTTGACCAATCAAATTAATGAACTGGAACAAATTGCTGTATAATTAAGAGTAAAATATAGCCTACTTTTTAAACCATGGATTTTTAATTAGACCTTTAAAGTACTTTAAAGTACAAATTCCAGGATTTTCTTCTTGCAACTAACAAAGTACCTCAGTAAAATTTCAATACACTGCACTAAGCAAAGACCCATATATCATGAGGGATGTCCTTTACCTTCCGAGAGATTTAAACTTCGCCTAAGTTGAAAAAGCATTTTGAGATTAAAATACCTAATTTACGAATGTTCACTGGTTATACAAATTAGCCCGTTTTAAAACACCATAATTGCTGATAACAGTTTTATACAAGTAATAAAAGTTCACATGAAAAGATGACATTGCTTAATTTCATAAGTTACTTTTTATGTTTTAATACTTGACTACATTTAAACATAGCAAGCAATGATAGTTAAAAACAGACAGCGTAAAAACAGACTAGCGCCCCTGCTGGCTGGCTGCAGTATAACGTAACATTGCACATTCCTATGTGTTTCATTGACAAAATAGCCTATTTTCCATGTCACTTTTCTTCTCTAAACTGTCTTTCAGTCTACAGTGTCTAATTTGAACAGTTAATTTTCTTGATGCTGATATCCACACATTCCCCCTCCCCCCGAAATTAGCTTTTAAAACGTTATTCTACGATATGATAAGAAGACTAAGCAATGAAGTGATTGATAGCCTTGGTGATGTGCTGGACTTTGGTATTGGGAGAAGAGGGTGGGGCCTACCAAATGAGCAGGTGTACCTGGCTCCAAATTTCACAATATGGCAGAAGAATTTTGGCTTAATTTCTATCAAACAGAAGGGCATTAGTCATAATTTTGTTTATTTTTTGGCTGGACACTTCCACTTTTAATTGCGAGAGAGTTTGAGTATAATTTCTCAGTACATTTTCCACCCCTGTCTAGATGTCTATTACTGACACAACAGACCAACATGGTCAGTTGTTATCCTCTTTATTTTCCTCCTTACTTTCCTCTTTACTTTCCTCTTTATTCTCATTTTTATCCTCCTCTTTGTTGTCCTCTTTATTATCTTTTTTATCATCTGGCTTATTTTTATCTTGTGGTGGCTCCTCGGGTGGTATCGGTGGGATCCCCTCTAAGATCGAGGCGAAATATTCATTTTTGTTGAGGTCTGGCTCCTTGACCAGGAGGTGACACTTTGGAAGGTAATATCCAACTGTGAGCGCTGTATTGCTAATCAAAGCGAACACTACTTGAGCGATCGTCTTCTCTTTGTCCCCCAGGCCTGCATAAATTGGGATAAATATGACCCATATTACACAATAGATCAGGCTGGCGATGGTAATGTCTCTTGCAAAGTTATACTGCCTGACTGGCTTTGGTGCCATGAAGGTGCACATGAAGCAGATCAAGGCCAGCAGGCCATTGAAACCCAGCATGAGGCCAAAGTTCAGTATGGGCTCAATGGGACAGGGTAGGAACTGCTTCACAAAATTAATTTCCAGACTGTCTACCCACTTGGTGAGCGAAGGCCCTTCAAGGATAAACCAGCCAACAAGCCCTGATTGAACGCCACAGCATGCTAACACCAGACTCCAGCTGCCAATGCCTTGCAGGCTCTCCATGTTCTCTGGAGCTTTTTCCGGGAACTCACATACATAAACAATCTGTCAACACACACACACACACCAGAAATGGATCACGCAATTTGAACATAATTTCTATAAATACTACAATTGTGACTTTTTTGCTCACCTGCATGGAGATAGCCAGGATGGTGGACAGGGCCACAGTGGGGAACATGACATACAGAAGTATCTGGACACGGCAAATGTCATCATTCGGCTGACCCAGGTACAACACCAGACTAATACAGCTTCCCATCAGACTGATCAGACCCAAGCCACACAGAGGTCCTCCCAATGCTTTCAGGAGTGGCGTCCCTCGGTGTTGGAAGAACAGGATGCCCATTGCAGCCTGGCAGGACAGCAGCAGAAGTCCAGCCAGCATCAGAGACACTGATTCAAAAGATGAATAAGCCAGGTATTCGTAGGTGGGGAAGACGCAGCTGGTACTGCGGAACGTGGACCATTGGCGTGGAGGACATTTGGTGCATCGGATATCATCTTTGAAGGAAGGAAAATAATATGTGAAAGTGGTTTTGATATATTTAACTCCTTCAGACCTGGCATATATTGTAATGTTGTTGCGTAATTCATTTAAATGCGTAAATTAGAGAAAGTCAGATGATTGGTTCTGAGAGACTAATGGGAGACCAGTCAAGGTCAAACACTGCTCCAGTGAGTGAGTTATGTTTTTGCCTAGATAATAATAAATTGCAACAAGGAAGGTCAGTAAGTACAAACTGGGAAAGACTTTTAAAAGTTAGAATAAAAAGACATTGAGATTCACAGCCTAACATACTAAAGGAGCATTCGTTATTAGGGCCTGAGCACCGGAGTTGCATGGCCTCTGGTGTCCACCAGAGGGCGCTGCACCGAGCTGCATGGCCCTACTGTTTTCCTAAGGATTCTTCTTCTTCAAAACTTGGCCATTTTTGAGGTGGTTCCAGTGGGCGAAAACTCATGAACTTTGGTACACACATCAGTCCTGGCCACTGCTACTCAGGGATAGAGGCTTGGCCCCGGGTGTGTCCGGGGGACTCCACAGCACTCCCACATGTCATTGAGAATTTTGTCCGGTATATAGTTTCACCTGTCTGCGTCAAATTTGATAGGTGTGTGTGGTGCCCCAAGACAAACAAAATTGTAATGTACATTGTATTAGCCATACTCAACAGGAAGTGAGTTATTTTTGGCTTTGTGTGTTTTGACGTGTTACATTTTGACGTTCTTCTCTGAGGCGGTTTGTTGGATTCATGCCAGATTTGATATACGTGATGTCAAGTTGTTGCTGATTTTGAATTGTGAAGGGATTGTGAGGTCCTCATTTCACAGGATCCTTTACAAATCGACCATAATGTCATCTACATGTACACAGTCTGTCTATGTTCTAATGCCACCATCTGGACCTGGACAGTAATGATTCCATTCCCTAAAAACTCATCACTGGTGGTGCACACATCAGATACCCAGGCTTTTGTCGCATATTTCAGATGTGTGTGCATTGTATGATGACCACGTGTGATGGGTTGTGGAACTGGAGGTGCTCAGGCACTTCATCGTCGCTTGCGGCTATATTTTAATATATAATTTGTATTTATATATGTATACACTCTCAGAAAATAAAGTACATTATTGTACCTTTAGGGGTACAATGGCTTGTCAGTGGATCAGTACCCTCTCTAAGGTGCTTATTTGTCCCCTTTATATACTGCTTGGGAACATATATGTAACTTTTTGGGCCTACAAAAGTACATACAGTTACCTTGAGGTCCAAAAATGAGCCTTAGTGAGGATGTGCTAATCGCATCGTAAAAATCATTCACGTTAGTATTAGAACACATACTGTATCTAGTTGGTATTGCTATTATTGGCACTCGAAACATTAGAACAACAAAATACTAACAATAAGAAAATGCAGGAGTGGATGGGATTTGTCCTAATCCTTCTGAAGTTGGCAGAGGAGGAATTAAAACACCTTTACTGAATACTTATAAAAAGTTTGACAATGTCTCACCTGTTCTGTTTTGGTAGGTTCCCTCTAAACAGTCACTGCAGTCAAAGCAGCAGGAATAAAATCCTTTAACTATACGCACTTGTCCTGATAGACAGTCTGAGGAGCATGTAGATGTTGGGACCTGTTGTAAAGTAAGATCTGATGTCAGATTTACATGAAACAAACAAACAAACACTAAACATGAAAGTAAATTCATGGAAGATTCCTTGATACCGTATTATTGGTTGTATGCCATTTGATGAGTTTCTTATAAATCGTCAGGTTCTGGACGAAGGTCCCAATGTTTTTGAAGATCACACTGTGGTTCTGGAAGACCCATGCTAACAAATCATATCCGATACTTGGGTTTCCCTTTGCGTCAAAGCTGATTTGTGTTCCATTCAACGTCACAGAAACCTTCTGTACCCATGGCAGCAACTGCGCACAAAAAACAGGAATCAGTGCTGATTTTCTGATTTGAGAACAGATGTGGATTGAAATCCTACCTGCCAGGGATAGATATTGTCAGTCTTGGGATGTCTGGTGCATGTGGTTGCGTTGCAGTTGAGCATGTTGTGCAGGGCCTGGGCCACGCTGTAAACAGCGGAGTAGACGCTGAAGGCAGTGCGCCGCACCAGCTCTGTTTCCACGATGCTCAAGTTTGCAGGAGAAAGGCTCCAGCAGCCTGGACATGGGTTCTCCAGCGGGGAGACGTCAGGAGATGGTGGTGTGATTTGCATTTGCAGCCTTTCTTGCTCCATCTTGGTGAAAAGCTGCTGTACGTACGGGCTGAGCAGATCGATGGGTTGGGCCATGTCAGCGAAACCCAGCACAGTGCCAATAGTCTCAATGCCAGGCAGGCTGATGATGCTGTTGTGTACAGCCCACGCTGTGCTTGCTAGCCAGACTCCTGTCATGTTCATCCTGATTACCTGCAAAAAGAAATAAAGATCCATTGGTGCTAAGAATATTAGTACCTCATCATTAAGCTTTTTTTTACCTCGCCCGGGATGGAGTCCACCAGGGGGCGAGGTATTGTTTTCGGTGGGGTTTCTTTGTTAGCAACATTACGGGAAAACGGCTGAACCAGTCTTCATGAAACTTTCAGAATAGATGGGCATTGGTATCAAATAGAACCTCCAACATTTTGAGGGTCATCCAGTCAAGGTCAAGATCACCAAAAAGGTCAAAATAGTTTTTTTTTCATGATAGCTTCCTTCATATTCATCATATTTACTTCAAGCCAATTCCAAAATGTTCATCATTCAATTCTGCTTCCATTGATATGCTACATGATGGATATCTCTCATAGTTTTCTTTCAAACTTTCATTTGTTTGTTTGTGTGTGTGTCTTCCTGTTAACAATCTAGCATCTAGATGGTTGCACCAATTGACTTCAGATTTTCAGGGTAGGTGGACAATGGTCCGTAGATTACCCGAATAAATTTTGGGGGTAATTGGGTCAAGGTGAAGGTTAGCGTCATCGGAAAGGTCAACCTTTTGGTCAAAATAACATATTTTCCATTATAACTCAAAAACGGTTGCTGATAGACAGATGTTTACTATTATGAGCATATAGGAACTCCCATATGGCCTTTCATTTGGCACCATGATCTGTGAACTTGAAAGGTCAAACTCAAGGTCATGGGTTTTCAGAGGGCTGGAACTTGAAAACGGTTGATGGTAGACAGATATTTACCGTTATCAACTTACAGGAAGTGCCATATGGGGTTTAATTTGGCATCATGACCTTTGACCTTGAATGACTCTGAAATGTCAAACTCAAGGTCATGGATTTTCATTGGACTATAACCTGACAACTGAGGATTGAGAAATATTGCCATTATCAACATATAGGTATAAACTAAGTGCTGCTGGGCGAGATTTGTTTTTCCTGGCAACACTTGTTCTTTGTTTTAACCCTGCTTTAAATGATCCTATGTTTATTGAATAGGTCATATCTAGAAAACCTGATCAGTACTCAGCACCGCACAGTACTATCTACGGTTCATCACCTGTTTTGATTTTACAGCAATGACATTTTAAAATGTTATTTTAAAATACCCAATATAGCACCATTTCATAATTAAGAAAACAGACCAAAGCCCTTTCACATGTCATCATACAGTAGATGTGATGGAAATAAGAAATGAAAAAAAAAAAAGTAAGTCATGTCACAGGAAGTAAAATCACTTTTTGTATTTTAGGTCAAAATGACATTTTACAGGGGCGGCACGGTGGTGTAGTGGTTAGCGCTGTCGCCTCACAGCAAGAAGGTCCGGGTTCGAGCCCCGTGGCCGGCGAGGGCCTTTCTGTGTGGAGTTTGCATGTTCTCCCCGTGTCCGCGTGGGTTTCCTCCGGGTGCTCCGGTTTCCCCCACAGTCCAAAGACATGCAGGTTAGGTTAACTGGTGACTCTAAATTGAGCGTAGGTGTGAATGTGAGTGTGAATGGTTGTCTGTGTCTATGTGTCAGCCCTGTGATGACCTGGCGACTTGTCCAGGGTGAACCCCGCCTTTCGCCCGTAGTCAGCTGAGATAGGATCCAGCTTGCCTGCGACCCTGTAGAACAGGATAAAGCGGCTAGAGATGATGAGATGAGATGACATTTTACATTAAATTTAGCAGATGCTCTTATCCAGTGCGACATACAACACACCCAGAGCAGCCTGGGGAGCAGTTGGGATTAGATACCCTGCTCAAGGGCACTTCAGCCATTCCTGCTGGTCCAGGGAATTGAACCAGCAACCTTTTGGTCCCAAAGCTGCTTCTCTAACCATTAGACCCTTGCTTTTATATTTTTTTGGAATATAAATATGAAATATGATTTTAAATATTAATTTAAAGAAATGTGCTTTCATTATTGATTTTTTCCATCTGATTCATTTATTTACACATGTTAATTTTTCACATGTAGGATCAGACTCAGACTCACACTCAATTTATTGTCATTCAAACCATGTGATATGATAAGAACGAAACGCAGTTACCCAGGTGTGCAGCTTGAATAAGAAACTAAGATAAATAAAATAAATAAACAAATAAATAAATAAAAAAGTAGAAATAGTTAAATAACAAATAGAATAAAATAGCATAAACTAAGGTTGGATTTAAAAATAGAATAAACTAAAATTAAAGCCAGAAAGATGTGTGGTTTTATTTATCACATATCATTCACGTGATGTCACATGCGAATCAGTGTGAAAGTTCAGGACATAATGTGTTGAAGTGTTTTGCACATGTTTTTCACATGTGCAATGTGTGTGATGTTATGTTAAAGGAAATGCGAAAACAAATCCAAGGTGAAGGTGGATTTTTACATGAACACTTAAAGCGCGACGGCCTTTTGATTTCATACAATCGGTGAAATTTAGTTCCGTCTGAAATGTGGTGATTGTGATATCTGTTTATTTCTGTAATATCTCACAAAATATCAGGACGTTCTGTGGCTGGGAAGTTATTTAATTTGAGGGGATTAAAGCAAATAACGTGCATGAAATCGCTCGCTTCGCGCAGTCAAGCAGACAGAGGAAGTCCGTGTGCGCATGCGCAGGTTTACCTTTGAGCGTGCACTGACAGTTCCATCATTCTGTCGCTAAACGAACAGCTGATCACACCGAGGTGCTCGCTGAGCGCCCATATTTATTAGTTTGGTCCTGCATTTCCTTTCCTTCGTATAGAACATAACGTCTTTTCTTCTCGCTTTCTTTCCGTTACTGTAGTTGCTCTTTCACGTTTCATTCGCACACTCGCGCCCTCCATTTTTCTCTCTTGTTTCAAATTTATATCCCACAATGCCTTGCGTGAACGGGGAAAGCCCACCACGTGGTGTGATGCATGATGTAGTATCTTGAATTGGGTCATGGTGAAGCAGGGAAAAATAGCGGAGAATTTAGGGCCATGTGGAGATAAATTCATTAATTGTTCTATTTTTAAAAAAGCCTAATAAAATTGGAAGTCTGCGATTCGAATTCAGTAGCTTTTGGTCACTAAACAAAAATAATTGGGTGTCGGGGAAAATTCTTTTTATGACCTACACTTGAAAAATCTGAAAGGCGGTACAGCTTTAAATTCATATGGATCTCATCCAGATTTGCACCTCACCTGTTTTTTTTTACCTTTTTGATAATTAAATGTCATGCATTAATGCTTTACATGCAATCAATACACTCAATACTTAATGCATTTAAAAGAAAATGTGTCGCTTTAAGGTCAGATTCCTGTTTGCATGGTCTTAAATCAGCCCGATCTTATTTGTCAAGATTGAATCATCTTAACCTTTTTTTTTTTTTTACTTTTAGCTGAATATAATTTCATCTGAGATTACTAATAGGCTCATTAATATTTCACATCTGTGTAAGCGCACAGATATTTTCACTTTCATTAAACAAAGCATAGGTTAAAAGTTACAGATGGGTGCTAAAAGTTTGCATACCCTTAGGACCAAATGACTCAGGCAAATCCATTTAAATTACAGCAACAAGGCATTTAGTGTGTGAGGTTTCAGAGATGGTTCTTCCTCCGAGTTCAAAATGATATTAATTCAAAAGTTAAATACATGCACCTCGCTTTGTAAATATGCTATAAATATTTTCTAATGACATGCATGATGAGTTCACTTTTATAACACAACACATAACAAATGCGGTTATAAGTTGATAAAATACACTCACTATCCACTTTATTACGAACACCCATACATCCACCTGCTGTGCTGTTTTCTGCAGTTCTCTAATCAGCCGATTCCTTGACAACAGCATGATGCATCAAATCACGCAGATACAAATCAAGAGCTTCAGTTAATGTTCACAATGTTCAAACATCAGAATGGGAAAAATTGTGATGTCAGTTTTTGTGTGACTTTCTGTCACTGTGGTACGGGTGTTGGTTTGAGCCAGATGGACTGCTGGTTTGAGTATTTCAGAAGCTGCTGATCTCCTGGGGTTTCCACACACAACAGTCTCTAGAGTTTACACAGAATGGTGCGGAAAACAAAAAAAAAACATAGAGTGAGTGAGTGACAGTTCTGTGGGTGGAAACAAACCCCTTGTTAATAAGAGAGGTCAGAGGGAAATGGATAGATTGAGCAGTTTGAGCGTTTTGCCAGGAAGGATATACAGTGGTGCTTGAAAGTTTGTGAACCCTTTAGAATTTTCTATATTTCTGCATAAATATGACCTAAAACATCATCAGATTTTCACACAAGTCCTAAAAGTAGATAAAGAGAACCCAGTGAAACAAATGATACAAAAATATTATACTTGGTCATTTATTTATTGAAGAAAATGATCCAATATTACATATCTGTGAGTGGCAAAAGTATGTGAACCTTTGCTTTTAGTATCTGGTGTGACCCCCTTGTGCAGCAATAACTGCAACTAAACGTTTCTGGTAACTGTTGATCAGTCCTGCACACCGGCTTGGAGGAATTTTAGCCCGTTCCTCTGTACAGAACAGCTTCAACTCTGGGATGTTGGTGGGTTTCCTCACATGAACTGCTCGCTTCAGGTCCTTCCACAACATTTCCATTGGATTAAGATCAGGACTTTGACTTGGCCATTCCAAAACATTCACTTTATTCTTCTTTAACCATTCTTTGGTAGAACGACTTGTGTGCTTAGGGTCGTTGTCTTGCTGCATGACCCACCTTCTCTTGAGATTCAGTTCATGGACAGATGTCCTGACATTTTCCTTTAGAATTCGCTGGTATAATTCAGAATTCATTGTTCCATCAATGATGGCAAGCCGTCCTGGCCCAGATGCAGCAAAACAGGCCCAAACCATGATACTACCACCACCATGTTTCACAGATGGGATAAGGTTCTTATGCTGGAATGCAGTGTTTTCCTTTCTCCAAACATAATGCTTCTCATTTAAACCAAAAAGTTCTATTTTGGTCTCATCCATCCACAAAACATTTTTCCAATAGCCTTCTGGCTTGTCCACGTGATCTTTGGCAAACTGCAGATGAGCAGCAATGTTGTTTTTGGAGAGCAGTGGCTTTCTCCTTGCAACCCTGCCATGCACAGCATTGTTGTTCAGTGTTCTCCTGATGGTGGACTCATGAACATTAACATTAGCCAATGTGAGAGAGGCCTTCAGTTGCTTAGAAGTTACCCTGGGGTCCTTTGTGACCTCGCCGACTATTACACGCCTTGCTCTTGGAGTGATCTTTGTTGGTCGACCACTCCTGGGGAGGGTAACAATGGTCTTGAATTTCCTCCATTTGTACACAATCTGTCTGCCTGTGGATTGGTGGAGTCCAAACTCTTTAGAGATGGTTTTATAACCTTTTCCAGCCTGATGGGCATCAACAATGCTTTTTCTGAGGTCCTCAGAAATCTCCTTTGTTCGTGCCATGATACACTTCCACAAACGTGTTGTGAAGATCAGACTTTGATAGATCCCTGTTCTTTAAATAAAACAGGGTGCCCACTCACACCTGATTTGTCATTCCATTGATTGAAAACACCGGACTCTAATTTCACCTTCAAATTAACTGCTAATCCTAGAGGTTCACATACTTTTGCCACTCACAGATATGTAATATTGGATCATTTTCCTCAATAAATAAATGACCAAGTATAATATTTTTGTCTCATTTGTTTAACTGGGTTCTCTTTATCTACTTTTAGGACTTGTGTGAAAATCTGATGATGTTTTAGGTCATATTTATGCAGAAATATAGAAAATTCTCCAGGGTTCACAAACTTTCAAGCACCACTGTAGTAATCCATATAATCACTCTTTACAACCATGGTGAGCAGAAAAGCATCTCAGCAGAACAGCAGAAAGAAGAACACATTAGGTTCCACTCCTGCAGCCAAGAACAGGAATCTTAGAGTCAAGAACAAGTTCCTATTAAAGTGGCCGGTGAGTGTGTCATCATTTCATGAATTGGAAAAATTGCCGTGGTAATAATATAGCAGGAATTAAACACTTCAGGGTGTGCTGTTATAAGAAAATAATCAACTTCAGTATGTTCACAGTAACTCTTCATCACACCACTCGAACACTGACTCTGTGACTCTTAGTCACAGGATATAAACCTTTGCTGTTCTGTAAATGACTTATCAGACATTTTCAATCAGTATAAACAACCATTAATCATTTTATTGCCTCAAGTCTGTTATAAGATTAGTCCGAACACTGCTGGGTTTCTGTATGTAGAGTATCATGACTCTGTGTTTAGCTGCTGGTGAACAGGGCACTGGGGAATCGGAAGGATGTGAGCCCCCTGCTGGGCAAACAACTCACAAAAAATTCAAGTATCACTGACAACATTGCTCACCTCTTTGAAGAAGGTGGTGCTTGCTTGGGAGGATGCGAACACCACCACTACACCCACTTTAGCCTTCACTATGCCATCCAGGATCTCCAATATAGTAGGCACCGGGTTGTTGTAGACTGGTATTAGCCCTTCGTATGCTACACAAATGCCCCCATTGGCAGCGTTACGGGACACCTGCTCTTGACCCTCTTTGCCGTACGTCTCATCACTGCCGATCACTGCCACCCAGTTCCAGCCGAACTCCTGCAACAGCTGCACCATCGCCATGGCCTGCCAACTGTCACTGGGAGCAGTGCGCATAAATGATGGGTACGTCAGCTTATCACTGAACCCCTCACTGGTGGCTCTGTAGCTGACCTGCAGGGGGAAGCAGCAAGCATGGAACTGAGTTCCAGAATTTTCTTCACATAGAAGACATGATAAAAGCTTTATTTATTTTATTCATTAATTTGTTTATTTGCTTGGTGCTTATTAATTCATAGAAATACAGTACATTAATAAAATGTACATTTAAAAATATTTTATTAACATTATATTTTTATATGTTAGTAAAACAGATGCTTGATTTAACGGTCATTTATTACAATTTTAATGTTTTCCTTTGACTTTCCCAACACATGCTTTTTCCGCTGCTTTTCACCCAAGAACCTTTAGAACTTGTCCTCACCTGTGGCATCAAGAAAAAGCTCACCAGCTGGCCAATGATAGCAGCCATCTCGGAGCTGGACGGGCCAATGACTGCGTGAACTCTGGTCATGTACTCGGTGTAGTTACACATGACGTCCACCTCGTCTGAGTTGGGCGTGGTGAAGAAACGCAGCGTGGGCTTCAGGATGATTGCCGACTGTCTGCAGTCATCATAGTTCTCGAAGCCCAGCTTCACATTAGGAAGAAGGTCAGGCATAGCGTTGATCTCGTCTATCGTGTACTTCATCACTAGTGCCAGCGCGAGGCCATGCTCATCAACACTGTCACAAAAAACAAAGCAGACTTCACCCAGAAGGTCGAGAAAAGCAAGTGTGGAGGAGTACAGTATTAAATGAACCTAGGCCTGTGTCGGTGTCAGATTGAGCTTATTCAGTTAACCATGTGAAAATAACCATGTTAAGCAGTTAAACTATTGGCCCAGATGTCAATAGTGATGAAGACCGTGATTTATATTTTACTTTTTTTACGTTTCATTTCCACAAAGTCTTTTCAGACATTGCAATGAGACCATCAATGTCGGCGTAGCTCACTCCGGCCCCGTCTAGTCCAGAAGGAACGATCTAAAGTGGGCCACCTTGCGCAATAAATGTTGCAAGTTATATACACTATATACAAGCTCTATATAGAAGCGATATCCACCCTAGGAATACCGACCTATTTACCAGAAAGAATCCAAAACAGCGAGGAACTGACCGAGAAGAAGCGATTTTTGTTGAACTACAAGACATTAAGGCTTAATTAGTCCATAACTTCATTAATAATTGTAATGAGGCAAATCTGGGTAGAAGTTCTATGTTCCCCTACCTTCATGCCAGAAAGAATCAAAATCGGTAAAGAATTGAGGGAGAAGAAGCGATTTGTGTGGAAACTGCTCATTAGGGATTGATTAATTACTCCATATCTACATTATGAATTGCAATTATGCAAATTTGTGTAGAAGCCATATGCACTCCAGTCAGACCTACCTTCCTGCCAGAAAGAATAAAAATCAGTGAAGAACTGAGAGAGAAGAAGCGATTTTCGTGAAATGTGGACGACGCCAGACAACTCATGATAACGTAAACTCATCACCAGTCAGCTGGATGAGCTAATAATAAAAATCAACTTTTTTGACTTGTTCTGGAAGTTTCTCCTAAAAATGTTTCCTGTTCATTCCTTTGTACAGGGAAAATGTAATTATTGTCTGTGGTAACGGCACATTAGCTACTGGTGCAGAAGTATCTATATTTTTTGTTCTAGATTTTTATTTTCTGACTTCTACGTTATCGATTCAGTACAAAAACATTTTAGATACCAAGCGTTCATTTTCCAGCCTAAAATTAAATGTTACAGCAAAAATGTTTGTATATCAGTAAATAAAGCAGCATATTACATAAAGAGAGCACTTTTCAGTCAAAAAAAAAACATCATGAAAGCTGCTGGGTTTTGTTGTGAGCGTGACAGTCAAAGTGTCCAGAAGAACTGTGGCTGCTTCTGTAAGACGCTCAGTAAAACCTACAGCTCGTTTCCGCATAAAACTGAACAAGCTATCCCTGAGACTACTTTTCTTTTTTTAAAGAATGGGTCATTGCACCAAATATGGACTTTATTTGTTAGTATTTTTAACGTAGAAACATTTAATTTAATCATTTTTGAAGGCATCTTTGCTCTCGAGTATTTCTTTACTATATGATTTTTGCACAGTATGGATAGAAAATGAGTTTGTTTTAATAACAATCAAAGTGAAATCCCTTTACATTTATTATATGATAATTGTATGTAAATTCCCATGACCAATATAGCACCTTTATGCAACAAATCATGCATTGTAATTTTCTGCTATAGTCTTTAAAGTCTTCTTAAATACGAAAAATCAGTGTTAGCCAAATTCTTATCCTTTTCCTTTGTAAGCCAGTTCAGCACTCTTCCTCTGAGATCTTCAAGACCTGTGAGCACAAATGATTCCTTCTAGAATAATCTCAGTACATTACCTCTGGCAGTGAATATCATCCGGTTTCACTCTCTCAGTCAGGTTACTGGTCAGTTGGTTGATGGGAAAAAGTCCACCGAGTAGAATATCTCCAGGAGAGCTGAAGAGATTTGTGGAGATGTTCTGGAACCACGGCGGATTTGCACCACGAGCAGAACTGAGTAAGAAACAAAGAATCAGCAGCTTCGCCTGTCTGGCCATTCTGCAAAACATATTCATTAAATAAGAGAAAGCCAATTAATGAGTCAGTTCAACTCGTTTTGCTTCAGCTTTTGGGTCAGGATGGATTTTCCTGATGGTCTGGAGACACTGGCGTGATAAGTCCAAATAGTTTGCTCAGGGTTTGTGTGCTTTGTTATTATGTATATGGTCGGATGTGTATTTAAATCAGTGGTTTACGTAAAGCTTCCATCGAATCCACGCAAGTGTATGAAAATGAGTTGGTAGCTCTGTGAACAAGCTCTGGGTCTTTTTCAGAGGTTTGACAAGGATTTCACAAAGGTTGATTCAGGAAATATTACAAAGAGAAGCAAACTTGATGATATATATACAGTGGGGAAAATAAGTATTTGATACACTGCCGATTTTGCAAGTTTTCCCACTTACAAAGAATGGAGAGGTCTGTATTTTTTATCGTAGGTACACTTCAACTGTCAGAGACAGAATCTAAAAAAAAATCCAGAAAATCACATTGTATGATTTTTAAATAATTAATTTGCATTTTATTGCATGAAATAAGTATTTGATCACTGACCAACCAGCAAGAATTCTGGCTCCCACAGACCTGTTAGTTTTTCTTTAAGAAGCCCTCCTATTCTCCACTCATTACCTGTATTAATTATACCTGTTTGAACTCATTACCTATATAAAAGACACCTGTTCACATGCTCAATCAATCAGACTCCAACCTCTCCACCATGGGCAAGACCAAAGAGCTGTCTAAGGACACCAGGGACAAAATTGTAGACCTGCACAAGGCTGGGATGGGCTACAGGACAATAGGCAAGCAGCTTGGTGAGAAGGCAACAACTGTTGGCGCAATTATTAGAAAATGGAAGAAACTCAAGATGACTGTCCATCTCCCTCGGTCTGGGGCTCCATGCAAGATTTCACCTCGTGGGGTATCAATGATAATGAGAAAGGTGAGGGATCAGCCCAGAACTACACGGGAGGACCTGGTCAATGAACTGAAGAGAGCTGGGACCACAGTCTCAAAGATTACCATTAGTAACACACTACACCATTATGGATTAAAATCCTGCAGTGCGCGCAAGGTCCCCCTGCTCAAGCCAGCACATGTCCAGGCCTGTCTGAAGTTTGCCAGTGACCATCTGGATGAGCCAGAGGAGGCATGGGAGAAAGTCATGTGGTCAGATGAGACCAAAATAGAGCTTTTTGGTATAAACTCCACTCGCCGTGTTTGGAGGAAGAAGAAAGATGAGTACAACCCCAAGAACACCATCCCAACCGTGAAGCATGGGGGTGGAAACATTATACTTTGGGGGTACTTTTCTGCAAAGGGGACAGGACAACTGCACCATATTGAGGGGAGGATGGATGGGGCCATGTATTGCAAGATTTTGGGCAACAACCTCCTTCCCTCAATAAGAACATTGAAGATGGGTCGTGGCTGGGTCTTCCAACATGACAATGACCCGAAACACACAGCCAAGGCAACTAAGGAGTGGCTCCGTAAGAAGCATTTCAAGGTCCTGGAGTGGCCTAACCAGTCTCCAGACCTGAAGTCGATAGAAAATCTTTGGAGGGAGCTGAAACTCCATGTTGCCCAGCGACAGCCCCGAAACCTGAAAGTTATGTATGGAGGAATGGGCCAAACTCCCTGCCGCAGTGTGTGCAAACCTGGTCAAGAACTACAGGAAACGTCTGACCTCTGTAATTGTAAACAAAGGTTTCTGTACCAAATATTAAGTTCTGGTTTTCTATTGTATCAAATATTTATTTAATGCAATAAAATGCAAATAAATTTTTAAAAATCAGACAATGTGATTTTCTGGATTTTTTTTTAGATTCTGTCTCTGACAGTTGAAGTGTACCTATGATAAAAATTACAGACCTCTCCATTCTTTGTAAGTGGGAAAACTTGCAAAATCGGCAGTGTATCAAATACTTATTTTCCCCACTGTATATATATATATATATATATATATATATATATATAGGCATTTAGCAGACACTCTTATCCAGAGCAACTTACAACATACCCAGAGCAGCCTGAGGGGCAGTTGGGGGTTCAGCACCTTCAGCCATTCCTGCTGGTCCAGGGAATCAAACTGGCGACCTTTTGGTCCCAAAGCTGCCCAAAGTTAATTTAATTTAGTCATTCCATTAGTATCTAATACATTTCAGGACTGTGCTGCAACATTATTTAATTCACTTCCAGCTAAGAATAAATTGTGTGTAGATGTGAGTACGTTCTCTAGAGAAACTGACAAAATCCTTAGAAACCGTTGGGAAAACAATAATAATAATAATTAATGACCTAGTTTAACTTTATCAGTATAATTCCCATTAGTATCTTAGTACTTTCATGATGATTATTATATTAATTTGTTTATTGCTACACCGTTCTTTTTTCCCCTCATTATACTATCACTGTGACATTTACACTTTTTGTTTATCAGTTAAGTAATCATCTCGTTTCAAGTTTCAGATTTGTTTTATTTTTCATATATTTCCAATATTGGGCGGCACGGTGGTGTAGTGGTTAGCGCTGTCGCCTCACAGCAAGAAGGTCCGGGTTCGAGCCCCGGGGCCGGCGAGGGCCTTTCTGTGCGGAGTTTGCATGTTCTCCCCGTGTCCGCGTGGGTTTCCTCCGGGTGCTCCGGTTTCCCCCACAGTCCAAAGACATGCAGGTTAGGTTAACTGGTGGCTCTAAATTGAGCGTAGCTGTGAATGTGAGTGTGAATGGTTGTCTGTGTCTATGTGTCAGCCCTGTGATGACCTGGTGACTTGTCCAGGGTGAACCCCGCCTTTCGCCCGTAGTCAGCTGGGATAGGCTCCAGCTTGCCCGCGACCCTGTAGAAGGATAAAGCGGCGAGAGATAATGAGATGAGATGAGATTTCCAACATTTAGTATTATAAGAGGTTTTTTTTGTATCTCAGGCTACAAAATTTTCTTATATCTTTTAGATTTAGTATTATAAGCTTAAAGCTAGACGGCCTTTTGATTCCATAAAATCGGTGAAATTTAGTTCCGTCTGAAATGTGGTGATTGTGATATCTGTTTATTTCTGTAACATCTCACAAAATATCAGGCCATTCTGTGGCTGGGAAGTTATTTAATTTGAGGGGATTAAAGCAAATAATGTGCATGAAATCGCTCGCTTCGCACAGACAAGCAGACAGAGGAAGTCCATGTGTGCATGTGCAGGTTTACCTTCTTTTGGGTTTTACGGCAGCTGGCATCCACAGTGTCGCATTACTGCCATCTACAGGTTTCCCTTTGAGCGTGCACTGACAGTTCCATCATTCTGTCGCTAAACGAACAGCTGATCACACCGAAGTGCTCGCTGAGCGCCCATATTTATTAGTTTGGTCCTGCATTTCCTTTCCTTCGTACATAACATAACGTCTTTTCTTCTCGCTTTCTTTCCGTTACTGTAGTCGCTCTTTCACGTTTCATTGGCACACTCACGCCCTCCATTTTTCTCTCCTGTTTCAAATTTGTATCCCACAATGCCTTGCGTGAACGGGGAAAGCCCACCACGTGGTGTGATGCATGATGTAGTATCTTGAATTGGGTCATGGTGAAGCAGGAAAAAATAGTGGAGAATTTAGGGCCACGTGGCCTTAAATTCATTAATTGTTCTATTAAAAAAACCTAATAAAATTGGAAGTCTGTGATTTAAATTCAGTAGCTTTTGGTCCACTAAACAAAAATGATTGGGTGTCGGGGAAACTCTTTTTATGACCTACACTTGAAAAATCTGAAAGGCAGTCTAGCTTTAAGCTGCTTCTCTGACCTTTAGGCTGTGGGAGAAGCCATAACCTAATGATTAGAGAAGCAGCTTTGGGACCAAAAGGTTGCTGGTTTGAACATCTCCACAGTTGCTCTTGAAGGAATATGGAGGATCTATAGACATGATTTAATGACTATTTTGCATTCTTGCAAAATGGCTGCAGGACTCATTAGTTATTTCAAGACTTTTTAATGTGTTTATTGTGTGTGTGTGTGTGTGTGTGTGTGTGTGTGTGTGTGTGTGTGTGTGTGTTAATTCTTATTGATTATCAACTTGCCACACATATATTGCATAAGTGAGAAAGGCTAGCCAGCTGCATGTTCTCATATTTCAGTCACTTGAAGCACATTTCCATGCATTTGTTTGTGGGAATGACTCATAGCTCTTTAGTGAACTTTTGGATCAGGGAACAGTCAGTACAAATACTGTACATTAATTATACCTTCATTAATTATGGCAACATTAGAGCAACATACACACTTACACTTGTAGTTTCTCTGTAACCTGACAAGCTGCACTTCCTCTGGGAGGAGGGAACGGCGGTTTATCTGTAGCTGCTGTAATATCAGTGATCACAGGAACTAATCTGTTTCATGGAGCTTCCACAACATTAAACATAACTGTAGATATGGATAGAAAAGTATGACGTATGACATGTTGTCTGTTAATAAATACAAATATTAGACCTTAAGTTCCACAGCTTCTGACTGGTCTATACCAGGTCTGGCTCCGCCTCTTTGTCCTTCATCACTCACTTAGCTGTGTCTTGAAATCACTGCATCAATCATCATCAGAGTGCACCGTTTGGAAATTGGCTATATTCTGAAGTGAACATACAGCACCCTGATGAGATCCCATGATGCACTGCAGTAGACCCAAACAGTGTACCGTACTTTAGATGATACAGAGCAGCCATTCTGCCTCTGGTACAGACCCAATATCATCAGCTGTATTTTAGTCGGAAATTAACTCTGTGGGAAAATAAATTTCCTGGAACAAATATAACCACTGGTGGATGGTGATTACACATTTGCCCACAATATCCTGGTGTCCATGGTGTCCGTGTGTGTGTGTGTGTGAGTGAGAGAGTGTGAGAATTCTGTTGATGCCAATTCTTGCATTTGCCAAAATGTGTTCGAGGTAATTTAATCACTTTCGTCAGAGGTGTGATTTTGGTCATAGAGAATTTGCATGTGTTTACTGTCGAGTGAAACATTAAACCAAAGTAATAGTGCAATGTTTGCATAAATATTTTGGCTGTTCTGACTGCGCCACAGATTTCCAAGTGTTTTGCATGACTTAGGGCAGGCATGGCGTCGCAAACGCTCTTCTGAACTCTAACCTTCAGGTTTTTTTTTTTTTTTACAGGACGCAAATCAGCAAAATGTTGCAATTCTCAAATTATTATTTTTCTTTTGGACCTTGATTGTGGTGATGTTTAAGTTACATCTATAACCAGTCATACACAGAAAGAGATTGCATTACAGGAATTTAGCAGATGTCCTGATCCAGCCTAAGAGCGTTTGGCGGTTCAGTGCCTTGCTCAAGGACACTTCAGCCATTCCTGCTAGTCCAGGGAATCGAATCGACAACCTTTTGGTCCTAAAGCTACTTCTCTAACTTTTAGGCCATGGATTCCTGAAAGGCATAGATTTAATTATGTACTATATCCATGGAGTTCATGGACGCCCATTATCAGATCAACCTGGCAACGCTGGTAGTGAATTAAATTAGCACTCAACACATCACAAAAATAAACACAAGCCGATCAATAGACAGCAGCACGATGCATCAAATCACACAGATACACATCAAGCGCTTCAGTTAATGTTCACAATGTTCAAATATCAGAATGGGGAAAATTGTGATGTCAGTTTTTGTGTGACTTTCTTTCACTGTGGTATGGGTGTTGGTTTGAGCCAGATGGACTGCTGGTTTGAGTATTTCATAAACTGCTGATCTCCTGGGGTTTTCACACACAATAGTCCCTAGAGTTTACACAGAATGGTACAGAAAACAAAAAAAAACATAGAGTGAGTGAGTGAGCGACAGTTCTGTGGGTGGAAACAAATGCCTTGTTGATAAGAGAGGTCAGAGGAAAAGGAAAATGGACAGATTGGTTTTGAGATTGTTTTGGGTTTTTTTGACAGGAAGGATATAGGAACTCATATAATCACTCTTTGCAGCCGTTGTGAGCAGAAAAGCATCTCAACAGAACAGCAACAGCAGAAAGAAGAACACATTGGGTTCCACTCCTACAGCCAAGAACAGGAATCTTAGACTCAACCTATTAAAAGTTCCTATTGAAGTGGCCGGTGAGGGTGTATTCTATATAAAAGTGTTGCTTTTCTTGTTGCTTGTACATCTTGTGGACGTGCATAATGATCCTTGATTGTCCAGTTTGAATGTGAGTGTGAATGGTTATTTGTCTGTGTGTCAGCCCTGCAATGACCTGGCGACTTGTCCAGGGTGTACCCCGCCTCTTGCCCATAGTCAGCTGGGATCGGCTCCAGCTTGCCTGCGACCCTGTAGAACAGGATAAGCAGCTACAGATAATGGATGGATGGATGGATTGTCCAGTTCCAAGCTTCAATTATCAGAATTAAATAATAGATTTGCACTTGAACCTCGCTGATGGAATGCGCTGAGACTGGATCCACCAACAACCTGTAGGTCAAGTGAGAATATTTCATATAAACCCTGCTTTGATGAGCTTGCTTCATGGAATACTTCTCAGGTCCTCCAGAGGGCATGTGCTGCACTCTTCAGTCTCCTGTATGAACTTCCTGTTTCTCCCCAACAGGGGGCGATCTACAGTCAGTGCCAGAATCCAGCTTCCTAATTATTACTTACTCCAGTTCCTTCTAAACACAATCTTGTTCGAATTAAATTGAGGCTCTGCTTAAACAATGTGATTCATTTTGCCTCAGGATGTGTATCTGTGACATCACCAAAGAATAAATATGAGTTTACAGGATATTTATTTAATACCAAATGTTCAAATATGGATTGGACAATCCTCAGTCCTGGAGATGAAATCTGTGTACGGTGCAGTGGTGCAGCAGGT
This sequence comes from Neoarius graeffei, assembly GCF_027579695.1. Classification (NCBI taxonomy): domain Eukaryota; kingdom Metazoa; phylum Chordata; class Actinopteri; order Siluriformes; family Ariidae; genus Neoarius; species Neoarius graeffei. The sequence goes on along the minus strand of NC_083594.1, from coordinate 3,344,120 downwards.
TGCGTTCGAGGTTCAGGTTCCTGTCTGTGTGGGGTTTCTGCACACGATCTCATGCTCTCCCCGTGTCCGTGTGGATTTCTTCCGGGTTCTCCGGTTTCCTCCCATCCCCTCCAAAAACATGCCAGTAGGTGACTTTGTGAAGATAAATCACCCCTAGATGTGAATGTGTGAATGCATGGTGCCCTGAAATACCCTGGCATCCCATTCAGGGTGTATTTCTGCTTCACACCCAGTATTCCCAGGACAGGCTGTGGATCCCTGTGTCCCTGATCAGGATAAAGCAGTAACTGGAAGTGAGTGTGAATCAGGGATCAATAATTAACAGTTATTCCACAAAATCGAGTCGTACATGAGCTGATATAAACCATGTACGACGAGACTGAGTGGAATAACTGTTTTATTCGATCTGCATTCACTGGATTTTGCGAAATGGAGCATTTTTATTTTTATCAAATTCGATACATAAAAAAACTTTATACAAAACATCAACAAAATCATTTCTGCTTAGAATGTAAACAAACCGGTGAAACGAGAGGAGCAATTTGTGACAAATGCAATAATAATAATAATAATAATAATAATAATAATAATAATAATAATAATTATTATTATTATTATTATTTAAAAAAAGATGCATTCTTACCATCAAATACTTTCATTCCATATTTTGTTGCTTTTTTATTTTTGGGGGTTTTGTTTTCAAGGAGAGTTTTTATTTCATCCTTGGTTGATTCAGCGACATGCTCGGCCATTTTGTTTTTCTCTACTCACGGTATATGAGCTGATATCCTAGTAGCAGAGTAGCCAATCAGAGCGCACGATTGCTCATATCCAGTGAATGTGGATAGAATAAAATGTGTTTATTATTTATTCATGAATGGCACCTTATACTTTTTATCCAGTTAAAGTGATGGATCTTTGGTGAAAGAAGAAGTTAGTTTCTGCTGTGAAGTATTCTTTTTAGTTCAACTAAACACACACACACACACACACACACACACACACACACACACACACACACACACACTGAATGTACTGTAATGTACCTGTTTTTTCTTCATTGTGTCCAAGTGTACAGTGTGTGTGGGTGGAAAAGTCAACCTAAACCTGTCCTGACTCTGTGTGTGTGTGTGTGTGTGTGAGAGAGAGAGAGAGAGAGAGAGAGAGAGAGAGAGAGAGAGAGAGCGTGGGCGTAGGCCTAAGCAAGCGCGTGTGTACCTTTTTTTTTCTCACTGAAAGTGGCATTGCAACATGCAGCCCAGTTCGTGTTATGCTCCAGATTGTGATCTGTTTTTTCCCCCTCGTTGGAATGTTAAACCCATGTGGCGAGTCCTACTTGATGAAAAGCTGCGTAAGGCATAGAGCCAGTCACAGAGGATTTCCTATATTACACACACACACACACACACACACACACACACACACACACACACACACACACACACACACACACACAGATGGTCTGATTTACTGCAGCAATGACATCAACAATGCATACATATTTGATACACTGATAATATTTCTGATTCTTGAGAATTTCTTTCACACTGCAGGACAGCTCTGCTTGATAATGCAAAAAAAAAAAAAAATCAATTACCCTGTGATATTGTTGCTAGGACAATCTAAAATGCAGGCTGCCTTGCTTTTCCAGTTGCTTCAGTGATATTCAGATTGAACCTTCAGAATGCTACCACTAGGTGGCAGATGTTTGTTTTAGGATCGACCCTTCAACCCTGGTGCAAAAGAAAGAAAGAAAGAAAGGAAAGGAAAGGATGCTTTACTTCAGCTTTTCACCAAAGTGTCTTAGCTCATGCACAGAATCTTAAACTGCTCCCAGAAATGTTTAGCTGAGGTTTCGCTCATTTCGGATGATGGCTGGTTTTGTAGTGTTTTCGCAAAACAGCACAACTCCATGTGTGTGTGTGGGTGGACGTTGATGTCCTTCGGGTCAGTGCTCGGGTACGCTGTGTAGTCAGGGTGTGTTTGTACAGCTGATAACGCACCTGATTTTGCATATTAAGCAAAGCTAGTCATCCTCATGAAGTTAAGCTTCTGTATTCGTCTCGCCTCTGAGAGCAAGTGTAAGTTCCACAGCGGCGTTGTTTAAGAATTTTGTTAGTTGAGTTTAAACTCATCAGGTTATGCAAAGGTCTGCGGTAAAATCTTTCAATCCGCCTCCTCAGAGAGGTTCATTAACGTTTTCGTCTCGCTGTCCTCAGAGCAGTTGGATCAGCTTCGGTCTAATCTTCATCAACAGCCCAAAGAACACTAGGCCCCTTGTTAACTTGTTGGCCAGACTTACTACAGCCACGGACAAATTATTAACTAGCCCCCATCTCACACACACACACACACACACACACACACACACACACACACACACACACACACACACACACACACACACAATCTCTCTCTCTCTTTCTTGCTCATTCGTTCTCCCCCTTTCTGTCTCTCTCATAATCTTCCTTGCCTCATATCACCATCTGTCTTCATCTGCACGCCTGTGTGATGTCGTCCAAATAGGCGAAAGCGTGTGTTCTGTAAATCTGGCAAAGTTGCACCAATATTTTTTAAAAACCTGTACTGTCACAATAAGACTTTTCATTAGATTCCATGCACCGTGTGTGTGTGTGTGTGTGTGTGTGTGTGTGTGTGTGTGTGTGTGTGTGTGTGTGAGAGAGTGTGAAAGCAAGGCAAGGGAGTGTTAATGGTTGTATGTATTGGCTTAGCCTGCCTCATAAGGTTAAACACACGACACATCCTCGCTTCCTGCTCACCCCCTTTATCTCCAGCTGTCCAACCTGTTCTTCTAGTTGACAAGGACTGTGTAACCATGGGTGTATGCAGTTCGCACGCACCCACACACTTTTCATCTAGGAAATGTACTCTGTTCAGAACTTTTTTTTTTTAAATCAGACATCAACTTGAACTGTCATCCACTCCTAAAATATGACCTCTGTAATTTCACTGGTGCCGTAAAACGGAGTGACAGAAGACTGCCGAAAGCGCTGGGAGGGGAATGAACAGGTAGAATAAAAAACTGACTAATACACAGAAACACTGTCCTGTAGCGTGTGTGTGTGTGTGTGTGTGTGTGTGTGTGTGTGTGTGTGTGTGTGTGTGTGTGTGTGTGTAATAAAAGGCAAACAGCTGGAACAAATTGTATTTGAACCACAGAGGCCAAATAGACAAATTGTATTTCAACCCTCAGGCCAAAGTTGCTGAACTGGACCGGATGTTATCTCCATTTCTGCCATCTTGGAAATTTGAGCTTGGTTTGTATGGAGCTAATGAGCCCTTCAAATTGCAGCATTGTGGTCTCTTTGGGCGTCTTGCACAAGTATTCGCCCTTCCAACATTTTCCACAGTTTATAGTGTTACAAGGTGGAACTGAAACGGATTTAACCTTCATCCTACCAAGTGGGGTCCATCTGGACCCCACACCTATATGTTTGTTTGCCATTTTAAAAATATGTGGCATACTGCCTCACCGTTTTATGAATTTGTCGGAATTTATGTCTTAATTAAAACACTAAAGCACCGGAAGATCAGCTTTTTGCATTGTGAAGGTATAATTAATTTGTTACTGGGGTCCAACCGGACCCCAGAGTAAAGTTTATCTGTCTTTCATTTTATAATTGAATAGCACACTGAAAGTTAACTTCTTTTATTTCTTTTATGTTCCATAATGAAACTACCAAGGCATTCCTTCTTGGGCTCCGTGTGGACCCCACTGCTGCAATAAGCACAGGCTGCAAAACAAAAGCCCTAAATTATTTTACAATTACTTTTTTGTTTTAAATTCTGTAAGAAAAGACCTAAGTTGTAATCCAGAATGTTTTACAGCTGCATGAGCTGCAAAAATCATGTATATAATGCCAATTTTTTTGTGGCGCTATAATTTGCTACGTGTATGCTAGTTATTGCAATATTATTGCAATGTTATTGCATTTATAATACATCATTGATATTCAGCCATAGTGGATTTTGTTCTTCAATAAAGTTATGTCTGTTTGCTGCATTGAATTGGTTCTTACTGCATTGATTTCAAGGTATTCCCTCCTGGGGTCCATACGGACCCCGCCTGGTAGTTTGTGTATGTAAAATTGGCTGGTAGGATGAAGGTTAAGTGTGTTCTTTATGCCTTGGGCCCTTTAGTGTATTGCTGTTATTAATACAAGATGTTCTGAACAAAACTTTTCTGGTGATTTTGTCTTTATAAGCTTTAATTTTAAAGAAAAGTATTGGGGTCCAAACAGACCCCACATGGTAAGATTAAGGTGTAAAATAGCATGGTAGGATGAGGGTTAATTTCGATTCTATGTCATGAATCAACCCTGAATAACACATAATGACCCTTAATACTGCATTACATTAATTACATTTAGCAGACACTCTTATCCAGAGTGATGTACAACACACCCAGAGCAGCCTGGGGAGCAGTTAGGGGTTAGGTGCTTTGCTCAAGGGTACTTCAGCCATTCCTGCTGGTCCAGGGAATCGAACCAGTGACCTTTTGGTCCCAAAGTTGCTTCTCTAACCATTAGCCTCCCCCCTCAATAAATAAATAAATAAATAAATAAATAAATAAAATTTCACTGATGAAATCAATGTAATTTCCAACATTATTTCTAATGGAAAAAACCCCCATAAAAGTTGTGATTACACACACAAGTATTCACCCCCCCCATTATTGTGAAACCCCTTCATTATTTTTTTTTGGTGCAACCAGTTTGAATGTACTGCAGAGCATAACTACATTTATGATTAAAGTCATCGAAAGGATATGGTGCAACTCTACTCAGAGGTCATAAATCAAAATTCAGAGACCGGATTAAAAAAAAAAAGGGGATTCATCACAAAAGGAGCTGTACAGGGCCACAGCTCAGAAGAAAAAAAGCTTTATGAAATTAAATCTCACAGGCATGTTGGGGAATCTGGAAAGCTCTACATTTGGAAGAAACCCAACAAAGATCATCATTGTGAGAACACATCCCTACAGTAGAAGCATGGTGCTGGGAGCATCATGTTGCAGCGATGCTCTTCATGAACAGGGACTGGAAAATCGGTCAGGGTTGAAGGCAAAATGGATGGAGCCAAATACAGAGTGATTGTAGAAGAAAACCTGGTCCAGTCTCGTCGTCTGTCCATCACTGGTGATGATGACTGCTTCATTAGGATACGCAGAAATGCAGATGGGCCATGAGGCCTGCACCAGAGTGACAGAGTTGCCCGCAGCAGTGCCACGAACAGCCCAGCTGAGCTGCCACAGAATGCCTGGCGTTATGAGCTCTGGTATACTATTCTCCTCTCCTAACGAAGCACCTTGCACAGTAAAGTAAGACAAACAATGTCGTGCCCCCATCATGTTTTCTCTCTGGACCTCCAGACCTGATGCCAAGTGGTGTACAAAAGTGCCACAGACCTGACGGGTATGGAAGTTGCCCCGCAGTGACCACTGACTTGCTGAGTGATGCCATCCATTGGCCATTTGAGTGGCTCTTCCACATGCCATCTGGTGGTGTGCCATTGACCCTGTTGGGTTCATCTGCCACATTGCACCAAAAAACACCCTGCTGCCAGCGCCTTATTCGTGATGTACTATTTAACCTATAGCTGGAACCCAGGCAGGTGCTACCACTCCAGGTCAGAGCGGACCTGGGAGCAATGGTGATTAAGGGGTAACTCCACTTTCCCCCAATACTCAAGTCCTCCTGGACCTGAGAATCACCACCGGTTGCAGTTTAAAGTCATTCCCAGGACTATACTATCTTGTAGACTGGTCCAAACTACAAGAAACTTGGCCATAGCATATCATTTAGATCATTTTCATCCTCGTCAAACGTTCAGTGAGTCCTCCTGCCCTGTGGATGTCGGCTCTGAGAGGATAGAAATGATTCATCACGGAATAAAAGTGATCAGAGAGAAGAACTTCATCATGTTTTTGAATGATGCTTCCATCTAAGCTGACAAGACGACTCGAACCATGCCAGCAAAATAGATAAATGCCTCCTACACGGTGTTTTCTTTAATCCATCACATCTGTTTAAAAATACTAGAACAACAAGACCAACATAAATAAAAGGTACACATAGCAATTGCTATATTATTATAGCTGGAGGCTTATCATCAAAGAAGCTCATTGGTTGACCCGGCTGTAGATTGTGTTTGGGTTTTAGCTCATAAAAATTAGAACAAGACATTCTCAGAGTCCAAACAGAGAGAACTGTTTCAAGATGCAGATTTGTCCAAGTTATGATCTATTTTTTTTTTTTAAATGGCATCTGCCGTGTCCTTAAAGTCCAACCGGAACCGTGGAGTCATAAAAAGGGTGAAAGAACAATGAAGCTGACACTGTGGGCTCGGGGCAGCAGTTTAGACCATGTCATTAACCTCAGCAGGTGGTCATTCCTGGAAATGTGTAACTTGTAACACACACACGCACACACACATGAAAGCTCATATACACTGGCTCATGTAGTCTATGGGTGAGCAGCTGGACAAACATCCATGAAGTGGGTGGCTGCTCGTGAACAGGACCAAATTGTTGTCGTCACAGTGTGTGTGTGTGTGTGTGTGTGTGCGTGCACATATGCATGTGTGTATGCATGTGTGTATTTTGTGGAATTTTACCAGGCCAGGCTTATATAAGAGAACGAGTGGGCTGGGACGAGGCATACAGAGCAGCAAGGTCTCTGGCCTCCTGTTCATTTCACCCTAGCAACTAATAGTCTCAGTTACCTGCTTCGCTTTCTGCCAAAGTCACAAATCAGTTCTGAGAAGATAAGGGCAGAGTTCGGTGCAAAAGTTTGCTCACTTGAAGAACAAACAATATACAAAGACAGTCTGAGTGTGAGGTTGCACTCATTTTTCTTTAGTTAGGCATTTCAGATGAAAATTCAAATTCAATCCAAATTGCTTGAAACTGCTCTTATTGAATTCAGAACTGAAGGCAGAACAACAGACTTTTTACAGAATTAAAATATGTTTATCCATTCTTGAGATATTACAAATCAAAGATAAAAAAAAGGTTTAATTTTTAGAAAACTGCCGTGATATTCTGTCTGAGGGTCACATGGTCCAAAATGGGCCTCATTAACCAATGAGATCACATGTTTTTTCTTCATAACTTTTCTATTTTTCAAGATATTTACATGGAAATTGGCAGCACATAGATGGTTGTAGACTGAATACAAAGTTTTAAAAATTAGTAAAAAACCAATTATGCAGATTAGTATTTAATTAGTATTAATTATGCTAATTAGGTAAAATGTTAAATCGGTACACTCAATAAAAAATTAATAAAAGATTATTTCTAATCCCCTCTTTGTGCTCTGTAGGCCTTTGTATTTTTCAGTAAGGCCTACTAGTGTTTATATGAAAGAATATAAATGATTATTTCGATTAATGTTCACAGCTTTCAAGGCGAACCTTGAAAAAACTGTCTGATCCACATCCAATAAACAATTCACATTCACTGAACTGAAAGCGACGCTCGCTTTACTGACTTCCGTTTTTTAAAAAAAATCTCATTCTGACCACTAAGATCTCAATATTTTTCATCAGAACAACTCCAATTATATTCTAAAATAGTTATTTATTTACATGAATCAATTTGATTTGAAAAAGTCTCCCATGAATCATAACGTCAAAACTAGCAGATGGAAAATTTTGCTGAATCCTTCATCAGAAACAGTGAGCGTGAGAGAAAGTGACCTGATTGATATTGATGAGTAATCCAATCAGAAACCGATCAGAAGAGAGAGAGAGAGAGAGAGAGAGAGAGAGAGAGAGTGCCTGACCGCTTTCCCATGACTTAAAAAGAAAAGCACCGGCAGTTTCCCGACGTCCCGCGAGCAGAGTTTTTACTCTGTTGTACCGACTTCAACCTGCTGTTACTCCCAAAGTACTGAACAGATCTTAACCAGATACATTTCTCTGGAAAACAGAGATTATAAGCTTTTTAATGAGAGTATTCACGATAGAAAGTATTCAAGAGTTAAGCAATGAAAGGTTTGGAAACTTAGATGAGCATCTGCATGCACAGTTTTCACAGCATGACCAGTGAGCGTCTGATACGCCTACTTTAGTTCCTTTATTTTATTTTCCTTTTATTTTGCACATTTTGGATCCTCTCACTTGGAGCTGATATGCCTTCCCTGCCTGCCATATCTGTTAAATAATGTGTGTGTGTGTGTGTGTGTGTGTGTGTGTGTGTGTGTGTGTGTGTGTGTGTGTGTGTTATGCCCTGTGATGGCCTTGCATCCTATCCAGTATATACAATATCTTGATTAAGTATTTACTTTTCATTTTGTCGTGTTACAATCTGGAAGTGAAATGGACTGAACTGGGAGTATATCCAAGAATCTACACAAAATTGGCCATGATGTTGAAGTGGGTGAAATTCTGCAAATGTATTTACCAATAAGGAAATGTAATGAGCATAAACATTCACCCCGCCCTCCTTGTTAGTTCTAGAGTAACCAGTTTAAATGTGTTCAATTAAAGTGTCACGTGATCTCAGTCTCATATGAGACCTGTTCCTGGAAGGCCTTGGAGTTTGTTCGAAAACATAATATATGTACAAACAGCACCGTGAACCCCAAGGAGCTACCAAAACACATCTGCACAAATATCCATCACATTTCCTGTGACATTAAACGCTACCTAGACGAGGCTAAGGGTAACTCTGAACATGATGCTGTCACCAGCATGCTTCATAAGATGAAGATCAGTGCATTTTGCGCCAAACTAAAAAACTAACGAGTTTCCGTCGCATCAGATGAGCGAAGCCTTTTCCACGTGCCAGGATTCTGTTTAGTTTTTCTTTGGTAGGTTTTCCCTTTTCCATTAAAACACAAACACATGGAGAATGCACTTTAGAGTTAAAATCAGCACTAAATTTTCTTTCATGTCTAAATCTCATGCCTCTTTATTTAACCTGTTTTCATTGTTCTAGGTGGATCCATGTGGGTTGGTAGAACAAAAGGAGTGAATAATCTTCAGTCTTCATCTTGGTCTCCAGTGCAGGTCTGAATCTGTTTAAGCTGTTGCACATCAGTTTTATGGCCATTCTGATTGCTAGCCATGAAGTGCCCTTGAGGAACAATGTGCACGCAATTGTCTCACTCCCAGGTGTTAGATTAGTCACTGGCCACAGCATGTACATGCAAGTGTGTATTACTGATGTCATTTTATAGGATAATACCATCGTGATCTACGTGAAGAATAAATACGACAAGAACAAAGGGTGTGAACAATTCTGCAAAAAACGAATGAATGGAAGACAAAAGGAGGAAATAAATGTCATGATATCTCTCTGCGTAGGGCGGCACAGTGGTGTAGTGGTTAGCGCTGTCGCCTCACAGCAAGAAGGTCCTGGGTTCGAGCCCCGTGGCCGGCGAGGGCCTTTCTGTGCGGAGTTCGCATGTTCTCCCCGTGTCTGCATGGGTTTCCTCCGGGTGCTCCGGTTTCCCCCACAGTCCAAAGACATGCAGGTTAGGTTAACTGGTGACTCTAAATTGAGCGTAGGTGTGAATGTGAGTGTGAATGGTTGTCTGTGTCTATGTGTCAGCCCTGTGATGACCTGGCGACTTGTCCAGGGTGTACCCCGCCTTTCGCCCGTAGTCAGCTGGGATAGGCTCCAGCTTGCCTGCGACCCTGTAGAACAGGATAAAGCGGCTACAGATAATGAGACGAGATGAGATCTCTCTGCGTGATCTGGGCACGTTCAATGATTCAGATCCTTATACACACACACACTCACCGGCCACTTTAATAGGAACTTGCTCTTGATTCTGAACCCAATGTGTTTGTCTACTGTTGCATGCTGAGATGCTTTTCTGCTCAGCACGTTTGAAAAGAGTGATTATATGAGTTACTATATCCTTCCTGGCAAAAAAAAAGCTCGAACCAATCTGTCAATTTTCCTCTGACCCTCTCTTATCAACAAGGCATTTGTTTCCACCCACAGAACTGTCACTCACTCACCCGATGTTTTTTGTTTTCCGCACCATTCTGTGTAAACTCTAGAGACTGTTGTGTGTGAAAACCCTAGGAGATCAGCAGTTTATGAAATACTCAAACCAGTCCATCTGGATCAAACCAACACCCGTACCACAGTGATAGAAAGTCACACAAAAATTGAGATCACAGTTTTCCCCATTCTGCCGTTTGAAGATTGTGAACGTTAACTAAAGCTCTTGATTTGTATCTGCATGAAACCGCTGCAGGTAGATGAAGGGGTGTTCCTAATATAGTGGTCGGTGAGTGTATAAACTGGTTATAAATAGCGAGTTGATTAGTATATTTAACAGTTATTCCACAAAATCGAGTCGTACATGAGCTGATAGCCGACAAGGCGCGTAGCACCGAGTCGGCTATAATCCATGTATGACTCAATTTCGTGGAATAACTGTTTTATTCTATCCACATTCACTAAATTTGGAGAAATGGAGCATTTTAATTTTAATTTTTAGCAAATTTGATAAATAAAAACTTGTCCGACAAAATCATTTACACTTAGAATGCAAACAAACCAGTGAAATGACAGGAGCAATTTCTGAAAAATGCTATAATAATAATAATAATAATAATAATAATTCTTGAAAAAAAAAAGATCCGTTCTTACCATCAAATACTTTCATTCCACATTTTGGTGCTTTTTATTTTTTAATTTTTTGGGGTTTTGTTTTTGAGTAGAGTTTTTATTTTGTCCTCGGTTGGTTCAGTAACACACTCAGCCGTTTTGTTTTTCTCTACTCATGGTATATGAGCTGATATCCTAGTAGTAGAGTAGCCAATCAGTGCGCGATTGGTCATATCCAGTGAATGTAGATAAAATAATTTATTAAAATAGTACAATTATTGATGTTGAGCCAAAATGATTTAAAAAGTCACAAATTAATGTAAGCAGAGACATTTCCTTTACATGGATGAGACAAAGGCTACGTTCACACTGCAGGCTGAAGTGACTCAAATCCGATCTTTTTGCCCATATGTGACCTGTATCCGATCTTTTATTGACAATATGAACGACACAGATCCGATTTTTTCAAATCCGACCCAGGCCGTTTGGATATGTGGTCCTAATTCCGATTCCTATCCGCTCTTTTCATATGCGACTTCAGTCTGAACCGCCAGGTCTCATTCATCCGACTTACACGTCATCAACAAGCCACAAACGTCACTATTCTGCGCTGAAGTAGGCGGCGGGTCTCTCAAAAAAAGTTACAACAACATGGCGCATAATCACGGGCGCAGATAGAGGGGGGGACGGGTGGGATTCGTCCCACCCAGATTTAAATTCACTTCGTTCGGTCCCCCCACTTATAGGGAGGAAAAAATGTCTATGCTGTCTTTCTTTGCATAAGGCAAACCTCACGGAAAAATCAAAAGACTAATTACCATTCGGTTTATTGAGGCGCACAGCAGTGTATACACAGTTGCAACAACTCACATAAAACAAAACAAAGACTGATATTCGGTTGGTTGAGCTGCGCAGACCGCACAGGTTGCGAGCTCGAGCTTGGTTGCTATGGTAACCCACAACAAGTTTGACAGGCATATCGGGATTGGGGTTGGTTTGCTGGCAGCTTTGTCCCCCCCAGTTTTTTGTCCCCCCCAGTTCAAAAAACGTATCTGCGCCCCTGCGCATGACATCAATGCGAGGGACGCTTCGGGCTGTGAAGGTTCTGAATCTTCTCAATGGAAGGACGCAGAGGTTAGGGAGCTGATTTCCATTTGGGGGGATGCAGCTATTCAAGCTAGATTGGATGGGTCATACCGCAACCGGGCGGTTTTACTTCCGTAAACACTGGCCATGCTCACTGCGTGTGACGTCGTCGTATCCTGCAATGCGCATGCGGAACACTTTTAGGTCGCTTTTCGTTCATACTGAGGATCACATACAAGTCGCATATATTTGTTAATGTGAACGACTTCACAAAAAAATCGGATTTCACAAAAAAATCGGAATTGAGCATTAAGCCTTACAGTGTGAACGTAGCGAAATGCTGTTTTCAAGAGGTCTTGAGGTTGTGTTTTGCTTTAACTAAGAAAAAAGAAGCTGATTAGAAGCCCTTATGTAAGAGGTAAGCTGTCCATCACCATCCTGTAAAATAAATAAGCATTACGACTCGTGTTGTAAGTAGATTTAGCAGCGGCGTCTCTCTGACGGAGCCAGATCACTCTCAGCCTACTCCAGGCCTCTAAAAACCCTCTAATTATCAAAACAGTAGTTGTCCTACAGAGATTTCTGCTCTTTTCCATTATTTTTGGTGTCACAGGCCCAGGGGCAACTGCGTAGGCGAAGGAAGGAAGAAAGACAGAAAGAGAAGGCAAGATGAAAAGAAACATGAGAGCAGGTCAGTGGGAAAAATGACAGGAAGAGAGATGTAAAGAAGCGCTGCTCATGGATGACACACGATCCGTTCATCTGAAAGGAAAAGGATTGACTTTCAAAGTTAAAATGCAGATCTATAGCATGCTGGTTCTGGTTGGGATTGCATTTGTATTTTAAGTGCTTGCTTTTCTCAGAGTAAAGAGTGATTGTTTTGTACACCTGCGACTGGAGTAAGACATCTATGCAATTTCCTGTAATTGATACTTTAAATAGGTTGCAAAACGAATCAGTCACGGTCACTTGTGGCACGACACTCATCTCTCGCTGAACTATACCTGCAGTGAAATGATGATGACTCAAGCTGCCTCTTTTGACACTCGAGGTTCTTTATGATACAGTGGCCATCTGACAGGAAATTCCACATTGCATGATTGTGTGGCTGAGGATGACAATAGCAGTCAGTGACTCTGTCATGCTTTACAGCCAGGTCATTCTAGAACTCGGGGTATATTTCACGTCTCTGAGATAAACCTTTTCTTATTTTCCGCAAAATAAATCTTTATTGAATCAGTTTTGAACAATAATGCGAATAATTTTGTTAAACCTTCCCCAATAGCGATGCTTGATGTACATTTTAGACCCAATTTATCCATAAAACATTAACTATATGACTCCCACCCCTCCTCTCACATTATCGGCTGTCTTCGACTCCTGATTCAGGCATTCAACTCAAATAAACAGGAAGTGATTCAGTCGAACAGTCTGAGTTTTCTTTGGAGCTTATTCTATTAACTCTTATAAAATCAATTGCAGTTTTAATATAAAGTCTGTTTTCTGTATTATGTGAAATTTCAGTCATATTTATATTTTTTATTTTTTATCTGTCCCAATGTTCTTGTCAACTCTGTTAACTCTGTTATAAATTCCACAAAGACTTTTAAAAATACGCATGACACCAGCGCCGGTTGATGCCACTTCCTCTGGCGAGAAACTTCAGAAAGGCAGTGAGATATGTTCTGTTCTGTTTCTTCTCTCATTAATTTGAACAAAATGTTGAGGATTTTACACCAACAGTAGATTAATTATTCATCAACTCTGTTATTGTGATATTGGAGTGCATCGCTTGCTCATTTAAAAAAACAAACAAACAATAATACGATTAAAATCCATACAATTCTGTTTTTATACGTGCCGTGTGGTAGCTAGTTCGAGGTTCGCGTGTGGAGTTAAGACACAAAATGGTGGAAAATGTCAACTCTGTTATCGTCCATTCTGTTAACGGACTGCGCAGTTTACCGATAACAGAGTTGACGATGACTAACAGAGTCAACACTTGAAATGTACCTGCGATTATAGAACGGGCCAACCGTCCATCTCAAGCAAGTAGAGATGTGCATCAGGGATCCCATAGGACAAAAAAACAAACATTTTATTACCTTGAACAACTTGCGTATTAATCTTTATAATTAACGTGTGATGTTCAATGGGATCCAAGATTTACTTTGTTGTGAAATTTGGATTAAAGCTCTTTCCCAGGGTTCTCCAGGAAATCTGAAGTAGCCAGCTAAAAAAAAAAGTAGTAGGTGGCTAATGCTAATGCGCTAATGCTAGGGGGGTCTGGGGGTCAGAAAATTTTGAAATTTACATGCCTTCTGGTGCATTCTCAGCTAATCAATTACTAAACATTTCCCTGTAAAATACTTGCAAAATATGTATGAAATTTCCCTCCAGGTGTGTGTGTGTGTGTGTGTGTGTGTGTGTGTGTGTGTGCGCTTAGCTTTCTCAGTTACTCTCTGTAGTACACTGCTCTGAAACATAACTACATATGCTACGGCATGGTCACGTGGTCCGGCTCAGCCAATCAGAGCACAAGAACCGATCAACAAATATGGCGTCACTTCTGGTAATGACCAGGACAATTTCGTGGAAATAAGTGGATTTGTAGCAAATTCTGGGCAGCAGAGATGATATAAATCACTTGAACATTGAAAGGCAAGTTTTTATTTTTTTCTCAGACTGAGTCAGAGAAATCCGCCGGTTGCTGGTGCTTATGGACATCTCTGTTTCCATAACATTTTCATCTCATTATCTGTAGCCGCTTTATCCTGTTCTACAGGGTCGCAGGCCAGCTGGAGCCTATCCCAGCTGACTATGGGCAAAAGGCGGGGTTCACCCTGGACAAGTCGCCAGGTCATCACAGGGCTGACACATAGACACAGACAACCATTCACACTCACATTCACACCTACGCTCAATTTAGAGTCACCAGTTAACCTAACCTGCATGTCTTTGGACTGTGGGGGAAACCGGAGCACCCGGAGGAAACCCACGTGGACACGGGGAGAACATGCAAACTCCGCACAGAAAGGCCCTCGCCGGCCACGGGGCTCGAACCCGGACCTTCTTGCTGTGAGGCGACAGCGCTAACCACTACACCACCATGCCGCCCCCATAACATTTTTTTCCCTAATTTTACTTTTAGCAATGCAGCTCGATCTTTATGTGAAGAAAGCGATGCGGCAGCACTTTAGTCCTTTAGTCTGTCCAGCTGTCTCACCTCCTCATCTGTACAGCATCACATTCTCAAACTTCAACTTTCACACTAACACCACCATCAACACCATCGCATTCGTCATCTCATAGATCGCCAGCTTGCCAAGCCAAGCCTCTTAGTGCCTTCAAACGGGGTCACATTTATACAGCACCAGTCATAACGTTGGACACGCCTACTGAGCCAATGCTTTTTCTTTATTTTTATTAATTAAACATCACTTCATATCTTATAGTAATGATGCACTGTTCCAACTACAGCTGTGGATGGAATCGGGCTATTTTATTATTTATTTGTATTTGTATTGTTTACTATTTACTGTTTGATGATGTCAAGCACATTAAGAAGGCAAGAAACTCGTCCACTAATGAACTTTTGTAAATTAACAAGGCACAGTTGAAAATCATTCCAGGTGACTCCCTCATGAAGCTGGTTAAGATAACGCTAGTGTGCAAAGCGTCATCAAGGTAAACACTGGATATGCTGAAGAATCGAAAATATCAAACATATTTTGTTTTATAACACTTTTTTTTTTGTTTACTACATAACTCCATATGTGTTCCAGATGTTATTTCATAGCTTTGATGTCTTCAGTATTGTAGAAAATAGTCACAATAGAGAAACACCTATGAATGAGTAGAGTAAGGGTGTACAAACTTTTGGCTGGTAACACTGGTACTGTAAGTCTGTGTGACTGAGATTACAGAATGAATGTGTGATGATTTCCGTGTGATTATGATGCTTTAATCGCTTGTGATTGCTGCGTTAAAGTTGTAGCTCCAAAAATATTTGATCCCAAAAATGTCTCCCATTTAATACGTTGGAGAAACGTGTCAATTTTGAATAATTTTTTCTAAACTATTTATACTATTATGCAAATTTTCAAGACAGTAAAATTATAGTTCAGAGAATAGCAAAGATTTGGTTCAGTAAACTTTTTTTTTTTTAATGTACAGTATTTGTTTCCGGCTTTGCTGTATTGTTGGTCTAGTCAATGCATTGCGTTCGTTGCATGTAAGTACTTTTGAAACACTGATGTCCACATGTACACATTTTTTCCTCTTTCCTGAACTGTTTTGTCTCCATTTATTCTGCTCTCTACTCCCTCCCTTCCTTCCTAGATTCCTTTCCTCCACGCTCCTCTGAAAACCAGTTATTTTGCTGCTACTCGTCAAAGGATTTCGGCGTGGACGTTCGCACCTGCGTGTGTGTTACACCTGACTTGGTAAAGCTGACTACAGAGCGTGAAAGTAATCTTTTTAATGAGACCTTCCCGATTGGGTTCAGTACAAATGAAACTAGGTATTAGTACACTTTATACCCTTCTCTCGTTCTCTTCTTTCTTTGACGGAAAAAAGCACGCTCTCTGTTTTGTGCGTGTGTGTGAGTCCTGAGTGCAGTAGGCTGGTGCAGGTAGAAGTGTGATTAACCCTGATGCAGGTGTTTTGTAAGTGGAAGGACGCACCTGAATCACAGCCTCCTGCTTATTTTAGCTTTACCGCTACAGACCTGCCTGGCTCTTCACACGCAACCCACCACGTGACTCTCTCACTCTCTCACACTGAAGCAGGTAGATCAACGACAGGTGCTGGGCCATCCCAGATTACATTACTGACAGGTGAGGGGGAGATTTAAAGAGAGTAAACCTACACGGGGTTTCTCGTCCCGTACTAGAGGTGTGCATGAGATTTTTTGGTAAAATGTAACTATAAACAGATTAAAAAAAAAATTTGTCATATAGAAAAATAATCCACTTTCAAGGAGTACTGAAGTCATTTTTAAATTTGTTTTATTTCTTAATTAACGTGTTATTCAATTACGTTTTGGGTTTTAGTAACCTTATATCGTGACTTGTATTGGCAACTAATTGCAATTAGCCTATTCGTTTTTTAGCCGTGTTGAATTTAGTTCGTTTGGTCGACGGCAGGCGTCGCTTATCCACGCGATCTTCATGAGACTTGTACGAGACTTCGAAACGTGAAGAAGTGTCAGCCAGGTGTCAGCGCCACCATTTTGAAAACTGTTTTCCAAACTAAATATTGCACAAAAACGAGTTTAAATGACGATTACTGCCTACTTTTTTCAAACTTTCCTGATTGCTATCAAAACAAACAAAACTTCCGGCTTGATTACATCAGCATTCGAAAGAGGGCGCGCGCGTCTTTTGACAACATTGGCAGATGTTGCCCTGTGTCCGAAATCGCTCCCTACTCACTATATAGGGCACTATACAGTGGTGCTTGAAAGTTTGTGAACCCTTTAGAATTTCCTATATTTCTGCTTAAATATGACCTAAAACATTATCAGATTTTCACACAAGTCCTAAAAGTAGATAAAGAGAACCCAGTTAAACAAATGAGACAAAAATATTATACTTGGTCATTTATTTATTGAGGAAAATGATCCAGTATTACATATCTGTGAGTGGCAAAAGTATGCAAACCTTTGCTTTCAGTATCTGGTGTGACCCCCTTGTGCAGCAATAACTGCAACTAAACGTTTGCGGTAACTGTTGATCAGTCCTGCACACCGGCTTGGAGGAATTTTAGCCCGTTCCTCCATACAGAACAGCTTCAACTCTGGGATGTTGGTGGGTTTCCTCACATGAACTGCTCGCTTCAGGTCCTTCCACAACATTTCCATTGGATTAAAGTCAGGACTTTGACTTGGCCATTCCAAAACTTTAACTTTATTCTTCTTTAACCATTCTTTGGTAGAACGACTTGTGTGCTTAGGGTCGTTGTCTTGCTGCATGAGCCACCTTCTCTTGGAATTCAGTTCATGGACAGATGTCCTGACATTTTCCTTTAGAATTTGCTGGTATAATTCAGAATTTATTGTTCCATCAATGACGGCAAGCCGTCCTGGCCCAGATGCAGCAAAACAGGCCCAAACCATGATACTACCACCACCATGTTTCACAGATGGGATAAGGTTCTTATGATGGAATGGAGTGTTTTTGTTTCTCCAAACATAACGCTTCTCATTTAAACCAAAAAGTTCTAATTTGGTCTCATCCGTCCACGAAACATTTTTCCAATAGCCTTCTGGCTTGTCCACGTGATCTTTAGCAAACTGCAGATGAGCAGCAATGTTCTTTTTGGAGAGCAGTGGCTTTCTCCTTGCAACTCTGCCATGCACACCATTGTTGTTCAGTGTTCTCCTGATGGTGGACTCATGAACATTAACATTAGCCAATGTGAGAGAGGCCTTCAGTTGCTTAGAAGTTACCCTGGGGTTCTTTGTGACCTCACCGACTATTACACGCCTTGCTCTTGGAGTGATCTTTGTTGGTCGACCACTCCTGGGGAGGGTAACAATGGTCTTGAATTTCCTCCATTTGTACACAATCTGTCTGACTGTGGATTGGTGGAGTCCAAACTCTTTAGAGATTAGAGATGGTTTTGTATCCTTTTCCAGCCTGATGAGCATCATTTTCTGAGGTCCTCAGAAATCTCCTTTGTTCGTGCCATGATACACTTCCACAAATGTGTTGTGAAGATTAGACTTTGATAGAACCCTGTTCTTTAAATAAAACAGGGTGCCCACTCACACCTGATTGTCATCCCATTGATTGAAAACACCTGACTCTAATTTCACCTTCAAATTAACTGCTAATCCTAGAGGTTCACATACTTTTGCCACTCACAGATATGTAATATTGGATCTTTTCCCTCAATAAATAAATGACCAAGTATAATATTTTGTCTCATTTGTTTAACTGGGTTCTCTTTATCTACTTTTAGGACTTGTGTGAAAATCTGATGATGTTTTAGGTCATATTTATGCAAAAATATAGAAAATTCTAAAGGGTTCACAAACTTTCAAGCACCACTGTATAATGGGGATGCCATTTTGTAGTGCTGTCCGAAACCTTAGTGAGGATTATTTGCACCCTATATAGTGCACTCAAAGTCTCATCTCATCTCATTATCTCTAGCCGCTTTATCCTGTTCTACAGGGTCGCAGGCGAGCTGGAGCCTATCCCAGCTGACTACGGGCGAAAGGCGGGGTACACCCTGGACAAGTCGCCAGGTCATCACAGGGCTGACACATAGACACAGACAACCATTCACACTCACATTCACACCTACGCTCAATTTAGAGTCACCAGTTAACCTAACCTGCATGTCTTTGGACTGTGGGGGAAACCGGAGCACCCGGAGGAAACCCACGCGGACACGGGGAGAACATGCAAACTCCGCACAGAAAGGCCCTCGCCGGCCACGGGGCTCGAACCCAGACCTTCTTGCTGTGAGGCGACAGCGCTAACCACTACACCACCGTGCCGCCCTCTGCACTCAAAGTATCCCACAATTCATCATGAAAAGTAGTGTACAACCAATGGTCACTACCAGCTAGTGGCCTAGTAGTTAGCGTGTCTGCCTCTCGATCAGGAGATCGTGAGTTCTACTCACGGTCGGGTCATACCAAAGACCATCATAAAAATGGTACCTACTGCCGTCTGGCAAGGCACGTTACAATACAGATGTGAGTGGAGAGTCAAACTCTCGTGGTTACCAGAGGACCCGCCCCCCACTGTAACCCTAGCTATGTAATAGGTTAGAGGCTGAGGGCTACGGAAATGGAGATCAGCGCCGCCCCATGCACCACATGGCATGGGAAGGACTTGATATAGTGCACTCAAAGTATCCCACAGTGCATCATGAAAAGTAGTGTACAACCGATGGTCACTAACCAAAACAATATATCTCATCATGCATTGTGGTCTCGCTGAAAGAAATCAAATTAAAAGTCTCAAATGTGATTTAATAAAAGGCAGCGGCAAAGAAGAAAGTATTCAGCCCTGATTTAAAAAGAACTGAAAACTGCAGGTACTTTGTATTGATTAATGTGGGAAATGCGCTCAGTATAATATGGATTTATCACAAAAACACATGCATGTATTCATTATTTTGAAACCCACCAGCCGACTGATCTGGCACGTTTTAATTGTGCGACAGTAATGACGTAAATACCAGCGTGACGGAGTAGTGTCCGAAAGCGTTTTTTCATTTTACCAATGAGCTCACTGTATAGTCCTCTATATAGTAATTCCCTATATAGGGAGTAGGGAGTAGTGAATGAGTGAGCAATTTCGGACACAGGGAACGTTGGCAGATGTCAGTCACTTTGATTTCTGCTGTACGTTTTACTTCCGTCCTACGATGTCTCGCACAGGTCTCAACGAATCTCGTTTATGGCCATTGCTTTGACATATGGACCGATATATTACAGAGCATATTTCAAACACTCATAACTTGCTATAGCAGCGACAAAATAGCGATCAAATATGCATTCCTATATTTAATAAAATGAGATCAATAGAATGTTGATAACAAAAAATTTGCCTTCAGTTCTCCTTTAAGGCTTTATATGATGTTGGACCACATCACACCACCGTGTCATAGATTACTTTCCCATAACAGCCTTCCCTTTGTGTTTTATTCCTCACTAGCAACCCTGACCAGAATAAATCATTTACTGAACACAGCAATCGAGAGCCATGCAAGCTCCTGTTACAGTATCTCCATCAACTCCACCCTGAAACACAGTCAATATGTTTATCCTGAAATATCTCTCATGGCTTCAGTGGTGCTAATTTGTTGGATGGTGCTGTATTTTCCTGTGAGAAGGTCACGGCCGTGCGACGTTCCTATCAGAGCACCGATCTCAAACACGAGTGATAACGATCAGGTTTCACTGGCAGCCTCGAAAAACAAAAGCAAGAAGGAAGGAACTTCTTTTCTCACACTTTTCATTTTCCAGTGATGTTCAGGATCATATTAATGAGGAATCCAACTTGGTTGTTGAGACTCAAAGTTTCTGAGATGCAGTGAAGATGTGTGACACAGCTGCAGCAGATGTTGCCTTCAAATGGACCTTGTAATTAAGTGGGAAATCGTGCAGACGAAATGCTTGGCATTGAAGCGGTGTCAACGTGAGAACACCATCCACACCGATGCTCAGTAACAGCAGCATGAACACCAAAAGACTCCTCGTTCTTTTTGCAATTTTGCAAGCTAACGAGGAGGTGACGTCATATAGGAAATACAGAGGCGTAAAGAAAAGACGCGCCGTTTCCGAAAACCTCAGCAAACACGTCACAACTTGTGAACGTAGAGCTTTCAGAAAATCTGTGAACACCACAAGAGAGGGCCGTTTATATGGACTCTTCTCATGAACATACAGTACCAGTTAAAAGTTTGTACACCCCTACTATACTCATTCAAAGGTGTTTCTGTATTTTGATTATTTTCTACAATACTGAAGACATCAAAACTATGAAATAACATCTGGAACATATATGGAATTATGTAGTAAACAAAAAAAGTGTTTAAAAAACAAACAAAGTATGTTTGATCCTTTTAGATTCTCCAGAGTACCCAGCATTTACTTTGACACTTTGTACACTATTGGCATTATCTTAACCAGCTTCCTGAGGGGCGGCACGGTGGTGTAGTGGTTAGCGCTGTCGCCTCACAGCAAGAAGGTCCGGGTTTGAGCCCCGTGGCCGGCGAGGGCCTTTCTGTGCGGAGTTTGCATGTTCTCCCCGTGTCCGCGTGGGTTTCCTCCGAATGCTCCGGTTTCCCCCACAGTCCAAAGACATGCAGGTTAGGTTAACTGGTGACTCTAAATTGAGCGTAGGTGTGAATGTGAGTGTGAATGGTTGTCTGTGTCTATGTGTCAGCCCTGTGATGACCTGGCGACTTGTCCAGGGTGAACCCCGCCTTTCACCCGTAGTCGGCTGGGATAGGATCCAGCTTGCCTGCGACCCTGTAGAAGGATGGAGCGGCTGGAGATAATGAGATGAGATGAGATGAGCTTCCTGAGGTTGTCAGCTGGAATGGTTTTCAATTAACAGGTGTGCCTTGTTAATTAAAAAAAGTTAATTAGTTGATGAGGTTCTTGCCTTAATGCATTTGAGATCAAACAGTAATTATTCGATCCACATTCACTGGATATGAGCAATCGCACGCTCTGATTGGTTACTCTACTACTAGAATATCAGCTCATATACCGTGAGTAGAGAAAAACAAAATGACGGAGCACATCAAGTCAGATAGATCACTTTGTTATTAAGTATTTAAAAGAAACAGACATAGCTAAAAGAATATATTCCCCCCCCCCGTATCTCCTGTTCCACAGTCCAGCCCAGTTGGTGGAGGTAATGCACCTTTAAGTTGGTTTGCCAACCATCAAAAAAACCCTAAAGAAGAAAAACAAAATGGTGGAGCGTGTTGCTGAACCAACCAAGGACGAAATAAAAACTCTACTCGAAAACAAAACCCCCCAAAATACAAAAAAAAAAGCAACAAAATATGGAATAAAAGTATTTGATGGTAAGAACATATCTTTTTTTTTTTTTTTCAAGAATTATTATTATTACAGCATTTTTCACAAATCCCTCCTGGCATTTCGCCGGTTTGTTTACATTCTAAGCAGAAATGATTTTGTCGGATGTTTTGTATAAAGTTTTTACTTATCAAATTTGCAAAAAATAAAAATGCTGTGTTTCTCAAAATCCAGTGAATGTGGATAGAATAAAACAGTTATTCCACTCAATCTCGTTGTACATGGCTTATAGACAACTCGGCGCTACATGTCTCGTTGGTTATCAGCTCATGTACGACTCGATTTCGTGGAATAACTGTTCAATAGTCAATAATAAAAATACAAATACAGTAAATCACTGTATTCCATCCATAACTGTACTAATCTCTATATTATTATATCAAGAACTGAACAACTAAGTGAAGAGAAACGACATCCATCATTACTTTAAGACATGAAGTGACCTTTAATTCATAAAGATACAGAATAAACACTGAATTAGAAGGCGTGTCCAAACCTTGACTTTTTTCAGTAATAAACTGAAGTGTCATGACAATTTGTCTTGTTGATGTACATGACCTGGCCTGCTAGAGTCTTTTACATTGTGCAGTAATTAGATGATTACATAATTGTATTCCATCAATGTTTTCAATATTTGCTTCTTTCTTAGTCGCCTCTGTGTCAGCTGCTTCTGTCTTGCCTCCGTCTTCATGTTCTGCGTCTCTGTGCTTGCTCTGATTATATCTGATGATATCAGGGCAAGCAGAGAGATGATAAGCAAAAGGCTCATGAGTACGTCATCAGGAAGTACATCACAGTATGTCTCCAGCCTTTCATTTTTTCCCATAACAATAACATTTCATGCGATGATTGAGGCTCTTAAATGGTGCAATGGGAAAAGTGTTTGCCCTCTTGTCAGGAGAGCGCCATCCGTTGGAAACCAAGAGAACCCACTTGGTCCTCTATGTCGTGTTAATCTTAGTAGCGTTAGCCAATCACTGGTGTTGGAGAAGTGCTGCGTGTGGATGAGGGCAGTGAGGGCTCTCCTCTGAGCGAATTGAGCTTCGTTATGAAGGTTCAGGATGAACAGGGTGATAAAATCCTGTGGATTCATGTTTTTTGGGTGAAGAGGATTTCTGTGTGTGTGATGGGGAGAAGGAGTGACTGGGTGAAGGTTGGTGTTAAATAAAATGTATGCAAAGGAATAAAACAGGATGTGGTGGTGTATACAACCCTGATTCCAAAAAAGTTGGGACAAAGTACAAATTGTAAATAAAAACGGAATGCAATAATTTACAAATCTCAAAAACTGATATTGTATTCACAGTAGAACATAGACAACATATCAAATGTCGAAAGTGAGACATTTTGAAATTTCATGCCAAATATTGGCTCATTTGAAATTTCATGACAGCAACACATCTAAAAAAAGTTGGGACAGGGGCAATAAGAGGCTGGAAAAGTTAAAGGTACAAAAAAGGAACAGCTGGAGGACCAAATTGCAACTCATTAGGTCAATTGGCAATAGGTCATTAACATGACTGGGTATAAAAAGAGCATCTTGGAGTGACAGCGGCTCTCAGAAGTAAAGATGGGAAGAGGATCACCAATCCCCCTAATTCTGCGCCGACAAATAGTGGAGCAATATCTGAAAGGAGTTCGACAGTGTAACATTGCAAAGAGTTTGAACATATCATCATCTACAGTGCATAATATCATCAAAAGATTCAGAGAATCTGGAAGAATCTCTGTGTGTAATGGTCAAGGCCGGAAAACCATACTGGGTGCCCGTGATCTTCGGGCCCTTAGACGGCACTGCATCACATACAGGCATGCTTCTGTATTGGAAATCACAAAATGGGCTCAGGAATATTTCCAGAGAACATTATCTGTGAACACAATTCACCGTGCCATCCGCCGTTGCCAGCTAAAACTCTATAGTTCAAAGAAGAAGCCGTATCTAAACATGATCCAGAAGCGCAGACGTCTTCTCTGGGCCAAGGCTCATTTAAAATGGACTGTGGCAAAGTGGAAAACTGTTCTGTGGTCAGATGAATCAAAATTTGAAGTTCTTTATGGAAATCAGGGACGCCGTGTCATTCGGACTAAAGAGGGGAAGGACGACCCAAGTTGTTATCAGCGCTCAGTTCAGAAGCCTGCATCTCTGATGGTATGGGGTTGCATTAGTGCGTGTGGCATGGGCAGCTTACACATCTGGAAAGACACCATCAATGCTGAAAGGTATATCCAGGTTCTAGAGCAACATATGCTCCCATCCAGACGACGTCTCTTTCAGGGAAGACCTTGCATTTTCCAACATGACAATGCCAAACCACATACTGCATCAATTACAGCATCATGGCTGCGTAGAAGAAGGGTCCGGGTACTGAACTGGCCAGCCTACAGTCCAGATCTTTCACCCATGGAACACATTTGGCGCATCATAAAACGGAAGATACGACAAAAAAGACCTAAGACAGTTGAGCAACTAGAATCCTACATTAGACAAGAATGGGTTAACATTCCTATCCCTAAACTTGAGCAACTTGTCTCCTCAGTCCCCAGACGTTTACAGACTGTTGTAAAGAGAAAAGGGGATGTCTCACAGTGGGAAACATGGCCTTGTCCCAACTTTTTTGAGATGTGTTGTTGTCATGAAATTTAAAATCACCTAATTTTTCTCTTTAAATGATACATTTTCTCAGTTTAAACATTTAATATGTCATCTATGTTCTATTCTGAATAAAATATGGAATTTTGAAACTTCCACATCATTGCATTCCGTTTTTATTTACAATTTGTACTTTGTCCCAACTTTTTTGGAATCGGGGTTGTACCATTTTATATAACCATCTTCATTTCCAAGCAAATACACTGCAACTGTGCTGTAACGAACTCCTTGGGGCACGTCCAAATAGTTCATTATACTGAAATGGACCCACTTGTCACACCAAACACTCACACATTTCTCCTTCCGAGTCAGTATCGCAGTTCACTGACTGAGTTAAAGGATCACGATGATTTCTTCATGTGTTATGGAAATGACGAAGGTGACTGATGTATCATTCGTTGTCAATGTCCACCCACTGACTCGCTCTGTTTTCTAAATCCTCACCATTCATTCATGTGCTGCAAATCACTGATGATGTCATTTATGTTGCGGGGCAGGGCGGAGGTATAAAAACACTGCCAAGCCACTTTAAGTAGGTGTTTTGTTTATCGGTATCAGCAGTCATTTTGTCCTTTTATCGATCCTTTGATCACTGTTCTTGATAATTGTTAGTGATCGACACCTAAGTGAGGCTTGTTAAGCCTTTGTTTTGTGGCGTTAACACGTCTTGTTAACTCGCCTACGGACTTGATTACTTATTGTTTGTCTCTGGGGGAAGAGGAGTGCATGACTCAGTCATTGTGTCATGTACGGTAAGCAAGCGAATGATGGATGTAACTGAAGGAAGAGTGTTTATTTACAAACAGGCAGGCAAACAGGTCAAAAATGTAAGACAAAGGCAGGATCGTGAAATGAGCAATGAGGCACAAACAGAATGGTGGAGGCAAAGACGAAAGGCAGAGTCCAAAGTCAAAACCAGAAAGGCAATACACAGATACAAAGGCTTAGTAATGTGAGACACTCAGTACAGTGTGTGTACTTCACCAAGTCTGTGTATTTAGAGAGTCTTTATAAGTGCACACTGTGATTGCGCTCTAATCTGGAACAGGTGCATGGTACTATAGTCCTAATGGCGCTGCGCACTCTGAGCACCAGTGTGCATGGACGTGACACAGTGATTTTTTTTGAAGACTCTGACTCATTGTTACTAAAGGCGGGAGACACAAATGTAGTTTGCTATCTGGGTCAATCTAGAATTCGGGGTACATTTCGCGTCTCTGAGATAAACCTGTTCTTATTTTCCACAAAATAAATCTTTAATGAATCAGTTTTGAACAATAATGCAAATTATGATAATCTTTCCCCAATAGTGATGCTTGATGTAAATTTTAGACCCAATTTATCCATAAAACATCAACTAAATGACTCCCACCCCTCCCCCCACATTATTGGCCATCTTCAACTCCTGATTCATCCATTCAACTCCAATAAACAGGAAGTGATTCAGTCTAACAATCTGTTTTTTGGGGTTTATTCTATTAACTGTTATAAAGTCAACTGCATAGAAAGTCTATTTTCTGTATTATGTGAAATTTCAGTAATAAAATATATATATTTTTTATCCATCCCAATGTCCTAGTTAACTCTGTTATAAAACTACATAAAATACACAGAGACTTTTAATAATACGCATGACACCTGCACCGAGTGATGTCACGTCCTCTGGTGAGAAACTTCAGAAAGGCAGTGAGGTGTGTTATGTTTCTTCTCTAATTAATTTGAACAAAATGTTGAGGATTTTACACCAACACCAACCGCTCATTTAAAGAAAAAAAAACAATAATACGATTAAAATCCATATAATTCTGTTTTTATACGTGCCGTGTGGTAGCTAGTTTGAGGTTTACGTGTGGAGTTAAGACACAAAATGGTGGAAAATGTCAACTCTGTTGTTGTCCATTCTGTTAACGGATTGCCCACTTTACCGATAACAGAGTTGACAATGACTAACAGAGTCAACACTTGAAACGTACCCGCGATTACAGAATGGTTTTATGTGAAGGTTCGTAGTAAAACAGTTCGTTATAGCGGGGTTGCAATGTACAACGTTACTTCCTGGTCTTACTCACGTTATACAGCTATAAACAGTTGTTTCCTCACTAGACGCTCTTCTCTCTCTCTCTCTCTCTCTCTCTCTCTCTCTCTCATCATGTTCCCAAGAAGCTGCAAACACTCAGGACAGAAAACTCCTCCATCATAAAGTTTTACCTCTGACTGTTACAAAGCACTGACACTGGAGACTCCTTCCATAAATGTCACATAAACAAACACATTTCTCCTCACCAAAAACTTCACCGTATCAGTGAGTATACTTTTCCTTGGTTAACTAATTGCACATTTGAGCAAAAAAAAAAAACAGTTTATGATGGGCTTAGGTTTTGTAGATCGCCC
This sequence comes from Neoarius graeffei, assembly GCF_027579695.1. NCBI lineage: Eukaryota > Metazoa > Chordata > Actinopteri > Siluriformes > Ariidae > Neoarius > Neoarius graeffei. Next base: position 3,316,826 of record NC_083594.1, on the reverse strand, counting down.
GTGAGTCCCTCTGAAATTGTTGCTACTATAGAAGCGTATTAGAGATTTGAGCATAATGAGCGCTGCTCTGTGATTTGCAGCTGAACAGCTTCTGACCAATCAGATTCGAGTATTCAACAGCGCTGTAGTTTAGCAAGTAAGACAAGACCGTCAATGATGGCGTAGCTTGCTCCGGCTCTGGCTCGTCCAGAAGGAACGATCTAAAGTGGGCCACCTTGCGCAACAAATGTTGTAAACTACATACACGATATACAAGCTATATATAGAAGTGATATCCACCCTAGGAATACCGACCTATTTACCAGAAAGAATCCAAAACGGCGAGGAATTGGCCGATAAGAAGTGATTTTTGTTGAACTGCAAGACATTAAGGCTTAATTAGTCCATAACTTCATTAATAATTGTAATGAAGCAAATCTGGGTAGAAGTTCTATGCACCCTAGGTTCCCCTACCTTCATGCCAGAAAGAATCAAAATCGGTGAAGAATTGAGGGAGAAGAAGCGATTTGTGTGGAAACTGCTCATTAGGGATTGATTAATTACTCCATATCTTTATTATTAATTGGAATTATGCAAATTTGGGTAGAAGCCATATGCACCCCAGGCAGACCGACCTTCTTGCCAAAAAGAATAAAAACCAGTGAAGAATTGAGAGAGAAGAAGTGATTTTCGTGAAATGTGGACGCCGCCGGATGGACGACAGACAACACATGATGGCATAAACTCATCACCTGTCGGCCGGATGAGCTAATAATAACGCTTATGACCACTGATTAGCAAATCTCATATAGAAATTTTCTTTAGTTTCTGACATAATGGAGACATGAACAGATCTGAACAGAAGCATGACTAAGCTCGTGCTCAAGAGAACGTGAGTGCCTGATAAAACTATATTGAAGGTTAAATGATGCAGAAAACAAACACTGGCGAGTCAACAGAAACATATCTATTGGATTTATAATCCTGATACACATCACAGCAAATGAATGAAGTTGTATTTTCTTTGTTGTTGTTGCTCAATGAGGAAGAGAAACGTATTGTAATAAGAGACAGACAGTGAATCTTCCAGAACAGGGTCAGTGTCTCTTTTGCTGCACGACCAGCTGAGACGCTGCCGTGTGTTTGATATCACATCACGTCTCTGCAGGTCGCTCTACTTCACTGTCTCTGCTTCCCTGATGATGATGATGATGATGGTGGTGGTGGAAACCATATTTTCAGGAAACCACTTGTCCTCAAGTGCACTCATCCCTCTCACCATCCTTCCCCATTCGCACGACAGCGGTTTTATCCGTGATTTTCTGACGTACTCCAGCACTGGCATGCACAGCTATGACTCACAGGACTCTCCGTGCACCCTACTAGACCACAACTGGCTTTTTCACACACGACTGACTCGCACCCGATTGGACAATTGCACAAGGAGTTTACTATTACAGGGGTGGTCTTTTCCCAGCAGTCTTTACTTGTGTATCCTCAGAGTATTGGGTATTTATACATTACACACGTCTTGAGCTGAGATTATGGTGTGGATTAGGCCGCTGACAGGCAGATTAGTGAGATTAAAAGGATCAAACGTGATGTTGTGGGAATGCACAGACAACCACTCGGTTGCTAAGAGGAAAGAAAAAAACACTCCATTATCTGTTGTTTTATCAGAGGTTTTTTTTTTTTTTCCTTGTCCATGTCACGGTTTCTCCATTGGAAAGGATGGATTTCTGGGTCATGCTGGAATGGGAAAAAAATGAAAATAAAAATGACACATGAAGGAGTTATGATTAATAAGTTTGATTAGCAAGGAGCGCAGATTCTGAACGCTAGAAGATAAGGAGTTCATTTCCTGCTACAAAAGGAGCATCTGGGGTAATGTGTGTATGTGTGTGTGTGTGTGGGGGGGGGGGGGGGGGGGTAATTTGGCTGGTTAATGAGGAAAACTGCTTTTTTTTTTCCCAAAAAAATGCAGTTTTAATTTAAAGGATTTGTATTGGTGAGTGAGGTTAAGGTTAAGATTTGGGTTCGGTGTGGGTGGAGCTTAGCATTAATTAGATGCATTAATAATTATGTCAGCAGAGGGTCCTTACAAGGAGAGTAAGACACACTGTGTGTGTGTGTGTGTGTGTGTGAGAGAGAGAGAGAGAGAGAGAGAGAGACAGACAGACAGAGAGGATGGGCGTAAAGCTAGTGCTTGACTCCACAGGAATGTGGCTGCTGACTCAGTGTGTCTGTCAATGTGTGTGTGTGTGTGTGTGTGTGTGTGTGTTAGTGCTTGGAGTGAATAAGGCCACTGCCCCCCCACACACGCACACGTTCGGCCCTTCCTGTCTTTCCTGAGCCTTGCCTATTTGCTCGTGTCACGTCAGATTTCCGGTAACACTCCTGGAATTTGTAGAACCAAGTTTGTCGAATTCCTCTGGACTACCTCATGTTTTGGGTTTGCTGTGCTGAACCTTGGATTTCCGCCCCACTCGCAGTGTATGACTCAGAGAGTGTGTGGTATTCAAGGCCTGGCCGGATCGCGCAGCGCACCCGCTTCACTGTGTTTATCTTAAAGCCATCTGACTTCTTGTCACTGTCTTTTTTTTCTTGAGAATGGGCACAGTGACATAAGGATTATCAAGGCTCAGCTGGCACTTTGTCCCTTTACAAAAATGCCCAGGTCCTTCCTACTGCGTCATCTCCTCACCCACCTCCCAGCCTCTGGAACACCATTCATTCATTCATTCATTCATTTATTCATTCATTTTCCACCACTCCTGCATGAACCTGAATGTAAACTTCTCACCATTCTCTCAAGCTTTCAGGTGACGTCACGTGATAACACCAGTCCACATGAGCAGGGATTTGGTCATTATTTTCATTGCTCGAGCTATTACGTAAATTATTTTAATTATCATAATTGAGCCACCTCACTTCCTTTCTTTGCTTTTTAGCTTTTCAGGCTGAATAAAGGACGCAAGCTGAGGAAACGAGCACAGGAACAATGAAAGAAGGAGGTGCTGTTGAAGTTTTGGTGGTCTTCACGTTAACCTCTGTGTTAGCCTGGGCAGCTTACGGTGTCTCTACGTAGAAGTATAGATTGCCACTAAAGTAAGGGGAAGCCATGGCCTAATGGTTAGAGAAGCAGCTTTGGGACCAAAAGGTTGCTGGGTCAATTCCATGGACCAGCAGGGATGGCTCAAAATGCCCTTGAGCAAGGCACCGAACCCCCAACTGCTCCCCAGGCTGCTCTGGGTGTGTTGTACATCGCTCTGGATAATAGTGTCTGCTAAATGACGGTAATGGTGTGGTTTAGCCAGTGGTAGACTGTCACGAAATCACACTATTTGTTACTTTTCTCAAAAAAGTATTCCTATTTTTCACGCTTTATATTTTTCCTTCACTGCATTTTGAAAGCCTTCCTTTACTCTGTTACTTCTTGCAGCAATCATTGTCAATCATTAATTATTACTCTGATGTAAGATAAAATTGAAACAGCTCAAGTATCAGAATATGACACACTTTCAAACTGAAACGGATGAATCACAGTGTCGAGGACATTTGAACCGGCTGAGAAAGTGAACTGTACGCCGTCTAAACCAGACAGAGTTTAAAAAGATGAAAAAATGTCCTTCTGTGGCCTTAGAGACGTGTTTGAAATATTAGAAGAAGAAGAAGAAGAAGAAGAGAAGAAGAACTCCGTTATTTAAAAGGCTATACAGAAGATCTTTTGCGTTTAAAAAAAACTTCACTATCTAATTTGAGTTAAACATGAGTTTGAGTTTCTGACATGTTTGAGAAATACACAATGTTTACCTTTTTTTAAACTCCTAAACTGCAGCCAGAGATAAATCGAAAATAATATAACTAATCCATCCATCCATTTTCTTCCACTTACGGTATCTGGGGTCAGGTCACAGTGGCAGCAGGCTAAGTAGGGTATTCCGGGCGTCCCTCTCCCCAGGCTGCCAGGTCGCTCTGTTGTGTGTAGCCGTCGTTGTTGATTTTAAAAGTAACTCAGTAAATTACACAGGGAAATGTAACTTACTTACTGTAAGTCCGAGTGAAAAATACTGTGGCGAGTGTGCAGCGTGGAAGAAGAATCTGGAGACAAAAATCTTAGTTTCTTGGTCGTTAGCCTGTTCTACTTGCTCTTGATAGATAGCACTGGTTTGACTGCTTTATTAGCATTCACTAACACTACTGATGAACGCTACACCAGCTGGAAGGCGACTTCACTGCCGCGCTGACTCGCGGTTAAGCTCGCGTTGGCCTTTGAGAATGCCGAGGGCAATACATTTTTGGTCCCTCCCACTATAAATCAAAATCTGATTGGTTAATTAATTAATCTGTCACTTCCTACATAAATATACACTGCCATGGCCTTCTGTCCCGGTAATGAAGTCCTAACCAATGAGTGAGCAGCTCTAAACTCTTCTCAGCCTACAGACAACAAACAAAACAATCTCATTGGAGAACTTTGGATTTTAATGTCTTCAGGACAGTAACCCTTTCATTTCCGAAGCACATTTGATAGAAAATGAGGCCGAATTAGAAGAGAATAATTATCATGAAGTTATGAAAGAATGAAAGAAATTAAATATAACATTTGAAATGCTGATATGTTTGGACTTCTCTGAATGCCTAGAAGGCCCTGATGGTTCCCCTCTGTATATTTTATCCTACTCATAAAATTAGCTGATACATTTTCAAAAAGTAATAGTGTCAGATTTTACTGAAAACTAAAATGAATGAACAATATCCATCAACAGCCTTTTTTCTGTAATGAATAATAAATGACTAAAAAATAATAATTGACCATTTTGTTCAAAATATAACTGAGAAAAAAATTAGAACTGTGCAAAAGTGAAACTTTTAAAGCTAGACGGCCTTTCAGATTTTTCAAGTGTAGGTCATAAAAAAAAATTTTCCCCCGACACCCAATTATTTTTTTTAGTGACCGAAAGCTACTGAATTCGAATCACAGACTTCCAATTTTATTAGACTTTTTTTAAAAAAATAGAACAATTAATGAATTTATCTCCACATGGCCCTAAATTCTCCGCTATTTTTTCCTGCTTCACCATGACCCAATTCAAGATACTACATCATGCATCCCATGGTGGGCTTTCCCCATTCACGCAAGGCATTGTGGGATACAAATTTGAAACAGGAGAGAAAAATGGAGGACGTGAGTGTGCCAATGAAACGTGAAAGATCGACTACAGTAACAGAAAGAAAGCGAGAAGAAAAGACGTTATGTTCTATACGAAGGAAAGGAAACGCAGGACCAAACTAATAAATATGGGCGCTCAGCGAGCACCTCGGTGTGATCAGCTGTTCGTTTAGCGACAGAATGATGGAACTGTCAGTGCACGCTCAAAAGTAAACCTGCGCATGCGCACACACACGGACTTCCTCTGTCTGCTTGACTGCGCGAAGCGAGCGATTTCATGCACATTATTTGCTTAAATCCCCTCAAATGAAATAACTTCCCAGCCACAGAATGGCCTGATATTTTGTGAGATATTACAGAAATAAACATACATTACAAAATTTCAGAGGGAACTAAATTTCACCCATTTTATGAAATCGAAAGCCGTCTAGCTTTAATCTTTCTGACTGTGCAGTTTGGACTGGAAAAAAAAATCAGCCACAGCTTTGTTTCTTCAGCATTCAGTGT